>NC_142739.1:29953759-30311259 GCF_051943395.1 Hippocampus bargibanti | reverse complement strand
CTGGGCCACACAGATAAATAGTGAATGGGAATCGAGCCAACAGATCACCCAAATTGATTTCTAATGGACACTTATCAAAATAGGCTCTCTCAACTCAAAGGTTAATAACCGTGTGCTACCTTTGTCGCTAACCCTTTTTTTTCCTTTTTCTTTTCCAGGCCCTACGTTCAATCCAAGGGCAGGAAGTTTGAGAGAGCTCGTGGTCGCCGAGCCAGCCGCGGCTACAAGAATTAAAAGTCCCGCTTTTGTTGACCGTGTTTTTCCGGATTCAAATAAAAAAACGACTGGCAGTACAAAAAGAGACTTCCTTTTTTGTGTTCTGTCCTCCCCTTATATGGTGCCACCTCCACACACACCAAAAAAAATGCGTGGAAATTCTTTTGCATTTGGAATGAGGCGTTCGCGTCCAAACAGGAAGTGAACAACGGTGGACGATGATTGGATAATCTCGGAAGGTGTCGCGATATTTGCCATCTCTCCATTGGGTTTCCTTTGCGCCGCTCAAGACGAGCAACAACAACACGAGTAGCGGCGTGCGCGCTTCCTGCGGCGCAGGAGCTCACCGCTTGGCACGGCAACCAACCGCTGTCTGCGGCAGACAAGATGAGGTACGACGCCGTCCGTTTGCTTCCGTTTCGATTCGAATTCACACCGGAACGATCGCTAAATCTCGCCTTGTTAAAAATAAAATCGCTTTGGGAAGTTCGAACCGAGCCTTGTCATGCTGACGACTTGACCGACTTTCATGCGACTATCATCTTTTAGCTAGTCGCCAACCTATAATAAATGCCTAGCAAATATTTCTTTTGGCTTTTATTAATGTGTATCACGTTGACAACGAATCATTTTGACGTTTCGAAGACAACAAGCAGCCGGTTAGCTTCCAATTGGCGTATCGTTACTTTAGCATTTTTAAGCTAACGTCAAAACAAAGTCGCCAGTAATCGCCATGTCATATTCATAAATTACAACCTGTGGTTTAGAGTGTCGTAGTTCGGACTTTGGAATGAATCTATCGCCATACCAAGCGCCCGGTAGCCCGTCAAGCTAACATCGGCGCGGCGACAGCGGTTAAAGTTCAAACGTAAAGCGCACTTGGTTTTTTATTTTACGCTAATTTGCCCCTTAAAATGAGTACATTCCTACAGAATAATCAATCGTCAAAGTACAAAAAAAATGTTTCATTGTTAACGCGATTGATGCCGTTTTCACCACATATTAATTATAATTTATCACTCGACGAGGGGAACAACTACTACAATCACTCATCCTCTCACTGAACGAATAAATAAATCAATTTAAACCTTTAACCGTAAAGCAAAATCACTCTTAAAGGCTGGTCTGGCTAAGAAGACAAAGCATAAATAACGTCATAATCACGGTACGACGTATACGTTAAAAACATCTACATTAAAGGCATTCTTATCAAAGACACATTAAAAAAAACACAGTAAAGAATGTAGCTGCAGCAAGTACAGAGCGAATGTATATCTTGCCAACACAGCAAAAAACTACACTCGACTGTATTTTAATATCCAGAGGAAGATGACCAATCCATAATTTGCATTTCAAAAGAGACCAACCAGAAGATGCCGACTGAGAATATTTGCTTGAAGACAAGATTATGAAAGTTAATCAGTCCATGATCTTATCGAACATGAGCATCGACACAGAGTCCATTTTTATTATAATAATACATTTCATTTAGAAGCACCTTTCAAAACTCTCGGACACTTACAGTCACAGGATATTTCTTCTGCGGGTGAGCAGCGGCAGCCACACGCGCCCGCGTTCACTCAACCCGGAATAACTCAAATAGATAGAAATCTAGTTAATAGATAGCTAACCAGCTAGCTAGATAGATAGCTAATAGATAGCTAGCGATATAGCCAGCTAGATAGCCTGTTAGATAGGTAGATAGCTCATAGATGCATGTTTGCAATCGATTAAAGAATTTATTCCGTGCCATTTTGAGGCAACATTGAGGGGAAATGTTGGGCTGATTAATTCCTTACACGGAGCTTTGTTGACCTCTTCTGCCTCTTTTTGGTGCAACACAACTTTTTCAGACCAAACAAGTACAGCAAAATGCATTGATGTGATGGAAGGACTGCTACAATGTGTCCTTTTTTTCGGTCAGGGGCGTTCCTTCAGTGACGTCACGTGAGGACTCGTCACCAACTCAAAAACAAGACTTCGGAATATTCAGCGCGAGTCTTAAAAGGTAAAATATAGCGAGATGTGGTGGAATCTTTGTAAAATACGCTCAGTAGAAGTCATTTGAGGCCATTTTACAAAATATGGACGCAACTTGTCCGGAGACGTCGGTTGTCCTTTAAAATTGAAGTAAAAATATTTTGCTGCGGCCATCTTGTCCCACCTGGACAAGATGGACAAGAAAGGTAGAGGCAGTTTAGAATGAGTCTGGCACTCTAAATGTCTCAATTTGCGCAATGCGGTTTTGATGAATGTTGTTGTTGAACGTCGAACAATCCATTAAAAGCGAGAGCTTGCCCTCACATGCCCAAAATATCAAAATATATCCCCCCCTGACAAGTCGCAGCGTCATTGTGTCGGAGTCCAAATTAGCCCACATCGCTTGTATTCTTATTGGACGGGTCCACGCCCTGCTCGAAGGACCAAAGGTGGGTGCAACAATGGCCGCCGAGCTGCTCCTTTTGGAACGCCGGGAGAGCGGGCGGGCGGCCTTATCAAAACAGGACATCGGCCAAGCATTGATTCCGCCGTCTGCGTCGCGGCGGCTTGCATAATGTTTCCTGACTGTCGTAAAAGTTGAAAGGAAGAGATGACCACCTCCAATGGTAGTTGAGCAAGCCATCGTGCCAAGCGTTGCACTTTGACATATCAAAGCGGCTTTCAACCGCCATCTTCTCAATGACGACAAAAGCTCACATTTCAAGTGCATCCACACATCTTTTTTTACGTTCATGAGATTGGCTTGAAAAGTTTGTTTGCTTGTCCTTTCGTCAGCCAACACATATTGTGTACATGTATAATCAATCAAGAATTTAATTCACTCATTAAATAATCTATCAGTAAGTAAATACTTAAAGGACAACCGACGTCTCCGGACAAGTTGTGTCCGTAATTTGTAAAATGGCTTCAAATGATGTTTACAAATATTCCACCGCATATAAGCTATATTTTAAATTTTAAGATTCGCTCTGAATATTCCGGAAGTCTTGTTTTTGAGTTGGTGACCAGTCCGTACGTGACGTCTCTGAAGGAACGCCCCTGATCGAAAAAAGGACACATTGTAGCAGTCCTTCCATCACGTCAATGCATTTTGCTGTGCTTGCTTGGTCTGGGGATCTCGTGTTGCACCAAAAAGAGGAAGAAGAGGGCGACAAAGCTCCATGTAAGGAATTAATCAGCCTGTGGAAACGGGCTGATTAATTCCTTACACGGCTTTGTCACCATTTTCTGCCTCTTTTCTGGGACGCTACATTTCCCACACCTGATGCCTTAAAATGAGACGGAAGGACTTCTTGAATCGATTGCACTAATTAATTAGTAAGTATATAAATAATCAATTTAACATATACATAAATAAATACACTGTACACGAAATGCACCCACAAATAAATACATAGTAACATTTTGCAATCAACAAATGTCATGTACATTTACAAATAATGAGGGCATTAATTGAGTCATCAGTAAATCTATAAATAATCAAATCAACATATACATAAATAAATACATCAAACAAATACACAAATAATGAAATACATAATAAAATGTAGCAAAAAATTAAATAATTACCTGCTAGGAAAATAAATAATTGAACAAACAGATGATGATAATAATAATAATAATACATTTTAAGCGCCTTTCAAAGCGCTCAAGGACACTTACAGTCACAGACAAGCATAGGTACTATAATAAATAAAATACAATCACAAATAGAATACATACAGTAAATGAAATACAATTATAAATAGAAAATTAGAAAGTAGAAAATTGTGTTTTATGGGGACTTGGAAACGGATTATTCTCATTTTAATGGTTTCCTATGGGAAATTAATTTTTGGGATACACACTTTTCGCCTGACACACTGTCTGGGAACCAATTAAGTTCGTAAGCCGAGGTATCACTGTACTTGCCAATTTCCTTTTCAAAGGGAAAAGTTAGAAAAGTAACTTCCTGAAAATGTTAAATTTGAATCAAAGTGAAATGACATCATATCCTCGGGATGGTTGCTTGGCTTGCAAAATCTACTCTCGTGACCGCCGTCTTTGCGGGCAGATGCGCTTCGTTGTCTCGCTTGTCAGCAAGTTTCCGGTGACGTTCAGCATTTTGACTCGCCGTGTGGCTTAGCGCAGAGGTCCCCAACCCCCGGGCCGCGGACCGGTGCCGGTCCGTGGGTCATTTGGTACCGGGCCGCGCAGAAAGATACCTAAATAAATACGTACCTAAATAAATAAATATATAAATAAATACAAATACATAAATACACACAAAAATACACACAAAAATACACAAATACATAAATGCATAAAAAATACATAAATAAATTCATAAAACCCATCAAAACAGTTTTACGACTACATAAACATTCAATACAGTGTTAGAAACTTTAGTCTCTCTTCTTTCATTAGAAGAAAATAGTTAATTCCTAAATGAAATGGGTCTGGAGTTATATGAGCTTGAAATGGGGGCGGCAGTCCAAAATACAATGCATATTGGTTTCTATAGCGCTTTAACAACAACTGAAGCTGGAACAAAGCACTAACATGAAAAAAGGGAAATACTGCCCCCTTGTGGAAGGGAAAAATACTGCCAGAGGCCATGGCCGGTGCTTTATCGGCACCCAAGCATGAAAAAACTAAATGGCGCTCTACTCTACGTCATATTTACAATTCCCGAATAAATTTGTGAATGGCAGTGAATATGTTAAGCACTTTCTGCACCCTCTTTGTCGTATGAAGCAGTTGTAGATGAAAGAGGAGAGGATCAAAACATCCTTTTCACCAGTGGATCAGGGACGTCACGGTGGAATGTGCAAGGTTTGCACATACGCATTGGCGCGGCTGCCATCTTGGACTTCTTTGTCATTTTCTCTTGTGTTGTAAATATCGTAAGCGACCTGTTTTCTTTTCCGCAGGCGCCGAGACGTCCGCGAGGGATGGACTTTTTACCATGACAACGAGCCACATGGACTTATGGCCCTGTTTTTCTTTTTTTTTTTTTTTTTTTTTAGTCTTCTGTGTGTCCATTTGGATTTATCTGTCTCACTCTCTCCGTCCGCCTGTCTCTCTGCTGCCGCCATTACCCGGATGGAGGACAGATAGATAAAAGGCACAAAAAAAGAATAAGACGACACTCCGACACTATTATTATCAAAATCAACAACAATCCCAACTTACTGCAGTTTTAATTAATGAATTAATTATTTAAAAAAGGAGCTTATTGACGTTGCTGCTAAGTTTTGATGCTATTTTTTTATTTTTAATGATTTTACCTCATGATTGTGATCAGTTTTTAAAAAATCGGAATGAACTGTAGATGTTTTTTTTTCCCTAGCAACACACTGGAAGCGGCCATTTTGTGCCAGCGCGAATTGGAAGCCATTTTCTTTCGTTGGGAGGACATTTTGTTTTTTCTTGTAAACGCCAACAAGTGAAAGATATTATTTTTGGATTCAGGATTTTTTGATATTTCACGTGGGGAAGACATTTTGTTTTTTTTATTTTGTGAACACCAGGGAGTGAAATACTTTCTTTTTGGAATTTGGGGATTTTTTGACATTTCACGTGGGGCGGACATTTTGTTTTTTCCTCGTAAACACCAGGAAGTGAAAAATCTTTTTGACATTTCACGTGGGCCGGACATGTTGTTGTTTTTTTGTTTTGTTTTTAAACACCAGGAAGTGAATGATTTTCTTTTTGGAATCCGAGATTTTTTTGACATTTCATGTGGGGCGGACATTTTGTTTTTCTTGTAAACACCAGGAAGTGAATGATTTTCTTTTTGGAATCAGAATTTTTCGACATTTCACATGAGGCGGACATTTTTTTTTTTTGTCAACACCAGGAAGTGAGATTTTCTTTTTGAAATCTGGGATTTTTTTGGACATTTCACGTAGGGAGGACATTTTGTTCTTTTCTTGAAAACACCAGGAAGTGATTTTTTTGGGGGGGGGAATCGTGGAATTTTTCACATAAAAAAAAAAAGCAAGATCACCTGGTCCACCTGCAGCTAAGCTAACAAGAATGCGCTCCCCAGAACCGTCCCCCTGCCCCCCATCGGAAGCACTCCTTCACGGCCAGTTCGCCGGCTGGGCCTCCGGCGGCAACAATCACCCCGGCGGCGGTAGCGACGGCTGCCCCAACAGCCCCGGCGGTCCCGGTGGACATTCCCCAGCCGCTTCACCCACGCTAGCGCCGGCCTCCAACTACGCGCTGACCCTCACGCACGGGCACGTCCACGTCCAGCGCCTGTCGCCGCGTGCGGGCAAGGAGGCCCGTCTGCTGCTTCCCTTGTCGGAGCTGGTGGGCTGCAGTTGCCCCCGCGCCCCCGCGCCGCCTCTCCTGGTGCTCTACTGGTACCCGCCGGGGAAACGGCGCAAAGGGGTGTCGCGCCGACGCCAAGTCAGGGCTTACCTGGCCGAGAGCAGGACGGAGGCGGAGCGATGGTCGGCCGCCGTGCAGTGTTTGCTACGGGGGGTGCCCGTCACGTCTGAAACGGGTGAGGATGCGCATGCTTGCTGTAAACATCTTTCCTCTTTGCTTCCATTTTGATTCCGCAGTTTCATTTCGTTTCCGCCATTTGCTCAATGTAGCTTCCTGTCATGGTGACCCAAGACGTCAAAGCGTTTTTGAGGACAAACGGCGAGGGGGGTGTCAACGCCTGAAATGGGATTTTTACGTGTACTTTCACTTCCAATATACTCTGCTAGTACAGTGATACCTCGGTTTATGAACCCCTCGGTTTACAAACGTTAAAATTCTGAAAATTCTTCCTTGGCATACAAACTATTTTTCGGGATACACACGGAGCACCACAACGAGTGATGTGTCGTTCGCGAACGAGCCCGTTCTCCTAACAAGAAAATGGCAGCCGGCTTGTTTTGGTCGTCTACTCCTCGCCCCCAGTCGTCGGTTCAAGCCACGTGATTGGTCAAGAATGCAGCAGTGAGGGGAGGTGGTTTAAACATTAAAGAGACAGGCAGACCACAGGGAGAGTGACAAAATGGATAGAAAACTGTGAAATTTGGACTCGTTTCAACTTTGATTGCTCAAAGGCAGAGTGTGGAATGCAAGGTTAAAATATCCCATCAATCAGGCTCCACAAATAATCCACACAAGCCAACAGAACACAATTGATGAGGAACAAGGTAAAATTATGGCAGAGAAAGCACCATTCCTCAAGATGGTGGAAGACGAAGGCTACGCTCCTCATCAAGTGTTAAATGCTGATGAAACGGGGCCACTCCATTCCACCAAGCCATCAACGACAATCACAAAGGTAAATAAAACGGCTTTATTATACAGTACAGTTTATTTTAATTATAATACCATAGAACATTTATTAAACATAAAATAAGGTATATTTTGTGTAGTTTTAAGGCTTCTTTAGTCGAAAATTATGTTTTATGGGGACCCGGGAACGCATTATTCTCATTTTTAATGGTTTCTTATGGGAAATAAATGTTTGGCAGACAAACTTTTCACCTTACACATTCTAGGAACCAATTAAGCAATTCGTAAGCTGAGGTATCACTGTACTTTGCTAGCTTCTCATCCCAATTTTCGATGTACAGTCAAACGTTGGTTTTCGAACGTCTCGGTTCTCAAATTCAGTTTTTGACCAAAAATGGATTCTGGACCAAACTGAGCGCACCTGAATGCACCACTGGACTCCCCTCTGCTTTTTTAGATTCCTGGTGTCACGTCTCATTGTCACCGATGCTTTATCCTCGTGTAGCGTTCCATTGTGAGCAGGCACAATCACGCAAAAAAAAAGGCATTGATTATAATAGGAAATGTTTTGGTTTTCAATCAAATTGTTTTTCAAACAGCTTTCTGGAACGGATTATGGTCGAAAACCCACTTTTGACTGTACTTATACCTTCATCATTTTTCCCCCTGTCGCCAGCGTCTGACCTCCTTTCCTGTTCTCCTTCCTCCCTCTTTTGCCTCCCGAATGCGTCTAACATCGCTCCCTCCCTCCCTCCTTTTGTTTCCTGACCTTGGCTACCCCCACTCGCCTTGTTTACTCCCCACCGAAGTTCATCCATCATCTCTGCTCCATTTGTTTGCTCCGTTTATTGTTTGGCGACTTTTTATGTGACCGCTTTTCTGTTGATTGGCGCTGGATGGAGCTATTGCAGATTGTTTGTTACATACAGACACTCCCCGACTTACGAACATTCAAGATACGAACAACGGTAGATACAAACATTTTTATCGTAACATATGTAGTATTCTCTCCAGTTGTACATGTACATATCGTTACAGAGCATCTATGTTATTAGTTATTTATTTGCTAGTTAATCTTGCTATCTAGCTGGCTATCTAGCTAGCTGTCTAGCTGGCTACCTTGATACATATCTATTTGCTAACTAGCTACCTAGCTGTCGATATGCTATCTATCTAGATAGCTATCTATTAGTTATCCATTAGCCACCTAGTTAACTTTCTATCTATTTGAGTTATTCTAGGTTGAGTGAACGCTGGCGCATGTGGCTGCCGCTGCTCACCCACAGAAAAAAAACTTATCCTGTGGCTGTCAAGTGACCTTGAGAGTTTTGAAAGGCGCATATAAATGAAATGTATTATTATGATATATATTGGATATAATTAAATATAAAGACGTATTTTTCAGTACAAACCAATACAGGTTACTTTTGCAAGCCGGAAACATACTTATATAAACATTAAACCAACTTATATAAGGCTTAAACATACATTCCATACAAAATATAGCAATTTACGAACAGATTAACCTTACGAACGACCATTTGGAACGTATCTTGTTCGTAAATTGGGGAGTGTGTCTAACGAAAGATTAAATGCCTCTTATCGTCCCCCTTTAGCACTTGTTAGCGATGTAGCATTGGACGCTTTGGCCATTTTATGAGCGTTCGTCAAACACAAAAACTGTAAATTTGATTTGAAGATGCCTTCTTCTGGTTCCACGAACAAATTCACCTTACGAACGACCGTTGGGAATGTATCTCGTTCGTAAATTGGGGAACGTCTGTCATACCAAAGATTAAATTGGGTGCTCTCATTCTCTCCCTTTAGCGCTTGTTAGCGACGTAGCACCGGACGCTTCGGCCATTTTATGAGCATTCTTCCCACATTAGAACTGTAAATCTGATTTTAAGACCCTTATTCTGGTCCCGCTAACAACCCCTTCTCCTGTTTTTCCAGAATTTTCCAGGAGCCTGCTACCTCGTCCCAAACGACTCCTGCTGCTGGTTAACCCTTTCAGCGGGCGAGGGCAAGCTATGCAGTGGTGTCAGACGCACATCCTGCCGATGATCAGAGAGGCTAACATCAGCTATAACTTGATCCAGACAGGTAGGACGGCCCCCCCCCAACCCTTCATGAGACTGGACGCCGTTTGTAGGTACACCACAATGACCATTCCATCGCCATTGTTTCTGTCACGTCAACCGAGCGCACTCTGTACTCGCAGTCACATATCATTGCATTTTTGTGAAGTACATAATCGTTTTTCGTGGGATTTTCCATAAACTCCAAGCTATGTAGCTTATGATGACATATTATACGTATTCCTCCATCATGGTTCTTGAAATTTCCCAATACGACAACAAGAAACGGGGAAAAATGCATTGAAGTTTACGCTCTTTTTGCTAACATTACAGTTCATAAAGGTGAATAAGTTGTATTTTTATAACTCATAGAAGTGGTAGGATATATATTTTTCTCCATAAGTGCCAAGTTTCAAGCAAAAAGAATCATTAGCATATATATTTCTAGAGCTTGCAATTTTCTTTCCTTGTATTCAGTGACAGCCATTTTGGATTTCTGACCAAAATCCGCCTGTATTCGATTGTTGATATTTGCTAATTTATAATGTGAATGTTTTCTTGTCTTTTCTGTTCTTGTTTAGAATTTCAAAAGCTTACTCATTAAAATCTGCCAAAAATTAAAAAAGTTATCATAGTTTAAACTGTTATAAAGAACTCGGTCACAGATTTTCATTGTTTGAACTGTGTACTTACAGGCAGAAAATCCCCGCATATTTCGAAAATTAAAAATTCATTATGTCCTTATTTGTCATAGAACAATAATCTATACATCATTTGAAAGCTATTTAAAATGCACTTTATTATGGTATTCGAAAATGTGTCACGAATTATTATCGAAAAACGTTAGCACATCCCTACCGTTTGTTAAACAAGTTTTCCTGCCACGCCGACATCTCAAATCTCCCTCAGAGCGTCAAAACCACGCCCGAGAGCTGATCCGCGACATCTCGCTCCAGGAGTGGGACGGCGTGGTCATCATTTCCGGAGACGGCCTCCTGCATGAGGTGAGGATGGTTGAAAACCCTAACCGGAAACGCTAAACCCCTAACCCTAAACCTCAAACCCTTGAACCCTAAACCCTAACCTAACCTGAACCCTAAACCCTAAACCCTAAACCCTAAACCCTAAACCCCTAAACCCCTAACCCCAAACCCTAAACCCCAAACCCTAAACCCTAAACCCTAACCCAAAACCCCAAACCCTAAACCCTAAACCATACACCCTTAACCCTAAACCCCTAGCCCTAAACCCCTAAGACCTAACCCCTAACCCTAAACCTCAAACCCTTGAACCCTAAACCCTAACCTAACTTAACCTAACCTGAACCCTAAACCCTAAACCCTAAACCCTAAATCCTAAACCCTAACCCCCAAACCCTAACCCTAACCCTAAACCCAAAACCCCAAACCCTAAACCCCTAAACCATACACCCTTAACCCTAAACCCCTAGCCCTAAACCCTAAACCTTAAACCTTAAACCTAAACCCGAACCGTCACGGGAGGCTGACGTGATGTGGTCTGACCCCGTCAGGTGATCAACGGCCTGATGGAGCGTCCGGATTGGGAGCGAGCGATCAAAACGCCGGTTGGCATCCTGCCCTGCGGCTCGGGCAACGCGCTAGCCGGGTCCATCAACCACCACGCCGGGTAGGAAAAAGGCTCGGCTAGCGACGTTGAAGCCCCACCCTTTTCGGCCGACGCCCCCTTCTAAATTTTCTATGGTAGGTTTGACACGTGCCTTCGGGAGCCTCTCCTGTTGAACTGCTGCTTCCTGCTTTGCCGCGGCGGCGTGCGGCCCATGGACTTGGTTTCCGTGACGACCAGCCCGCCCGTCAATAACAACAACAACAGCCGGGCCGCCACCGCCGTGACCGCCGTGCCCAGGAGGCTCTTTTCCTTCCTGTCCGTCGCCTGGGGCTTTGTGTCCGACGTGGACATCGAAAGCGAGAGGTGAGCAACAGCCACTTTCATTCAACTATACAAATAATTAGATACATAATTGAACACATTAAGGAAAAAGCAAATAAATAATTGAAGAATTAAGCGAACAAATACATAAATAGATAAGTAAAGAAATAGATCAATAAGTAAACAAAAATTAACGTCGATACATAAATAATTGAAAAGATAAATAATTGAACAAATACATAAATAGTCAAATAAATAAATAACTAAATAGATAAATATGTAAATGAATAATCAATAGATAGATAAATAAATTGAAATAAATGATTGAACAATAAATTGAATAAATACATAAAGAGGCAAATAAATAATTGAACAAACTAATAAATAAGTTAACAAACAATAACAGATAAATAAATAATTGAACAAATACATAATGGAACAAATAGATAAGTAAGTAAATAAACAATAGAGAGATAAATAAATAATTCAACACATAAATAAGGAAAAAATAAAATGGATAAATAAAAAATTGAACAAATAAATGATTGAACAAACAAATAGATCAATAAATAAGTAAATAAACGATAGATAGATAAATAAAAAGACAAATAAATAATTGAACAAATAAATAAGGAAACAAACTAGATAAAAAAATAACAAGACAAATAAATAATTGAACAAATAACCAATTGAACAAAAAAATAATTGAACAAATCAATAATTGAACAAATCAATTCTTGAACAAATAAATAAAGAAACAATAAAATAGATTAAGAAATAATTGAACAAATAAAAATAATTGAACAAAACCCATTGAACAAATAACCAATTGAACAAATAAATAATTGAACAAATGGAGTACCTCAATCATTTTAACCGGTGAGTGATTTGAATTTTTTTGTTTGGGAGGGGGGGGGGACGATTAGCTATCTGGCTAGCTAGCTGGCTATTTATTAGCTATATGACTATCTAGCTGGTTAGCTAACTGTCTAGCTGGCTATCTGTTAGCTAACTAGCTATATGGCTAACTGTCTAGTTGGCTATCTGTTAGCTACCTAGCTAGCGTTCTATCAATTTGAGTTACCATGTGGCTGCCGCTGCTCACCCTCAGAAAAACTGATCCTGTGACTGTAAAATGACCTTGAGAGTTTTGAAGGGCGCGTATAAATGAAATGGATTATTATGATTATTATTATTTTTCATGTGGTTTTTGTGCGGGTGCAGGTATCGCGGCCTGGGCTCAGCACGTTTCACCCTGGGCACGCTGGTGCGCATCGCTTCCCTGCGCTCCTACAAAGGTCGCCTGTCCTACCTCCCCCCCTGCGGCGCCGCCACGCCCCCGCCGCCCCGAAGGCCCCTCTCGCGAAGCGTCACCGAAGGCCTCGAAGGCTTCTGCAAACCCCCCATCCATCGCACCTCCTCCGACACGGGCATCGGCGAGCAACGCGGCCTGCGGCGAGGCGAAGGCGAGCGGGAGAAGGAGAAGGAGGAACGCCGCCGCCGGGCGCGGGGCGCCGCCGCGGTGAGGGCCAGCAGCCTAACGGAGGACAGGGAGAAGGAGGGCGAGGTGGAGACGGAGGAGGCCCGCTCGATGGGCGAACGGGGCGACGCCGCATTGGGCCTTTTTCCCGAGCGAGGCCGAGGTGGGGGAGCGACCGAGGACGACTCCAGCGAGACGGAGGACGACGGTCAAGAGGTCCGCGACGGGCGGACGGAGGCCGACCCAGACGGACTCGGGGAATCCGGGCGGGCCGTCAGGAAGAACTCTGCACCTTGCGGCCCGATTGCCGACACCCCCCCCTTCGGAGCGGAGGACCCGGACCTGGACCTGAACGGCGGCTTCTACCCGCCGGAGGTGTCCCGCGAACGATCCCTCACCATCTCGTCCCCCTTCCGGCACCTTCCTTACCAATCCAGAGCGGCGCCGGCGGATCCCGAGCGGCACTCGTCGCGCCCCGTGCCGCCGTCGCTCCTGCGGCACTCGCACTCCAACTCGCTGCCCCCCAAACTCTCCTCGCTGTCCCCCACGCCGCCGTCCTCGCCTTCGCGCGCCTCCCCGCGCTCGTCGTCCTACCTGGCGCCGCGGCCCAACACGCCCGGTTCCGCCTCGCCCTCGCCGCCCGTCCGCGCGTTTAGCTTTGAGCTGGCGGAAGCGGCGGGCCCCCTGAAGAAGCGTCCTTACGCGCCGCTGCCTTTAAGCGTCCCGAGGGACGACCTGCTGCCCCCGCTGGACCGAGCGCTGCCCGCGCGGGACTGGGTGACGGTGGAGGGGGATTTCGTGCTGGTTTTGGCGCTTTACCAGAGCCACCTGGGGGCGGATCTGCACGCGGCGCCGCAGGCCCGCTTCGACGACGGGCTCATCCACCTGACCTTCGTGCGCGCCGGCATCTCCAGGGCGACGTTGCTGCGGCTGTTCTTGGCCATGGAGAGGGGGACGCACCACTCGGTCAGCTCGCCCTACGTCAGCCACATTTCCTGCCGCGCCTTCCGCCTGCAGCCGCTGTCGGCGCGAGGGACGCTCACCGTGGACGGGGAGCTGGTGCCCTATGGACCTTTGCAGGCGCAGGTTAGCCGATCGCAAACGACAACCGACACACTCTTTCTCCTCAAGTTTTTTTTTTGCGCATCGGGTGAAAGTTCATCACGATGAGGAACAATAATAGCAAAATGTGCACTGGGCGAGCTACGTCAAACTCATTTGTAAAATCGCCATTTTAGGACATAAAAAAAATAAAATAGAAAATCACAATTTTAGAATTCTCTCTTTAATTTTGAAAATCGCCGTTTTAGAACATTTAAAAAAGTAGAAAATCCCCATTTTAGATTTTTTTTAGATATAGAAAATCACCATTTTAAATGTTTGTTTTATTTTGAAAATTGCCATTTCAGGAAAAAAAATAGAAAATCGTCATTTTAGAATGTTTTCTTTTGTTTTGAAAATCGCCATTTTAATTAGTTTTCTTTTATTTTGAAAATTGCCATTTTAGGAAAATGAAAAAAATAGAAAATCGCCATTTTAGATTTTTTCTTTTATTTTGAAAATCGCCATTTTAGTAAAATTATTATTTTATTTTGAAAATCACCATTTTAGAATTATTCTTTTATTTTGAAAATCACAATTTTAATTTTTTTTTTTCTTTTATTTTGAAAATTGCCATTTTAGGAAAATAAAAACAATTGAAAATCGCCATTTTAGAATGTTTTCTTTTATTTTGAAAATCGCCATTTTAGTTTAAAAAAAAAATGAAAATCACCATTTCCAAATGTAGTCTTTAATGTTGAAATATGTTTCATTTTGTGAAAAGGCCAAAATATGAAACCCAGAGAGAGAATGATTGACTTGTGAGAGAATTACTCACCACAGCCACACTGTTAACGCTCGCTCGGATGAAATTGGCATTAGTGTCATTAAAACTAGTCCCACAAATGTTTCGCATTTTTCGGCGCTCCGCCATTTTCCATGTGTCATCAAGCGACGGCCTGCGTGTTTTTGAGCCCTGCTCTTTGCCTTGCAGGTTCATCCGTCCTTGGCGCGCCTCATTGTGGGTGACTCGGGAGTGCAGGTGACCAGGTTCTAAATCAGGAATTGCTTGAAAAACACTCATTTCTGAAAGATGTCCGTCCGTCCGTCCATCCCTCCCTTCCGTTGCCGCGTATGCTCTGAAAGAAAGACTCAAATCATAACCCCTGTTGCACAAACGGGTTGATGAAAAAAGGGATCACTTTATACCGAGCCATTCATCGATAGAGCAGCAATGCGGGGATTAACTCATTCACTGCCAGTGCTAAGTGCTAAAATGTGTCCACTCCAGTGCCAGGGTTATTGTCATTGTTATTCAAATTCCAGGACCCGCACAATATTGACTTTTAGGACTGCATCAACATTCAATACAGCGTAAGGAATCTTAGACTCGCTTCTTTCATCATAAAAAAAATGTTAATTCCTAAATTATATGGGTCTGGAGTTATATAAGCTTGAAATGAGGGTGGCTGTCCAAAATACAATGCAATAATAATAATAATAATTACACACATTCACACACATACAAACACATTTACACACATTCTCTCATATACACTCATAAACACACATCTACACGTACACACACATTTGTGTGTATGTGTCATACACACATAACACACACATCTACACATGTGCACACACATTTACACACACACACACACATATATACACACAGAGCTTTGAAAGGCGCTTGAAATAAAATTTATTATTATTATTGTTTATTTATGTAGCGCTTTAACAAGTGAAATTGAAACAAAGCGCTAACATGGGGAAAAAATGGAAATGCTGCCCCCTTGTGGAAAAAAAAAACATTGCCAGATTTCTGGCCAGCGCTTTATCAGCACCCAAGTCTGAATAAAACAAAATCCAAACAAATTCTGCAACGGCGCTCAACGTCATATTTTCAATTCCCGAATACATTTGTGAATGGCAGTGAATGCGTGAATAGTGATTGATTATTAGTATTATTTTGAATGGGGTTAAATGCAAACTGCACCGCATTGCACAGCCACGAGGTTACGCCAAGCGAACCCGCGGACGCATAAAAAACTGCACAGCCTGGAATTACGAGGGAAGAACAATCGAATGTCAGATGATTTTTCTTTGTTTGAGCTTGTTTTTTTTTTTTTTTTGTTAATGGCGGACAGTGCATGATTTGGGGCTACGTTTACGTCATGGTATGCATGCTCAAAAGCACTACCGATATTTTTGCCTTATAGCGGAGGGTTAGCGGGGGGGCATTCATTTAACTTTGCCAACGACGCTTGACAGCAGTACCATGTCGGAGTGGTTTTAACAAAGTTCATTTCACTTAAAGGACAACCGACACTATTTTTTTTGTTTCTTAACTGACATCAGAAAAACGTTTGATAGCATCTAAAATAAAATAGGCAAAACACGCAGGCTGATTGATATTTTTAGTCAAACGCAAAACGGCTAGAAAAATGACTTCAAGTGTCCCAAAACTTACTTGAAAATGAGCTCGGAACTGGGCAGATTCAGAAAGTCCCGCCCCTTACACGTTCTTTATGCGTGTTACGGGTGTCGGTTGTCCTTTAATTTACCTTGAACAGTATTGACGGCCATATTAGGTTGCGTTCAATCATCCTCTGGAGTGCATTGAACGTTATTTTCATGCGGCGCATGAAAGCCTCTTTCACGCGGAGCTATTAGCAAAGGCAATTTATGCACCTCTTAGACAGACTCGGCATTTGCGACGAGTCATCCGTCGCCGCTAACAATCCAGCTACATGGCGCTAGGCTAGCAAAATAGCAAGTGTGCCAAATGAAAGGACGCAGGCGCTAATGTTCATACTCTTAAAGGACAACCGACGTCACTTTTTTGTTTACTCACTGACATCAGAAAAACGTTTATAGCATCTAAAATTCCTTACATGGAGCTTTGTCGCCCTCTTCTGCCTCTTTTTGGTCCTACACGACGTTTTCAGACCAAAGTACAGCAAAATGCATTGACGTGATGGAAGGACTGCTACAATGTGTCCTTTTTTTCGCTCAGGGGCGTTCCTTCAGTGACGTCACGTATGGACTCGTCACCAACTCAAAAACAAGACTTCCGGAATATTCAGCGAGAGTCTTAAAACGTAAAATATAGCTCTATGAGGTGGAATCTTTGTCAAATACACTCAGTAGAAGTCATTTGAAGCCATTTTACAAATGATGGACACAACGTGTTTTGGCTATTTTAGATGCTATCAAACGTTTTTCTGATGGCAGTTGGGAAACAAAAAAATGGTGTCGGTTGTCCTTTAAATGAGCTTACAAATATTCTCCGATGTAATCAAACAAAAGGGAAGGGACTATGTCCTGCTTGGTGTCGATAGAATTATTAAACCTGCTGATGAAACTGGTCCAATCGATAATAACGTGTACTGGATCAAACAGTTAAGATAGTATGTCAGTTGTTTGGGTCCTGGTCTTGCCTGGAAATATCAATACTCTTGTTTTTTTTATCATCCAGTTGTAAATCTTGTGCAAACATGACAGGCAAAAAATGAATGACACATTTTTACCAGGCTGCTATTTTGCTTTATTATTATTATTATTATTGTGGGTTTTTTTGCACAGTACAGCTAAAGTCGTCTATCACAAAGAAGTAGGGTTGTAACAACACCACATAGAAGAATATCACCATTGACACTTTTGGGCCCATAGGAAGAGTATCAATAGATTTTTATGATTGAGACCATATCTGAATATTGCAATTGAACTTTGATTGGATTTTTCAATCTTGATAATGCCGCGCATTCATTTACAGTGGCTCTACTTGTAAGAAAATGCAGTTTATTACTAAAATGAAAAACAACGTATGTACGTGTATACACTTACAGTGTACAGTTCATAGACGTGTATGTTTTCAATAAATGAGACTTTAAAACTGCATCGTTTTGATTTGTCTATGGTTATGTGTGATTACAGTATCGTCAAAGTCACCTTTATTGTCAAATATGCATGAGATACAGCACAGATTACAGTGATACCTTGGCTTACGAACTTAATTGGTTCCCAGACAGAGCGTGTAAGGTGAAAAGTGTGTATCCCAAAAATTACTTTCCCATAGGAAACCATTAAAATGAGAATAATCCGTTCCCAGGTCCCCATAAAACATCATTTTCTACTTTCTAATTTTCTAAGACTTAAAACTACACAAAATAATAAATTTTTTTATGTATAATAAATGTGCTATGGTATTATAATTAAAGAAATAAACTGTACTGTATAAAAAATGGTTTTATTGACCTTTGTGGTCGTTGATGGCTTGATGGAATGGAGTTTCCTCAGCGTTAAACACTTGATGAGGAACGTAACCTTCTTTCACCATCTTGAGGAATGATCCCTTGTAGGTGCTTTCTCTGCGATAATTTTACCTAGTTCCTCATCAATTGTAAGACAGACAATTGACAACAGACAATACATGTAATTTCTGAATGCAAAAAAAAAAAATGGTTGAAGTGAGGTCTTGCAGAAAAAAAAGAAAAAATAAAGTTCAGGATGATAGTACGGCATGTAGCATAAACTCAGAGTTCAGTGAGTGTGGCAGTGGGAAGGGGCAGCTGGGGCAGGGCTGGGAGGGAGTTCGTGAAAGAATAAGAAGAAGAAGAATCATAATACATTTTATTTTAACCACCTTTCAAAGCTCTCAAGGATACTTAACAGTCACAGAAGAGCATATGTACTATAATAAACAAAATACAATAAATAAAATACAATTGTAAATAGAAACAAGAGAAAGAGCTACACAGAAAATGCAATTTTAAATAGGTGGCTTTTGAGATGGGATTTGAAGGTGGCAAAATCGAAGGTTTTGTAATGTAACAAGTTTAGCACTGACGTTGAAACTTTTAAGATTTCATATCAAAATGTTGCCCACATTCCGGAAATTGAAACGGCAGAACGGAAACGCTGAATCGAAATAAGGCCCTTATTTTGGAAATTCGTCGCGCGGACCGGAAACTATTGATCAAGACACCGCTTCCGGTGTGGGCACCTTCTTTGTCTCCGGCCCGACGTACCGAAACCACTAGTGGTCGTCGTTTTTTCCTCCTTCCTTTCACTTTCGAGGATATATTTGCATATATATCCACGTTTTCGACTATTGAATGACAGTCTACTCGGAAATATTTATGCCTAAAAGTAAAGCGCCTAAAATGGATGACTTGGACTACAGTAAGTAGCTTAGCGGGGAGCTGCTTTGACGGAGACGTTATTGGCAAGCTAGCGGCGGCTAGCCCCGAGTAGCTTTTCGCTCTTGTTGTTTGATTTTGGGGGGCTGACAAATGGGGGGTTTCTGTTTATAGTTAGACGTAAACGAGCAGGACGTGTTTTGAAATGATTGTTATAAATCATACAGCGCATTCTCGCCGTGGCTTAGTTCGACTGACGCGGATGTCGGCTTCATTATCGATCGATTTGAAATATCGGCCAGGTCAGCTCAGGCCGCCTGGTGGACTTTTAACAGCGCCGTCGGGCTTCGCGTTACTCGGCGTTTTATTGTTTAAAAAATGCGTCTTAAATTAATCCAGAATCGTCCGTCACAAGACGTTTGTTGTTATGTTGAATCCAGGCTGTGGGCGTGGTTGTTGGGACAAGGTGGAGTGAAGGCGTCGTTTTAGTTTGGGATTTCCATCATGGCGTTCCATTGCATGGTGGAAGTCTTGGTGGACTTGTGCTTCACAACTGGACACATGAAAGTGGTGTATTAAAGGACAACCAAGTTGTGTCCACAGTTTGTAAAATGGCTTCAAATGACTTCTACTGAGCGTATTTTACAAAGATTCCACCGCATATAGCTATATTTTACCCTTTAAGACTCGCGATGAAGATTCAGGAAGTCTTGTTTTTGAGTTGGTGACGAGTCCGTACGTGACGTCAGTAAAGGACCGCCCCTGACCGTAAAAAAAGACGCATTCTAGTGGTCCTTCCATCACGTCAATGTATTTTGCTGTACTTGTTTGTTCTGGGGACCTCGTGTTGCACCCAAAAGCCGCCAGAAGAGGGCGTCCAAGCTCAATATAAGGAATTTATCAGCCTGTGGAAACGGAGGTGGCCACAGGAGGTCGCCATTTTGTGCCTCTTTTTTTGGATGAGAGATTTCCCCCCAATGTTGCCTCAAAATGGCACAAATAAATTCTTTAATCGATTGCAAACATGTATGCTTTCCTCTTCAGAACTATTTGAATCATATTAATAACTGGATGTGTAACAAGAAAGCATCTTCTCAGAATCTGAAGCCATTGTTTTGATTCACTAGCAATGCGTGATGTCACGCCAAGACGTCTTGGTGTGACGTCGCGAACTGGGGGCGGGATTTTCTGAAAATGCCCAATTGGCAGCTCATTTTTTTGCAGATTTTGGACACTATTGGACACTATACACTATTTGCTAACTAGCTATCTAGCTGTCTACCTAAATAGCTATCTATTTGCTATTGATATGCTATCTATTAGCTATCTATCTAGATAGGTATCTATTAGTTATCCATTAGCCAGCTAGCTAACTATCTATCGATTTGAGTTATTCCAGGTTGAGTGAACGTTGGCGCATGTGGCTGCCGCTGCTCACCCACAGAAAAACATCTAACAGTGTCCTTGAGAGTTTTGAAAGGCGCTTAAAAATGAAATGTATTATTATTACTGTGAAATGTAAATTTCTCCACTGCGAGACTAATAAAGGCAAATCCAATCCAATTATTATTTTCATCATCATTATTATTATTATTATTGTTATTATTATGATGAAGCCTGGAGTCAGTTTTTGACTCCTTTTCCACTTTCCCCGCCCGCAGTCCCAGTGGACCTGAGCCCAGAGGAGCGCTCGGAGCTGGAGGACATCCGCAGGAGGAAGGGGGTCCTGTTGCAGGAGATCCAGAGGCTCCGCGAGGAGCTCAGGGAGGCCATTTTGGAGGTGGAAGGGCTGGAGGCCAGCACGGAGGGCAGGTGAGGAGGGCTCCACGTTTACGGCTCTGCGTGATCCAACGATAGTTCGGGCAATTTTAGGCGAATAAATCAGGAGGGCGATTGTATCAAATCGGCATTTTGTGTGAATATTACCTGATGTATTTATCCAGCTAGCTATTTGATATGTACTTCGTTGGCCGGCTAACTAGCTAGCTATCTATTAGTTATATGGCTGTCTAATAATAATAATAATACATTTCATTTCTAAGCGCCTTTCAAAACTCTCCAGGTCACTTTACAGTCACAGGATCAGTTTTTCTGTGGGTGAGCAGCGGCAGCCTCATGCGCCAGCGTTCGCTCAACCTGGAGTAACTCAAATAAATAAAAAGGCTAGCTATTAGATAGCTAATAGATAGCCAGCTAGCTGGATAGATAGCTAACAGATAGGCAATTACATAGTGCCCCGAATCTCCGTCCGTATTCTCAGCAAAACATGCTAACCATGTTAAAATGCTGCATGTCTAACTGTTAGCTATCTATTGTCTAGCGAGCTACCTAGCTTTCTATCTATTTGAGTGACTAGCTAGCTATCCATTAGCTGTCTAGCTATCTAGCTAGCTGTCTGGCTAGCTATCTATTAACTAGCTAGCTAACTGGCTTTCTATCTATTTGAGTTACTCCCGGATTGAGAACGCTGGCGCATGTGGCTGCTGCTGCTCACTCGCAGAAAAACTTATCCTGTGACTGTAAAGTGACCTGGAGAGTTTTGAAAGGTGCTTATAAATGAAATGTATTATGATTATTACTATTATTACAGTAAAGTCTCGTTATATCGATATCGGATATATCGATAGTCCCGGTTATATCGATACTATTTCTATGCACGCACTGAGAAAATTACATGCAAACAGGGTCTGATATATCGATAGTCCCGGTTATATCGATATTTTTTCGGACTCCCTTGAATATCGATATAACGAGACTTTACTGTATTATAATAAACCGTTTTTTTCCATTGAATTCCTCTGTGAATAACAGTCTTTGTATAATTGTCACCGTGTGGTTTTCACCATGTAGCAAAACCCTTCAGAAAAATCGTCATGTGGCAATGGGAAGAAAGAAGTTCAACATGGACCCTAAAAAGGTACGAAAGTCCAAAATGTCGCTCAATTTAGAACAGGGGTGTCAAACGCCGGTCCGAGAGGGTTCGAAGTCCTACATGTTTTCCAAGTCTCCCCGTTGCAACACAGCCCCAGGTGCGTTGCAACTGGGAGACTTGGAAGACATGTAGGACCGTAGCCCTCGAGGACCGGAGTTCGACACCCCTGATTTAGAAGGTCAGGGCGCATCGGAAGTGACGCCTTTGATTTATCAGGGCATCGTGTTTCTCGTGGACAACGAGCTGCTCAGACACACTCCGGAGGACATCGCTCAGTTCCTCTACAAAGGCGAAGGCCTCAACAAGACGGCCATCGGCGATTATCTCGGAGAAAGGTGCGCAATCGGAATCCATTGTTGGTTCTTTAACCCGCACATCACACCCGCACATTTACGGCTTTGTCTGCGCGCCGCCGCAGGGACGACTTCAACATCAAAGTCCTCCAGGCCTTCGTCGACCTGCATGAGTTCACCGATCTCAACCTCGTCCAGGCTCTCAGGTCAGCGTCAACTCTGCAAAGGAAACTCGTCACCTTCCTTTTGGAAATTTTAGAATGATTTAAAGGACAACCGACACCACCAGACAAGTTGCGTCCATAATTTGTAAAATGGCTTCAAATGACTTCCACTCAGTGCATTTGACAAAGATTCCACCTTAGCTCGCTAGATTTTACCTTTTAAGACTCCTGCTGAATATTCAGGAAGTCTTGTTTTCGAGTTGGTGACGAGTTCCTGACGTGACGTCACGGAGGGAACGCCCCTGACTGAGACAGCGACACACAATGCATTTTGGGGACTTTTCTTTGTCTGAAAACACAGTGTTGATGGCAAAATCAAATCAGCCCATTTCATATACTGGACGAAACGCAGCTTGTGCGCCATCTTGTGCATTTTCGGGGCGCTACATCGGAATCCAGATCTTCACCGGTTTCGTCTCTCGAATTGATACGGAAGGACTTCTTTAATCGATTGCAAAACGTTTATGCTTTCCTCTTCAGAACGATTTGTATCATATTCATAACTGGATGAATAACAAGAAAGCATCTTCTCCCAATCGGAACTCTCATTTTTGTTGGTGTTTTGCATTTGACTCAAAATATCAGCCTACGTGTTTTGGCTATTTTAGATGCTATAAAATGATTTTCCTGATGTCAGTTAGGAAACAAAAAAATGGTGTCGGTTGTCCTTTAATGATTTGTTTCATTCAATATCTCACCTCATACAACAAAAATATGCAAGATTACCCAAAGATGGCGATCTGTCTCGCTCGCAGGCAATTTTTGTGGAGTTTCCGTTTGCCCGGCGAAGCCCAGAAGATCGATCGGATGATGGAGGCGTTCGCCCAGAGATACTGTCGCTGTAACCCTGGCGTCTTCCAAAGCACCGGTATGTGGCCGTCCGTCTCATTGCCCGCCATTTTTTTGTGTGTCTCGACGTTGTTTTGTTTAGTCGGTTTATGGTGTTATTATTTTGCAGGAATAGTTTAATGTAGGGCGACCCGGTAGTGAATCTGTTAGCACGCCGGCTTCACAGAACAGAGGTTGCGCTTTCAAATCCCCCGTCCAATGAATGATGTATTTTCAAACTTTTTCCCTATATGAGGCACATCGGAGTACAGTGATATATCAGTTTTCGACCATAATCCGTTCCAAAAACCTGTGAAAACTGACGTGTTCGAAAACCAAAACAGCATTTTCCATTTTAATCAATGTAAAAATGTGTAATCCGTTCCAAGTGTAGAAAACAACTTTTTTAAAGCACTTTGTAACTATTTTACAGCATAAACTGGATAAACATGAAAAAATAGAGCAGGTAATTTGTAAAATACTACAAGAACAAACTGTAATTCAGTGATACCTCGGTTTACAAACGCTTCAGCTCACAAACTTTTCACCTTACGAACATTGAATTCACGAAAATATAATCTTGGTATACAAACTAGTTTTCGGCGGACGAGCCAAACCACACGGTGCCACAGTGGCTGGCGGACTGGTTTTCCGCACCCCCGTTGAGTGCAGAGGTGGTTTGCTATCAAGTGGAGTACCTTTGCTATTATGGGAGCGAAAAAGACCCCACCACACGCTAGTGTTAAGCCAAAGAGGACACAAAAGAAAATGACGGTGGAGCAGAAGAAGGAGATCATCGAAAAACATGGACGAGATGTGCGTTTGTGTGACTTTGTGTCCTAGTACCAGTACGCTAAATTGCTCCGTGTGGCTAAGGGTGTTTCTGTGTTGTCTAAGCAACGTTCTCAGGCTCTAGAAAAGTTTGAAAAACCTCTGTTGATTTGGATTAACAAAAAGCAGCTAGCAGGGACAGTGTGAGTGAGGGTATTATCGCTGAGAAAGCACGGCAACAACCATCACAAAGGTAAATAAAATAACTTTATTATACAGTACAGTTTATATCTTTCATTACAATACGATAGCACATTTATTATACATAAAATATGGTCTATTTTGTGTAGTTTTAAGGCTTATTTAGTAGAAAATTGTCTTTTATGGGGACCTGGGAACGAATTATTCTCATTTTTAATGGTTTCTTATGGGAAGAGAATGTACTTCCTGAGGCTGCTAAAGAAGCATGGCCTGCCACAGGAGGTGCTGCAACATTTCTACACGGCTGTCATCGAATCCATCCTGTGTTCTTCCATCACCGTTTGGTTCGGGGCCGCCACAAAAATGGACAAAATCCGACTTCAACGGACAGTTAGGACGGCGGAAAAAATCATTGGCACCGCCCTACCCACTCTCGAGGACTTGCACACTGCAAGAATCCAAACTAGGGCGCGGAAAATCCTACTGGACCCTCCGCACCCTGCCCACCACCTTTTCCAGCTACTCCCCTCAGGCAGGCGCTACCGATCCATGCGCACCAAATCCAGCAGACATTTAAACAGCTTCTTCCCCCAAGCCATTAACTCTTTGAACTCTTTCAACAGTAGCCAAAATGGAACTGTATAGTGCCACTTAGCAGTTTTTTTGACAACGATACTAGTGCAGCGTGTTCTACCGGAAACAAATTCCTTGTGTGTCCTACATACTTGGCAATAAAGATGATTCTGATTCTGATTCTGAAATAAATGTTCGGCAGACGAACCTTTCGCTGTAAATACACTTTCTGGGAACCAATCGAAAACTGAGGTATCACTGTATGTTTTATTTTCACCAATTTTAACATCAACAGCGGCAAATTTGGTGACGTTGTCTTTTCTCACGTTAGCATGCTATTTTGTACCACCCGCGCAACTTAACTTGAGGCGTTTTCGTCCTTCCGCCCCCCTTGAACGCACCGCTTGTCACGTTTTACGTGCAGACACGTGTTACGTGTTGTCCTTCGCCATCATCATGCTCAACACCAGCCTCCACAACCCCAACGTGAGGGACAAACCGGGCGTGGACCGCTTCATCTCCATGAACCGAGGCATCAACGACGGAGGCGACCTGCCCGAGGACCTCCTGCGCGTAAGGCCACGCCCCCTCCGCTGTGGCACCGCCGACGCTAGCCTGATTTCTTTCTTTTCGCCGCAGAACCTCTACGAAAGTATCAAAAACGAGCCCTTCAAGATCCCCGAGGACGACGGCAACGACCTCACGCACACTTTCTTCAACCCCGACAGAGAAGGCTGGTTGCTCAAGCTCGGTGAGAGATCAAACGCTAGTTTTCGCTTCTGAACTTTTATTTTGGCGAGGCGGCTTGGGGGGCATCTCTGTCTATCTCCCTGGCAAGAAAATGGCTCCCGGTGGGCTCGCTGTTTTTGCATGGCATTGGCGTTGGCGTTGCGGGCGCTTGTCCGATGTGTCACTAATGTCCTTTCTCTCTCTGTTCTGTGCCTCTCAATAAATCCGCCGCCGGCCTTCCCTTTTTTCCATCCTTCCGCTTGTTCTCCCGCGGTTTCCGCCTTCCGCTGCCGCTGCTTGTTTTCTCAGGAGGTATGTACTGACGCCCAAGTTTCTGTCGCGTTAGCGCGGATGTAGCAAGGTAGCTAGCGGCGAGATTTGAGCGAACGCTAGGTGACTTTTTCTGACTGGCGTGACCTTGTTGGCAGGGGGACGCGTGAAAACCTGGAAACGCCGATGGTTCATCCTCACGGACAACTGCCTCTACTACTTTGAATACACGACGGTAAGTCAACTTGCTTTCCTCGTGGAGTCAAGCCAAAAATGTACCACACACTTTGATTATTTTAGATTAGATTATATTAGATTACCATATTTTCCAAACGCCTTCATTGTCTTGTCGCCGTCACCCTAGTGTGCTAAGTGCCGCCATGTAGAGGCTCAGTTAGGAACAGCAAATTCGTATACGACTATTTAAAGCTCTTTCTCTTGTTTCGATTTATAATTGTATTTTATTTAGTGTATTCTATTTTGTGATTGTATTTTATTTACTATATTATATCTGTGACTGTAAAGTGTCCTTGACAGTTTTGAAAGGCGCTTCAACTATAATGTCAAAGTCAGCTTTATTATTATTATTATTATTATTATTATTATTATTATTATTATTATTATTATTATTTTGGTTTTCTACTTTCATTCCTTTCATCACTTTGCTGCTGTGAAGTGAAATGTAAAATTCCCCACTGGAAGACTAATAAAGGCAAATGTAATCCAATTATTATTATTATGAATGAGCCCCTGATTTTCTAAAATGGCGATTTTCTATTTTAAGAAAAATTCTAAAATGGCGAGTTTCTAAATTTAAAAAATCTAAAATGGTGAATTTCATTTTTTTTTATTTTCTAAAAAGATGATAAAAAAATTCTCAAGTGGCGATTTTTCTAAATTGAAAAAAAAAAAAAAATGGTGAATTTCTATTTTCTTAAATATTTCAAAAATGGCGATTTAAAAAAAAAACCGAAATGGTGATATTCTATTTTTTAAACATTTTCTAAAAGGGCGATTTTCTAAATTAAGAAACATCTAAAATGGCCATAAAAAAAAATCTAAAATGGCGATTTTCTATTTTTTGTTTTCTCTAAAAACGGCGATTTTCTAAATTTAAAAAAATGTACTTGGTGAATTTATATTTTTTTAATTTTCTAAAATGGCGATTAAAATAAAATGGTGATTTTCTTTTTTTTTCTAAAAATGTAAAAATGCAATTTTCTAAATTTAAAAAATGTACAATGGTGAATTTCTATTTTTTTTACATTTCCTAAAATGGCGATTTAAAAAAAATAAAATTGCGATTTTCTTTTTTTTTTTTCTTTTTCTAAAATGGTGATTAAAAAAAATTCTAAAATGGTAATATTCTTTTTTTTTCTAAAAATGGCAATTTTCTAAATTTAAAATATATAAAATGGGAAATTTCAATTTTTTTTTTATTTTCTAAAATGGCGATTTTCCAAAAAAAATCAAAAATGGCGATTTTCCTATTTGTTTTTTGTTTTCTAATATGGCTATTTTCTAAATGTAAAAAAAAAATAAATCTCTGCGGTCTTGGATTTTTCTTTGAAGCAGTGCCTTGTTCCCCTCACAGGACAAAGAACCTCGAGGGATCATCCCCTTGGAGAACCTCAGCATCCGTGAAGTGGAGGATCCACGCAAACCCGTAAGATGGCATTCCGTGTTGGCGGCTAGGCTATACTTAGTCTGCGTGCTTGACATAAAAAAGTTTTTTTTTTTGTGTGTGTCAAGCGTCACATTTTGGAGACGAGTGGAACTATAATAAAATAAAATGAAATAAACGGGCCATTTTCAGAACTGCTTTGAGTTGTACATCCCCAACAATCGCGGTCAACTCATCAAGGCGTGCAAGACGGAGGCGGACGGCCGCGTGGTGGAGGGGAACCACATGGTGTACCGCATCTCCGCCCCCACGCCCGAGGAGAAGGACGAGTGGATACACAGCATCAAGTACGTCAAGTACAAGTAGTGGGAAAACCACACGTTTATTCATTAATCTGTCAACTCATTGACTGGCAGACGATGTGCAAAAATGTCATTGTCACTCAAATTGCAGGACTTTTACGACGACATAAACATTTAATGCAGCATAAGAAACTTTAGATTGTCTTCTTTCATCAGATCGAAAGAGTTCATTCCTAAATCATATGGATCTGGTGTTATCTGAGCTTGAAATGAGGGCAGATGTCCAAAATACAATACAATACGTATATAGCGCTATAACAAAGCGCTAACATGTACAAATGCTGCCCCCTCGTAGGAGAGAAAAACATTGCCAAAGGCCATGGCCAGCGCTTTATCGGCACCCGAGCGTGAAAAAAAACAAAACCCGAACAAATACAGGGAATGGCGCTCCACGTCACGCTTTTCAATTAAATTGGGGAATGGCAGTTAATGAGTTAACTCGCTAATTAACTGATTAATTGTTTAATCAACCATTTAATTAATTAATCGGGCACTCGTAATAACTAATCAATTGATTCATTATTAGTCAAATCAAATAATGAATCATTCGTCGATTGTTTAATGAACCCGTGTTCATATGGACGCAGATAAATTCATTTTCAAATGCACATTAATTATTGTGAAAAATGTAGCATCCATTGATGAAAAGAAATGCTCTCCTGTCCCACGTTGATCCGCTTCAATTCCAAGCCGCGACCGTTCCGACTTTTCGGCTGAACGAAGCGAGGCTGTAAAAATATTGCTCCATGACAGTCACAAAAAAAACCAAAATGGCCCGCCGAGCTGTCCAGCCATGACAGTCAAATGGCAGCGACATTCCTCCCGATCAAAAACGGTGCTGGCAGATTGGTGCCGCTGAGACAAGACAAAGACACTACCGCTCAGCACAGTCTTGATGAATGATGTAGCCAAAAATGCTAAAAACAATCGGTCTCCATTTTACACAATGCAACAACTACTCAAAGTGACAAAAGAAAACAAAAACAACAACAAAAAAAACAAGACTTGTGAGCGCACTTAGCTATATATCTATCTAGCTGCCTGGCTGTGAGGATAGCTAGCTATGTAGCTGGCTAGCTGTATATCTTTCTAGTTGGTTGGCTAGCTATCTATTAGCTATCTTTCTATTTGAGTTACTTTTGGGTTGAGTGAACGCTGGCGCGCGTGGCTGCCGCTGCTCATCCACAGAAAAACTTATCATGTGACTGTAAAGTGACCTTGAGAGTTTTGAAAGGCGCTTAGAAATCAAATGTATTATTATTATTAATGATAATTACATATAAAGATATTATTGTTGATGATATACTTTGTTTCAACCTGTTTGATACTCTGTTTTTATTTTATTTTGATTAAAAAAAAAATGAATTTATCTGTGTTAATGAATGAATGAATGGATGAATGAATGACTCTCTTCCAGATCTGCGGTCAGCGTGGACCCCTTCTACGAAATGCTCGCTGCCAGGAAGAAACGTATATCGCTGAAGAAGAAAGAGGAGCAGCCTTAGTGTTACCCGCGCCACTTCCTTCTCCCCGAACCCCTTCCTCTTCTTCCCTCAGAACTCTTCGTCGGACGCGCCGAACGCGCCGACCACCGTCAACGCGGTCGAGGCCCCGTTGCCGTCCTCAAAACACAAACTCATTTGGGGGAAGAAAAAAAAAGCCTCCATGAATTAGAACTACGAAAGTGTTCCCGCAAGTACGTGCATTTTTTTTTCTTTCTTTTTTTGCTACTTTTTCCAGGATGCCACACGGTTGCGACAAAACACACTCGTATGAAGGTGGTGCGTTGGTGTCATTTTCAATGTGGAGGCACTATGTTGAGGTTGAGTAGAGGAGCTTCAGTCATGACGAGACAGGCCTCATGTCTAAGACGGAAAATATCAGCAGTACCTTTGGGTGAATTGGTCCCTGAATTCAATAATGAAGTAAATTTATTTTATTTAGTAAATCGAGACGTGATTAGCTGGCTATCTAGCTAGCTACCTATGTGGCTATCTATTTGTTATCTATTAGCGATCTATTTGGTATCTATTAGCTATCTGGCTAGCTATCTATTATAATAATAATACATGTAATTTATAAGCGCCTTTCAAAACTCTCAAGGTCACTTTACAGTCATAGGATGAAGTTTTTCTGTGTGTGAGCAGCGGCAGCCACACGCGGAAGTCAATAGACAGAAAGCTAGCTAGTCAACTAGTAGATAGCTAATAGATAAGCAACAACCCGGAATAACTCAAATAAAAGAGAAAAGCCAGCTAGCTAATAGCCAGTTAATAGATAGCTAGCTAGATCAGTTATATAGCTGGCTATCTATAGGCTATCTATTAGCTAGCTAGCTTTCTATCTATTTGTGTTACTTCATAGTTGAGTGAAAGCAGGTGCGTGTGACTGCCGCTGCTCACCCACAGAAAAACTGATCCTGTGACTGTAAAGTGAACTTGAGAGTTTTGAAAGAGGTGGGCATTCCGCAAAATGGCGTCAATAAAGCTCCTCAACTCACTTTTCCGTTTGACACGGCTTGGCCTGTCGAGTAGAAGCTCCTCTCATCACTTCAATATGTCTCCTCAAATGCCGTAGGATGGCGCCAAAGCACTGCGTCTGTGTGCTTTGGCACCACCCTGTGGCACCTTAGATTTAAAGCACTTTTTTAGTTTGTTTTAAAGGACAACCGACACCGCAGCGGACAAGTTGCGTCCATAATTTGTCAAATTCCACCGTTTTAAGACTCGCGCTGAATATTATGAAGTCTTGTCTTTGAGTTGATGACGACACCCAATGCATTTTGGGTACTTTTTTTCATCTGAAAACAGTGTTGATGGCAAAATTAGAAGGAAAACTACATAAATAACGCGTTGGTGAATCATTGTGTGTTGCACCAAGACTACTATTTCATACTAGTTGACCCAAATTCCAAGCAGACTAATCAGCCCATTTCCAACGGAGCTTGGGCGCCATCTTGTGCATTTTTCTGGGATGCTACATTGGAGTCCAGATGCCTCAAAATGACACGGAAGGACTTCTTGAATCGATTGCAAACATTTATGCTTTCCTCTTCGGAACTATTTGAATCATATTCATAACTGAATGAGAAACAAGAAAGCATCTTCTCCGAATCTGAACTCTCTGAAGTTTTGATTCTGGAGCATGGCAGTTTGTGAAGGAGTATCCTGGTGTGACATCACCAACAAGGGGGCGGGACTTTCTGAATCCCGCCATTTCCGAGTGCATTTTGCAGTAGTTTTGGGACACTTGAAGTCATTTTTATTGGTGTTTTGCATTTGAGTAAAAATATCATCCTGCGTGTTTTTGATATTTTAGATGCTATCAAACGTTTTTCTGATGTCAGTTAGGAAACAAAAACTGCTGTCGGTTGTCCTTTAAAGTCTGCCAGGGTTTTGAATCTCTCACTTTTGTCATCATGAAACCAGACGGTGCCAAAGCACTACTTTTCTTTTCATATTTTCATGTGATTACGTAACAGTTGAGAAAATACACCAAGCACAACAAAGAATACGTTTAAAAAAAGATTAATGAAAGTATGAATTTCCGAGAGAATCGCGACTAGGCGGGGCAATTGTTGGATTTAGATCTCCCCTTAAAAAAAGGAGTCATCGTTACTCCCGCCCCCATTATTATTGACGAGGTGACCTTTTGACCTCCAGTGACCCCCTTTTCCCCACCCCCTCATCAAAGGCAGCTCATGACATTGTACGAATTTATGTTGTAAATAGATATCTTAGCTTACGACACACTCGTAGGGACCTTTTCATTTCCTTTTCCTGTTTTTGTACGAGGACCCCCGTCAACGGCCTCGAAGAAAAGACACCCGCATATTTACCGTTTCGCCCGGCAATGCGCGAGCATCCATGAAATGCTTTATTTATGTCATTTCTTCGGCCATCTTGTTTTCAAACAACCAGATTTGACATGTTTTTTTTTTTAATTTTTTTTATTGTAGACGCGAACTCAACTCGAGATGCGTAATTTGTTTCCACTGCACTTTATTTACTTGTTTGCGCCATGTAGTTGTTCTTTTTCGGACTATTTTAGTTCTTGATTTAACTCATTCACTGCCAGACAATGTGCAAAAATGTGTCCACTCCAGTGCCAGGGTTTTTGTCATTGTCACTCGGATTCTAGGACCCACAGAATATTGGGTTTTAGGACTACATAAACATTTAATACAGCGTTACAAACCTTAGACTATCTTCTTTCATCAGAAAAAAAAAGAGTTCATTCCTAAGTTATAATAATACATATGATAGCTAGCTAGCTAACTATTAGTTGAGTGAACGCCGGTGCGTGTGGCTAGCTATGTGGCTGGCTACTGATCAGCATTATGTCTATATAGCTAATTAGCTAGCTGTCTAGGTGGCTATATATTAGCTATCTGTTAGCTGGCTAGCTTTCTATCTATTTGAGTTACTTCTGGGTCGAGTGAACGCCGGCGCACGTGGCTGCCGCTGCTCACCCGCAGAAAAACTGATCCTGTGATCGTGGAAAAGAAACATTATCAGAGGCCATGGCCAGCGCTTTATCAGCACCCGAGCATGAAAAAACAAAACCAGAGCAAATTCGGAACTGGCGCTCGACGTCCTATTTTCAATTCCCAAATAAATTTGTGAATGGCAGTGAATGAGTTAAAAAAAAAAAAAAGGTAGCCAGAGGCGGAATGATGATAATAGTTGGACCTTTGTCGCCACGGCGACGGCCAATCGGATGAACACAAACTTCGTGAGTTGCCTTTACGGTCGCCCGTTTTCCTCCCAAAGCTCGCAAAGGCCCCCGTTCGGCCTTTCGCTAATTCCGTACGTGCTTCTGTGGGCCTTCTTCCACCTTCTGGAAATTCTTGAAGTGCAAAGTTGCCAAAAGACCAACAAAAAACAGAGTTAAAACTAGCTAGCTCGTTCGCTGGCTAATTCGTTTGCTAGCTAGTTTGTTCGCTAGCTAGTTTGTTCGCTAGCTAGTTCGTTCGCTAGCTAATTCGTTTGCTAGCAAGTTCGCTAGCTAGCAAGTTCACTAGCTAGTTCATTCGCTAGCTAGCAAGTTCGCTAGCTAGCAAGCTCGCTAGCTATCTCGTGTTACAAAGTGCGCAGCAACATTGATTTTGTTTCTGAGCCACCTTTTTCGGAAAATGACTTTTACTTACTATTTATTTATTTACTTATGCCCATGTGAAGATGGAGCTCGATATGATGTAAATGTAGCAAACGGTGCTAGCCGTTCACGCACACAGATATACACACACACACACACACACACTGGTGCCAGTAAACTACAGTGTAAGAATAAAAAGGTGTAATGATGGACTGTTGATTGATATGTGTTTCTATTTATATTCATGCAAACGCCACAAAAATAAGAAACAACAAATGACAAACAATTTTGGACTTCAAAACAATTTGGGATTTCAAAACAAAAGTAACAAAAATGTGTTCATTTATCACAAGGGTGTCAAAGTCATTTTTTTTTTTTTTGCGGCGGGCTAGATTGTAATTCCAGTTTCCAGTCAGTTGGCCGTTATGAATTTGGGGAAGTTATTAGAATGTTTCAACCCCTTCACATATTACATACAAAGCGCACAACAAATTAATAAGTGGTTTTCAAATCAAAATCAAATATTTTAAATATGTTGTGGGCCAAAACTGGCAGACCGGGCCTTGACTTTGACACCTGTGATCAAAGGGATTAGCCTGCTAGCTGAATAGAAAAAGAGCAAGATAGCTTGTTCGTTCGGTAGCTAGCGAGTTCGTTTGGTAGCTAGCTAATTTGTTCGGTAGCTAGTTAGTTTGGTAGCTAGCTAGTTTGTTCGGTAGCTAGCTAGTTTGTTCGGTAGCTAGCTAGTTCGTTCGGTAGCGAGCTAGTTTGTTCGGTAGCTAGTTAGTTTGGTAGCTAGCTAGTTTGTTCGGTAGCGAGCTAGTTTGTTCGCTAGCTAGTTCGTTCGGTAGCGAGCTAGTTCGTTCGGTAGCTGGCTAGTTCGTTCGGTGGCTGGCTAGTTTGTTTATTCACTAGCTTTTTTGTTCACTAGCTAGCAGGTTTGTTAGCTAGCAAGTTCGCTTCCTAGGTCATTCGCTAGCTCGTTTGTTAGCTAGCCAGCAAGTTTGCTAGCTAGCAAGTTCACTAGCTAGTTTGTTCGCTATCTAGCAAGTTCGCTAGCTATCTCATTTACTAGCTAGCAAGTTCGCTAGCTAGGAAGTTCACTAGGTAGTTTCTTCGCTAGCTAGTTTCTTCGCTAGCTAGCAAGTTCGCTAGCTAGTTCGTTCGCTAGCTAGCAAGTTCGCTCGCTAACAAGTTCGCTCGCTAACAAGTTCGATAGCGAGCAAGTTCGCTAGCTAGCGCGTTTGCTCGCTAGCGCATTCGCTGTGATTTATCATGTCACACCTGGCGCAAATCTGTTAGCTTCAGTCGCTCTTATGGAACGATTTGGGATGCCAGAGTATTCACCTCTTTAAAAAAGATATCATATTTTAAATGTAAAAAAGGAGCAGCATTTGTGTGTGTGAGTGTGCTACATTTGAGGGTGATGGGAAGTCAGTTAAGTAGCTGTCACAATTGATTCTTGTGCGACATGTACGTTTTTAATCACCTCACGAATTTTAATTGTATGTTCCAGAATATAAAATTAAAAAAAAGAATTAGTGTTGCAGTAGTAACACTTTCTTCAAAACAAGTCAAACTCCCATCATTGCTGCACGAGCTCACTTTTGCAATATTGTACCAGTATTGTGACAATATTTCGAGATATGCCATAAAAATGACAACAACAAAAATACAATTCTATCCTGTCTTGATACAGTCGCAGTTTGTGCTAATTAATGTGTTTAAAACAAAACATCTGAAGTCGTCTGAAGGACTAAAATGAGTAAAACGTACGTCAACGTTTAAAACTAACAAAATGATGACACATCTTTGGTTATTTAGCTGCATTTTTTTCTGGAATTCTTCCAGATAAATTTGTCAACACATTGTCACAAACAAGTCAATCATTAGCTATACAGTGATGCCTTGCCTTACCAACTTAATTGGTTCCCAGACAGAGTGTGTAAGGCGAAAAGTGTGTATCCCAAAAATTAATGTCCCATAGTAAACCATACAAATGAGAATAATCCGTTCCCAGGTCCCCATAAAACATAATTTTCTACTAAATAAGCCTTAAAACTACACACAATATACCTTATTTTATGTATAATAAATGTGATATTGTATTGTAATTAAAGTCATAAAGTGTACTTTATAATAAAGTCGTTTTAATTACCTTTGTGATGGTCTTTGATGGCTTGATGGAATGGATAGCTTTTTGCATAAAGTGTCTCAAGGAGCATTGGGTTGTACATCTTAGAAGTTGTGATCTTGCAACAGCAACAGATGCAAGCAGACACACGAGAAACTTCATTCATAGCTGGTTGCCTTGCTTGTCTTTTCATTTCAAAGTGAACTGATGGCTAGTGCGGGTTATTTGTGGAGCCTGATTGATGGGAATTTTAACCTTGCAGTCTACACTCTGTCTTTGAACTATCAACGTTGAACCAAGTCCAAATTTCACTGTTTTCTATACATTTTGTCACTCTCTCTCTCTGAACGGAACCTGACCTTCTTTCACCATCTTGAGGAATGATCCCTTGTAGGTGCTTTCTTTGTGATAATTTTATCTAGTTCCTCATCAATTGTGTTCTGTTTAGGTTGATAGCTTTTCGCATCAAGTGTACAGATAATAATAATAATACATTTCATTTATAAGCGCCTTTCAAAACTCTCATGGTGACTTTAATGGCTTGTGCGGGTTGATTGTGGAGCCTGATTGATGGGAATTTTAACCTTGCAGTCTACACTCTACCTTTGAACTATCAAAGTTGAAACGAGTCCAAATGTCACTGTTTTCTAGCCATCTTGTCAATCTCTCGATGTCTTTAATGTTTAAACCACCTCCCTCCCCACTGCTGCGTTCTTGACCAATCACGTGGCTTGAACCGACGACTGGGGGCGGGGAATAGAGGACCAAAAACAACCATTTTCTTGTTTGTATAACGGGCTTGTTCGCGAACGACACATCACTCATTGTGGCAGCTCAGTGTGTATCCCAAAAAATAGTTGTTATGCCAAGGTAAAATTAACGTCCGTAAACCGAAAAGTTCGTAAACCGAGGTATCACTGTATTTGCCTAAATTTCCTAAAAAAAAAACATTCAAATAAAGGCATTGATCTGACCCCTCCCCCACCCACCCCCCCAAAAAAATCATCACAATATTTTGATTGATCCCCGTCTTAACATGATGACGCGCCCGAGTCTTTTTCAGTGACAGCCTTGAAAGGGGCGCTTGGAAACGCCCCCGTGCAGCTCCACGTCCACGTCGGACCAGGAGAAGACGTCGCCGGCCAGGTGGTTGCGACACGACGCCAGGCCCTGAATGTCGGCCGCGCTCAAGACCGAAGACCACATCTGGACGTCGGCCAGCTCGCCCACAAAAGACTGTGAGGCGTCGAAACGCCCGCCCAGGGTGTCCTTCAACCGGCGGAAGGGAAGTACAAAGACAATCTTATTATTGAATTTGAGTCTAAGTCTGCAAAGTCAGAAACAAAAGTGGTGCTTGGACGCCATTTTCTGGCATCTTAGCTCATTGACTGCCAGACGGACGATGTGCACTCCGGTGCCAGGGTTTTTGTCATTGTCACTTGAATTGCAGGTCCCGAAGAATATTGAGTTTTAGAACGACATCAACATTCAATGCAGCGTCAGAAACCTTAAACTCTCTTCTTTTATCAGAAAAAAAGAGTTGATTCCTAAATAGCCAGAGGCGGAATGATGATAATAGTTGGACCTTTGTCGCCACGGCGACGGCCAATCGGATGAACACAAACTTCGTGAGTTGCCTTTACGGTCGCCCGTTTTCCTCCCAAAGCTCGCAAAGGCCCCCGTTCGGCCTTTCGCTAATTCCGTACGTGCTTCTGTGGGCCTTCTTCCACCTTCTGGAAATTCTTGAAGTGCAAAGTTGCCAAAAGACCAACAAAAAACAAAGTTAAAACTAGCTAGCTCGTTCGCTGACTAATTTGTTCGCTAGCTAGTTTGTTTGCTAGCTAGTTCGTTCGCTAGCTAATTCGTTCGCTAGCAAGTTCGCTAGCTAGCAAGTTCGCTAGCTAGTTCATTCGCTAGCTAGCAAGTTCGCTAGCTAGCAAGCTCGCTAGCTATCTCGTGTTACAAAGTGCGCAGCAACATTGATTTTGTTTCTGAGCCACCTTTTTTCGGAAAATGACTTTTACTTACTATTTATTTATTTACTTATGCCCATGTGAAGATGGAGCTCGATATGATGTAAATGTAGCAAACGGTGCTAACCGTTCACGCACACAGATATACACACACACACACACACACACACACACTGGTGCCAGTAAACGACAGTGTAAGAATAAAAAGGTGTAATGATGGACTGTTGATTGATATGTGTTTCTATTTATATTCATGCAAACGCCACAAAAATAAGAAACAACAAATGACAAACAATTTTGAGATGGGGGATTTCAAAACAAAAGTAACAAAAATGTGTTCATTTATCACAAGGGTGTCAAAGTCATTTTTTTTTTTTTGCGGCGGGCTAGATTGTAATTCCAGTTTCCAGTCAGTTGGCCGTTATGAATTTGGGGAAGTTATTAGAATGTTTCAACCCCTTCACATATTACATACAAAGCGCACAACAAATTAATAAGTGGTTTTCAAATAAAAATCAAATATTTTAAATATGTTGTGGGCCAAAACTGGCAGACCGGGCCTTGACTTTGACACCTGTGATCAAAGGGATTAGCCTGCTAGCTGAATAGAAAAAGAGCAAGATAGCTTGTTCGTTCGGTAGCTAGCGAGTTCGTTTGGTAGCTAGCTAATTTGTTCGGTAGCTAGTTAGTTTGGTAGCTAGCTAGTTTGTTCGGTAGCTAGCTAGTTCGTTCGGTAGCGAGCTAGTTTGTTCGGTAGCTAGTTAGTTTGGTAGCTAGCTAGTTTGTTCGGTAGCGAGCTAGTTTGTTCGCTAGCTAGTTCGTTCGGTAGCGAGCTAGTTCGTTCGGTAGCTGGCTAGTTCGTTCGGTGGCTGGCTAGTTTGTTTATTCACTAGCTTTTTTGTTCACTAGCTAGCAGGTTTGTTAGCTAGCAAGTTCGCTTCCTAGGTCATTCGCTAGCTAGTTTGTTAGCTAGCCAGCAAGTTTGCTAGCTAGCAAGTTCACTAGCTAGTTTGTTCGCTATCTAGCAAGTTCGCTAGCTATCTCATTTACTAGCTAGCAAGTTCGCTAGCTAGGAAGTTCACTAGGTAGTTTCTTCGCTAGCTAGTTTCTTCGCTAGCTAGCAAGTTCGCTAGCTAGTTCGTTCGCTAGCTAGCAAGTTCGCTCGCTAACAAGTTCGCTCGCTAACAAGTTCGATAGCGAGCAAGTTCGCTAGCTAGCGCGTTTGCTCGCTAGCGCATTCGCTGTGATTTATCATGTCACACCTGGCGCAAATCTGTTAGCTTCAGTCGCTCTTATGGAACGATTTGGGATGCCAGAGTATTCACCTCTTTAAAAAAGATATCATATTTTAAATGTAAAAAAGGAGCAGCATTTGTGTGTGTGAGTGTGCTACATTTGAGGGTGATGGGAAGTCAGTTAAGTAGCTGTCACAATTGATTCTTGTGCGACATGTACGTTTTTAATCACCTCACGAATTTTAATTGTATGTTCCAGAATATAAAATTAAAAAAAAGAATTAGTGTTGCAGTAGTAACACTTTCTTCAAAACAAGTCAAACTCCCATCATTGCTGCACGAGCTCACTTTTGCAATATTGTACCAGTATTGTGACAATATTTCGAGATATGCCATAAAAATGACAACAACAAAAATACAATTCTATCCTGTCTTGATACAGTCGCAGTTTGTGCTAATTAATGTGTTTAAAACAAAACATCTGAAGTCGTCTGAAGGACTAAAATGAGTAAAACGTACGTCAACGTTTAAAACTAACAAAATGATGACACATCTTTGGTTATTTAGCTGCATTTTTTTCTGGAATTCTTCCAGATAAATTTGTCAACACATTGTCACAAACAAGTCAATCATTAGCTATACAGTGATGCCTTGCCTTACCAACTTAATTGGTTCCCAGACAGAGTGTGTAAGGCGAAAAGTGTGTATCCCAAAAATTAATGTCCCATAGTAAACCATACAAATGAGAATAATCCGTTCCCAGGTCCCCATAAAACATAATTTTCTACTAAATAAGCCTTAAAACTACACACAATATACCTTATTTTATGTATAATAAATGTGATATTGTATTGTAATTAAAGTCATAAAGTGTACTTTATAATAAAGTCGTTTTAATTACCTTTGTGATGGTCTTTGATGGCTTGATGGAATGGATAGCTTTTTGCATAAAGTGTCTCAAGGAGCATTGGGTTGTACATCTTAGAAGTTGTGATCTTGCAACAGCAACAGATGCAAGCAGACACACGAGAAACTTCATTCATAGCTGGTTGCCTTGCTTGTCTTTTCATTTCAAAGTGAACTGATGGCTAGTGCGGGTTATTTGTGGAGCCTGATTGATGGGAATTTTAACCTTGCAGTCTACACTCTGTCTTTGAACTATCAACGTTGAACCAAGTCCAAATTTCACTGTTTTCTATACATTTTGTCACTCTCTCTCTCTGAACGGAACCTGACCTTCTTTCACCATCTTGAGGAATGATCCCTTGTAGGTGCTTTCTTTGTGATAATTTTATCTAGTTCCTCATCAATTGTGTTCTGTTTAGGTTGATAGCTTTTCGCATCAAGTGTACAGATAATAATAATAATACATTTCATTTATAAGCGCCTTTCAAAACTCTCATGGTGACTTTAATGGCTTGTGCGGGTTGATTGTGGAGCCTGATTGATGGGAATTTTAACCTTGCAGTCTACACTCTACCTTTGAACTATCAAAGTTGAAACGAGTCCAAATGTCACTGTTTTCTAGCCATCTTGTCAATCTCTCGATGTCTTTAATGTTTAAACCACCTCCCTCCCCACTGCTGCGTTCTTGACCAATCACGTGGCTTGAACCGACGACTGGGGGCGGGGAATAGAGGACCAAAAACAACCATTTTCTTGTTTGTATAACGGGCTTGTTCGCGAACGACACATCACTCATTGTGGCAGCTCAGTGTGTATCCCAAAAAATAGTTGTTATGCCAAGGTAAAATTAACGTCCGTAAACCGAAAAGTTCGTAAACCGAGGTATCACTGTATTTGCCTAAATTTCCTAAAAAAAAAACATTCAAATAAAGGCATTGATCTGACCCCTCCCCCACCCACCCCCCCAAAAAAATCATCACAATATTTTGATTGATCCCCGTCTTAACATGATGACGCGCCCGAGTCTTTTTCAGTGACAGCCTTGAAAGGGGCGCTTGGAAACGCCCCCGTGCAGCTCCACGTCCACGTCGGACCAGGAGAAGACGTCGCCGGCCAGGTGGTTGCGACACGACGCCAGGCCCTGAATGTCGGCCGCGCTCAAGACCGAAGACCACATCTGGACGTCGGCCAGCTCGCCCACAAAAGACTGTGAGGCGTCGAAACGCCCGCCCAGGGTGTCCTTCAACCGGCGGAAGGGAAGTACAAAGACAATCTTATTATTGAATTTGAGTCTAAGTCTGCAAAGTCAGAAACAAAAGTGGTGCTTGGACGCCATTTTCTGGCATCTTAGCTCATTGACTGCCAGACGGACGATGTGCACTCCGGTGCCAGGGTTTTTGTCATTGTCACTTGAATTGCAGGTCCCGAAGAATATTGAGTTTTAGAACGACATCAACATTCAATGCAGCGTCAGAAACCTTAAACTCTCTTCTTTTATCAGAAAAAAAGAGTTGATTCCTAAATGACGTGCGTCTGGAGTTATATGAGCTTGAAATGAGGGCGGCTGTCCAGAATACAATGCATACATATTGGTCTATATAGCACTTTAAAAACAGCTGATGCCTTAAACTGCCGTTATCAATTTTGCTCATATGCTACCTAGCTAGCTATTTGCTATCTATTAGCTATCTGGCTAGCTGGGTCGCTATCTCGCTAGCTATCCATTAGCTGTCTGGCTATCTAGCTAGCTGTCTGGCTTGCTATCTATTAGCTATGTATTATCTGGCTATCTCGCTAGCTATCTAGCTATCTATCCATTAGCTGTCTGGCTAGCATATTGTTTGAGGTAATAATAATAATAATAATAATAATACATTTCATTTATAAGCACCTTTCAAAATTCTCAAGGACACTTTGCAGTCACAGAATGAGTTTTTCTGTGGGTGAGCAGCGGCAGCCAAATGCGCCAGCGTACAGTCTACCCGGAGTAACTCAGATAACTAATAGATAGCCAGCTAGCTAGTTAGATAGCTAATAAGTAGGAAACAGAGAGGTAGCTAGGTAACCAGTATAGTGCTTTAACAACAGCTGAAGCTGGAACAAAGCGCTAACATTGAAAAAAGGGAAATGCTGCCCCTTTGTGGAAAGCAAAAAAACATTACCAGAGGCCATGGCCAGCACTTTATCGGCACCCAAGCATGAAAAAACAAAATCTGAATACATTTGTGAATGGCACTCTACGACATACTTTCAATTCCCGAATAAATTTGTAAATGGCAGTGAATTAGTTAATTGCCAGATAAACTAGGTTAAAGTGAGTTGAGGAGCTTTGTTGAAACCAAAGTATGTATTGCTTTTGGGCTAAGGAACTGTTAGTGTGTCAACCACCTTGTTTATTATTATGATGATGATTATTATTTTTATTGTTATAATAATAATAATAATTATTATTATTATTATTATTATGGCAGCATGGTGCCACTTCAACAAAAGGAGTGCTTTGCTGCCCTCTTCTGGCACCTTGATGCCAAGCATATGAATGTAGGTCGCTACTACTAATGCCAGGGAACTATAACACAAATTAAATACGCCTCAAGCTGTTATCTTGTGGTATACCCGTGCCAAGGAACTATGTTGGAGTGATTAGGAGCTTCATTTTTGTCCATTCTGCCTCCCAGGCAACATCGATTGGATGTACAGTACAGGTAACATCCGACTTACGACCGAGTTCCGTTCCGACCAAACAGTCGTAAGTCGAAACGGTCGTAAGTTGAAATCTATGCAAAATGTCGCGCATACGGCCGATTGCTGCGCGAGAGTGAGATGCTGACTGGCTAGCCAAAATTGCCGTACGCGTTGCCGGCCTGCTAGCGCGTCGCGGTGCCGGGCGTAGAATTAAAATGTAAAAAAATAGGGCCTGGTGGTCGTAAGTCGAGCTGGTCGTAAGTCGGATGTTACCTGTTTTCATCACACACACACACACAAAAGTCATTTGTCATTTGTCGTCACCTGTTCCTGTCCCAGGACAAAGACCCCTCCTGCTCTGATGGGATGCCAAGGGGCCAAATCCTGGCCGGAGCCCCGCAGGTGGCCATCTTGGTAGGCCTCCCAGCGGCCATCTCGCGTGGACCACGTCACGCAGACGTGCCGCCACCTGCCGTCACTCAGCGTCACGGGCAAAGACGCCGCCTGCAAGGAAGGTCGGTCATATGACGCCATCATCGCTGACAAAGATGTCAAAGTACAAAAGTATTGAGCTTAGTTGGTTGTCCTGATCAAAATGTCCCACAATGCATCTCTCCAACTGCACTAAGAGTTACAAAGAGGCTGAAACGGGGGGCGTACATATTTGGTGGGTTAAAAAATGGAGGTGGGCGGGGCAACCTTGGCTTGCCTATAAATTACATGTAATATTATTATTATTATTATTATTAATGACAAAAACCGTGGCACTGGCATGGACTCATTTTGGCACTCGTCTGGCAGCGAATGATTTAATAGAAATATATTTGAGTCAAATTGTATAATTTAAATTTTTAGCCATCTTAATTATGTGTTTTGGTTCATTTAAAATATGCAGATCGAAATTGAATGAAATTGTTTAAATTTGTTGATGGATGTCTTTTTTTCACCTGGTCGTCCACCAGCAGCTCCACGGGGTTGCCCCCCCACTCGATCAGCACCACCTGGTTGGCCTGGCCCGGTGCCGAGTAAGAAAATGGCGTCCCCATGGGGGGTCCGCCGCCGGTCTTGATCCGCAGGCACAAAGTCAGTGCGAAGATTTGGCGCGGTAGCGTTCTGGTGACGCGCGCGTGCATGTGGCTCGTGCGCAACGGGAAGCTTAGCAGGAAGGAAGCGGCGGAAACGGCGGCTTCCTTCTTCCGGGTCGAACCTGAAGGTCAACGGCGGCAAAAGACAGCAGGTGAAAGTTGCTCAACTGCGGTTGTGGTGGCGAAGTACAAAGTCTTTATTCATATTATTTATTTATGTATTTATTCAAATGAGAATATTTAGCATTTTTGGCGACTTTTCCTCACTACATATGTGGCCTTTGTCAAAAGACTTTTTTTTTGGAAGCTGTCCTCTATTATATACTGCGGAACTATGTCCAAGTGAGTTGTGGAGCTTCATTTTGACAATAGCTTAGTGAGAAGCGTATCACTCAAGTCACTTGAGGCGTTTTCTTATACTTACTTCAACACAAGATGAACACCATCCCACCGTATGTATTTATTTATTTATGTATTTATTCATTTCTTTATTGGATTGGATTGGATTGGATTGGATTGGATTTGCCTTTATTAGTCTCGCAGTGGAGAAATTTACATTTCACAGCAGCAAAGCTGCTTATTGTTTACTTTATTCACTTATATACTGGTTCATTTTGTTTATGTATTTATTTATGTACTTATTTATATATTTATTCATTTATGTATTGTTTACTTTATTCATTTATACACCGTTTTATTTGTATGTATTATTTATTTATGTATTTATTTTATTATTTTTGATTAGTTTACTGCTTTATTTATCTATTGATTTATTTTGTTGTTTACTTTATTCATTTATATACTGGTTCATTTTGTTTATGTATTTATTTATTTATTTATTTATTTATTTATGTACTTATATATTTATTCATTTATGTATTGTTTACTTTATTAATTCATACACCATTTTATTTGTATTTATTATTTATTTACTCATTTATTTATGTATTTATTTTTTTATTTTATATATTTATTATTTTTTATTAGTCTATTGCTTTATTTATCTATTTATCTAGTTATTTGTGTATTTATTCATTTATTTATTTAGTCATTTGTTTAATGTATTTATCTACTGGTTTATTTATTTATTTATTCTTTTTTTTAAAATTAATTCATGTAATTATTTGTTTACTTTATACATGTATTTATTTATCTTCCGGTTTATTTGTGTATTTATTTATTTATTTATTTATTTATCTAGTTATTTATGTATTTATTTTTGTGTTTGTTTATTTTATTTATTCATCTCCCAGTTTATTTATTTATCTACTTATTTATTTATAGGTATGGTTTTATTTATGTATTCATTTTTTTGTTTATTTATTTATCTAGTTATTTACAGTATTTATTATTTTGTTTATTTTAGGTAGTTCTTTATTTAATTATCTGCTGTTTTATTTAGTAATTTGTTTATTTACATATTTATGTATTTATTTACATATGTATTTATTTTATTTTTATTTAAGCGCTATTCTGAACTCAAAATCTGAGTTGAAACAGCAACGACCACCCCACCCTTGGCGGCCATTTTGTGCCTCGCCGTCGCCTAAAAATGACATCACAGCCGTGATGTCACTTGACGTCTCTTTCGCGCACCTGCGAGGTGAAGCCCGTCCGGCATCTTGTCCAGTTTGTTGCCGTCACGTCCTCCGCGTCGGAGGTCATCCTGAACGTCTGCTTCGTTGCGGTCATGAACGCCCTCGTCGCCGTGGTGACTATCGTCGAGGCTTTCCTCAAAGTATCCGGTGTGGTTGGCGCTGCCGTGGCGATCGTTCGGGTGTTGGTGTTCGGTGTGCGGGTGTTCGTGCGGGTGTAGCTGATCCTCCAAAGTGTCGATCTTCCTCTGCAGAAGTTCCCTCAGGGAACTCGAGTGGATCAGGGAGGAGTTTTTCTTCCGCTGGGGAATTGAAAGACACATTGAAATGCATTATTATTATTATTATTATTATTATTATTATTATTATTATTATTATTATTATTCAGATTTAGAATCATAAAGCCTTTAATAGTCCCACAATAGGGACATTTTTGGATTGGATTTGCATTGGATTCGCACTGGAGAAATTTTTGTTTCTTATTAATTTTTTTATTGATAGGCGCCTATAAATGACATGTACTGTCATGAAATGTAACCCTAATCCCTTATTGTTCTTCTTATTATTAGATATCTATTAATAATAATACATTTCATTTTTAAGCGCCTTTCAAAACTCTCAAGGTCACTTTACAGTCACAGGATAACTTAGAAAGCTAGCTAGCTAATAGATGGCTAATAGATAGCGAACAGCTAGCTAATAAAAATAATAATAATACATTTCTTTTATAAGCGCCTTTCAAAACTCTCAAGGTCACTTGACAGTCACTGAATCAGTTTTTCTGTGGGTGAGCAGCGGCAGACACATGCGCCAGCGTTCACTCAACCCGGAGTAACTCAAATAGATATAAAATCAGCTAGCTAGGTAGCTATTAGATACCGAATAGATAGCCAGCTAGCTAGCTAGTTAGATAGCTAATAGGTAGCAAACAAATAGCTGGCTAAGTAGCCTCAAATAGATAGAAAGCTAGCTAGCTAATAGATAGCGATCAGCTAGCTAATCGATACCGAATAGCTAGCTAATACTGCTACTACTACTACTACTACTAATAATAATAATACATTTCATTTATAGGCGCCTTTCAAAACTCTCAAGGTCACTTTACAGTCACACGATAGGTTTTTCTGTGTATTAGCTATCTCTTAGCTGGCTCGCTATCTAGCTGTCTAGGTAGCTATCTATTAGCGACTGTATCCTGTGACTGTTAAGTGACCTTGAGAGTTTTGAAAGGTGCTTATCAATGAAATGTATTATTCTTATTATTATAACTGTATCTATTAGCTAGCTAGTTAGCTTTCTATCTATTTGAGTTACTTGTGGGTTGAGTGAATGCTGGCGGGTGTGGCTGAAAAACATATCCTGTGACTGCAAAGTGACCTTGAGAGTTTTGAAAGGCGCTTAGAAATGAAATGTATTTTTATTGGGGGCGGGCTTAGACCCGTTTGCCGCGCAGCAAAGGTGGTCTCGGTTTTGAATTGGTTCGGCCTTTGATTGACAGGCGATCGTCGCCATTCGTGCGCTGGAGATTGTTTGAAAACGTTTGTGTGGTCCATTGTGCTGTCGGACGTAATCCGGTTTTTGTGGCCCAATTACCTCAGTCAAGGGAGATCAGCCTAATTACTGATGATCTTTGAGTCTTTAACCCCGCCCCCCTCCCCCAATCCATCATGGCGGCTCTTTGGTCGGACGCAATCCACTCCTTGCGCTCTTAACTCATTGACTGCCATTCACTAATTTATTCGGGAATTGAGAATAGGACGTAGAGCGCCATTCCTGACTTCCTTCGGGTTTTGTTTTTTCATGCTTGCGTGCCGATAAAGCACTGGCCATGGCCTCTGCCAATGTTTTGTCTTTTCTACAAGGGGGCAGCATTTCCCTTTTTTCCATGTTAGCGCTTTGTTCTAGCTCAGCTGCTGTTATTATTTATTGTCTTTATTTATTGTTCATTGTATTTATTTATTGGATTGGATTGGATTGGATTTGCCTTTATTAGTCTCACAGTTAGTATTATTTATTATTTATTATTTATTGTATTCATTATTTATTATTTATTGTCTTTATTTATTATTATTGTCTTTATTTATTGTCTTTATTCATTATTATTCATTATTTATTATTTTTTATTTATTGTCTTTATTTATTGTTTATTGTTCATTGTTTATTATTTATTGTATTTATTTTTTTATTTTTTTATTTTTTATTATTATTTTTTTATTATTATATTTTATTTTATTATTATTATTTTTTTTTTTTTTTTTTTTTTTGTGTTTTTTTGTATTTATTTTATTATTTATTGTATTCATTATTTATTATTTATTGTCTTTATTCATTATTATTGTCTTTATTCATTATTTATTATTCATTGTTCATTATTTATTATTTATTATTTTTTTGTTTATTGTCTTTATTTATTATTTATTGTCTTTATTTATTGTCTTTATTGTTTATTGTTCATTGTTTATTATTTATTGTATTCATTATTTATTATTTATTGTCTTTATTTATTATTTATTATTGTCTTTATTTATTGTCTTTATTCATTATTTATTATTCATTGTTCATTATTTATTATTTATTATTTATTATTTTATTTATTTATTGTCTTTATTTAGTATTTATTGTCTTTATTTATTATTTAGTGTCTTTATTTATTGTTTATTGTTCATTGTTTATTATTTATTGTATTTATTTATTATTTATTGTTTATTATTTATTGTATTCATTATTTATTTTTTATTGTCTTTATTATTCATTGTTCATTATTTATTATTTGTCTTTATTTATTATGTATTAGTTATTGTCTTTATTATTGATTATTGATGATGTCTTATTGTCTTATGAAGGTGTCTCACCTGGAGGTTCTCCAGCCTGTCCTTGAGGGCCCGCAGCATCCTCTCCATCTGCTCCGAGTCCGCATCCTCCTCTGAGGGCTTGGCGTCGTCGGCCCCGTCCGAATGCGGCGAATCAGGGCGGGAATTGCCGCCGGAGGCTCGGTCGTCGCGAGCCGATCCGGCGGCGAATCCCTGGCACAAGGCCAGCTTGGCGCTCAGTTCCCGGATGGTCTCCTTCTGGTCCACCACGGTCTCTCTGTGGCGGAGGAGACTCTCGCGCAGGTGAAGGTTGGCGACCTTTGACTCCTCGCTAGCTCCCCACCAACCCGGCGGCGGAGCGCTTGTTTGGCCAGCGGCGGCGGGGAAGCAGGCGGGGTCGGCGTCCGGCGGGACGGGCGTGCACACCAGGCGCGGCTGCGCGGCGCCGCGGAAGTCGTTGGAATCCCAAGCGGAGGACGCGGGAAGGAGGACAAGATGGACGACGAGGAGGAGCGACCAGGAGGTGAACTTGCTTTTGCTCTCCATCTTTCATCAAAGTCCAACGTCCATCGTCCGCGTGCTTGATCCGAATTCTGGGATGGAAATGCAAAATAATTCGCTTTACGTCACTTTAGCCGCGTTCACCTTTCTCTGCGCTGGGAGGGAATATTTCATTTTTACTTACTATCAATTAGCTAGCTCTCGAGCTGGCTATCTATTAGTTAGTTATTGGTGAGCTAATCTCGCTATCTAGCTAGCTATCTAGCTGGATACCTTGCTACATAGCTATTTGATATCTATTTGCTAACTAGCTAAATAGCTGGCTACCTAACCTAGCTATCTATTTGCTATCTATATGCTATCTATTAGCTAGCTCTCTAGCTGGCTATCTATTAGTTATTTATTGGTGAGCTAATCTCGCTATCTAGCTAATAATATATATATATATATATATATATATATATATATATATATATATATATATATATATATATATATATATATATATATATGTATATGTGTGTACCTTGCTACATAGCTATTTGATATCTATTTGCTAACTAGTTAAATAGCTGGCTACCTAACCTAGCTATCTATTTGCTATCTATTAGCTAGCTGGCTAGCTCTCTCGCTGGCTATGTATTAGTTATTTATTGGTGAGCTAATCTAGCTAGCTATCTAGCTAATAATTATATATATATATATATATATACCTTGCTACATAGCTATTTGATATTTATTTGCTAACTAGCTAAATAGCTGGCTACCTAACCTAGCTATCTATTTGCTGTCTATATGCTATCTATTAGCTAGCTGGCTAGCTCTCTAGCTGGCTTTCTATTAGTTATTTATAGGCTAGATAATCTCGCTATCTAGCTGGCTACCTTGCTACATATCTATTTGATATCTATTTGCTAACTAGCTATCTAGCTGGCTACCTAACCTAGCTATCAATTTGCTATCTATATGCTATCTATTAGCCATCTATTAGTTATCCATTAGCCAGCTAACTTTCTATCTATTTGACTTATTCCAGGTTGAGTGAACGCTGGTGCATGTGGCTGCCGCTGCTCACCCACAGAAAAACAACTTATCCTGTGACTGTAAAGTGTCCTTGAGAATTTTGAAAGGCCCTTATAAATGAAATATATTATTATTATTATTATTATTATTATTATAAAATAATATAACAACAAAAAGACACTCAATCAGGACATTCAATCGGAGGCACTCTCTGCACCCTCTTTGTCATACGAAGCAGTTCTAGATGAAAGAGGAGAGGATCAAAGCATCCTTTTCACCAATGGATCAGGGACGTCACGGTGAAATATGCACATCTGCTACAAGCTGAATGTCGAAAGCAAACACGGAGCTGTATCATCCGTTGACGAAAAAAAACACTGTCTCACATCTCCTGTCCCACGTCAGTTTGCGTCAATTCCAAGCCGCGACACTTCCATTTTGATGCCTCTCTTTTGACTGAAAATGTTCTTTATGAAATCTCCAATGGGGTCCAAGTTCCATGTTGTGGCGGCCATTTTGTCTTGACAGCGGCCTGACAAAAAGCCGATGTCGCGCACGTCGGCCGGAAATTGGCGAAGCGTGTTGCGATGCGCGGCCTCTTTTTTTTTGGGGTGACGCCGGTGAGGCTTAAAGGCCAGACAGATGGCCTCCCAAGTGGCAAAGCGTGTCAACACCAATCTCTCCCGTTGAGCCTCCAGCCACTTGATCAGTTTATCGTCAGCGCCAACCTGCTCAATTAACCTAATTAGGAGCGCTTGTTGCGCTCGCCTTCGCCTCCGATCACCGAGAAACCCCCCCTCCCCCTCCCGCCGTCCTCCATCTGGACTACGCGTGTTTGCGGTAATCCGCGGCGCGCCAGGTGGCGGCTATTTAAGTGGCGCCATCGCTTGTAAACGGAAAAGCCCACAAGTGTACCTGAAAAAAGCGCCGGCGGAAGCCAGTGGCGAGCGTTTCAAGTTGGCCATTTTGACACATTGTCGTCGCTTCTTGACAAAATAGGAACCATTTCGTACTAATCCTAAACTCAGCTCTTAATCTTTTGATTTTACATAACGCACGACAAATTAATCAATAACTACTTTTCACATTTCAACGACAACTACTCTCAAGGACACTACATTCACAGGATATTTTATTTTCTGTGGGTGAGCAGCGGCAGCCATTCACCTGTATCATGGAAAACAACCTGTCTTGACCAAACCTAGTACTTTTTCTTGCATGATCACCCCACGCTCCTCCCCGTAAACATTAATCTTGCAATCTTGGCCCCGAGCCGCCAACTGTTTCGACTTTCCTCGTGTTATTTGTTTATTTATGTCGCCTGACGGCCCAAAAGCATCCCCTCTTCCTGCCGTTTGATCTCACGCAAATCTGAAACGTTCTTACCTTTTTGCCGCCCGAGCATCCGCCCCAACACTGATCAGATTTTGACCGGGATTTCCTCGCTGGGCGCCTTCCCCGTCGTCCACCTCGCCCCCCCCACCCCTCCTCCTCTCACTGGCTCCGCCTCCGACGGGACCAAGCGTTTCACCTCATGAGGCCGCGCCCGACGCCGTCGTCTGGGCAACCGGCCGACGTGCCGGCACGCGAGCCGCTGACCTGATTGCCGCCCCGTTCGACTGGCAGCCAACAAGGTGGCGGAAGGACACGTCGCCGCTTTAAAGGTGAAAGGTCACGTGAACGTCTTTTTTTCTCTAGCACACACACACACACACTCTCTCTCTTGGCAGTCCATCGAAGTCGAGGATGACGTCGCTTCCATTGCTTTGTGGGGTATTGGACAGTGGTTATTGGCGCTGGCGGCGATGCCACTGTAGGTGACTATGAAGCCCGATTCTGGAGCCACAAATCCTGCCACATTCAGGACATGTGAGGCCAGGACCGGGCTGGCGAGGCGGTACTGAAGCAGCACAAAGGTGTCTTTGCTCGTGCCGCACGATCCTCCTCTGGGTGCGCTTGTCTTCAAGTTGTGTCACCCCTTCGTGGCATAAGGAGCGCCACAGTGGCCTGTTCGCTGCAGCAGACTCCAGATCGCTGGGCTTGATGTTGCAGTTCTTTAGAGTCTGTTTAAGCTGGTCTTTGTATCGCAGCTTAGGACCACCAGGGTTCCTCTTCGCTGACAAGAGTTGTCCATAAAGCACCTGTCGAGGCAAGCGGCAGCTAGGCATCCGGATGACATGTCCAACCCACCGAAGTTGCCTCTTTGCCAGTATGGCCTCGATACTGGTGGAGGCAGTGCGTTGAAGGATGTCGGTGTGTGGAACACGATCCTGCCAGGTGATGCCAAGGATTCGTTGGAGGCACCTGATGTGGAATGCATCAAGGCGTCTCACATGGCGTCGATAGACGGTCCAGGCTTCTGCGCCATATAGCAGCGTGGACACACACACTGCTTGGTAGACTGCGACTTTTGTTGGAGTTCTTAAGTGGTTGTTTTCGAACACACGAGTACGCAATCTGCCAAAAGCTTTGGAGGCTTGATGGATGCGGGCCTGGACGTCATCATCAATTAGACAGGAGGGTGTTAGAATGCTGCCGAGGTAGCTGAATTGTTGGACAACCTTGAGGGGTGTGCCACTGAGGGTGAACGCTGGGGTTGGAGAACTCTCTTTTGCCATGACCTCCGTTTTGGTTACATTGATCACGAGACCGAGTGATCGGTAGACGGAGGACATGGTATCAAGGGCATTTTGCATGGCAGCTGGGCTGTGGGCCAGCAGAGCACAATCATCTGCATACTGTAGCTCGTGGATGCCGCTGATCAGGGTCTTGGTCTTGGCCTGTAGGCGTCTGATGTTAAACAGGTTACCATCCAGGCGGAATTGGATTTGTACGCCGCCACCTTCCTGGATGGACTTATGGAAGAGGAGCGTAGCTGCCATCAGGAACAGGTTGAATATAGCAGGGGCCAGTACACAGCCCTGCTTCACCCCGACTTCCACAGGGAACGGGGAAGATTGCTGGCCACCAACAAGTACAGTTGCTTGCATGCCGCTGTGGAACTGTTTTAGGATGCCAAGAAATTTGGAGGGGACGCCAAATTTCTGCAGTATGGTCCAGAGAATGTCACGGTTAACTGTGTCAAATGCCTTTGTAAGGTCAATGAAGGTGATATAGAGGTCCTTATTTTGTTCCTTGCATTTCTCCTGAACTTGGCGCGCAGCGAAGATCATGTCCAGAGTGCTTCGATCCTTCCTGAAGCCGCATTGTGTCTCTGGGAGGATGTCTTCGGTAATGTGCGATGTAAGACGGAACAGCATTACTTTTGCAAGAATCTTGCCAGCAACAGAAAGTAGGGAGATGCCACGGCTGTTGCCACAGACTGACTTGTCCCCCTTCCTTTTGTAAATGGTGACAATGTTGCTGTCTTTCCATTCCTGAGGAAGTGTCCCGTTTTGCCAGATGTTGCAGATGAGGTGGTAAAGCTTCCGTGTCAGGAGATAACCGCCGCTCTTGAAGACCTCAGCTGGAAGTCCATCAGGGCCAGGGCTTTTGTTGTTTTTAAGGCTCCGGATTGCAGAGAGGACCTCTGTGAACTGAGGAGGTTCATCAAGGGAGGGAACTGTTGGAAGCTCTGGGAGGGAGTCAAGGACAGATGTGTCTGAAGGGTTTACTTGGTTGAGCAGGGAGTCAAAGTGCTCTGCCCAGCGCTCAAGTATTAGCTGTTTGTCCTTCAGTAGTACAGAACCATCTGCAGATTTAACTGGGACAATGTGTTGTCTTCGTGGGCCGTGCAGGGATTTTACAGCATCATAGAAGGCGTGTGTGTTGTTGTTGTCTGCATGCCTCTGGATTTCTTGGGCCTTGCTGAGCCACCACTTGTTCTCCATCATCCTCAGCTGTTTCTGTGTTTCACCACGGATGGCCTTGTAGTGAGAGAGGAGAAGTGGAGAATGAGGGTTGGAGAGAAGTGTGGTATGGGCTTTGCGCTTGGCTTCCAGAAGCTCCTGTATGGCAGCTGAGCTGTTATCGAACCAGTCTTGATGACGTTTCTGAGTGAAGCCGATGGTCTCAGAGGCAGCTTGATGAATTGTTGTCCTCAATTTTTTCCACCTGCTTTCAACATCAAGGTCACCGTTACTGGTGTCGTTGTCCAGGCTGGCAAGTCCCTCTGCCAGCTTGTGGCGGTAGCTGGCTGCACATTCTTGAGCTAATCTCGCTATCTAGCTAGCTATCTAGCTAATAATATATATATATATATATATATATATATATATATATATATATATAATATATATATATATATATATATATATATATATATATATATATATATATATATATATGTGTGTGTACCTTGCTACATAGCTATTTGATATCTATTTGCTAACTAGTTAAATAGCTGGCTACCTAACCTAGCTATCTATTTGCTATCTATTAGCTAGCTGGCTAGCTCTCTCGCTGGCTATGTATTAGTTATTTATTGGTGAGCTAATCTAGCTAGCTATCTAGCTAATAATTTTATATATATATATATATATATATATATATATATATATATATATATATATATATATATATATATACCTTGCTACATAGCTATTTGATATTTATTTGCTAACAGCTAAATAGCTGGCTACCTAACCTAGCTATCTATTTGCTGTCTATATGCTATCTATTAGCTAGCTGGCTAGCTCTCTAGCTGGCTATCTATTAATTATTTATAGGCTAGCTAATCTTGCTATCTAGCTGGCTACCTTGCTACATATCTATTTGATATCTATTTGCTAACTAGCTATCTAGCTGGCTACCTAACCTAGCTATCAATTTGCTATCTATATGCTATCTATTAGCCATCTATTAGTTATCCATTAGCCAGCTAGCTAACTTTCTATCTATTTGACTTATTCCAGGTTGAGTGAACGCTGGTGCATGTGGCTGCCGCTGCTCACCCACAGAAAAACAACTTATCCTGTGACTGTAAAGTGTCCTTGAGAATTTTGAAAGGCCCTTATAAATGAAATATATTATTATTATTATTATTATTATTATTATAAAATAATATAACAACAAAAAGACACTCAATCAGGACATTCAATCGGAGGCACTCTCTGCACCCTCTTTGTCATACGAAGCAGTTCTAGATGAAAGAGGAGAGGATCAAAGCATCCTTTTCACCAATGGATCAGGGACGTCACGGTGAAATATGCACATCTGCTACAAGCTGAATGTCGAAAGCAAACACGGAGCTGTATCATCCGTTGACGAAAAAAACACTGTCTCACATCTCCTGTCCCACGTCAGTTCGCGTCAATTCCAAGCCGCGACACTTCCATTTTGATGCCTCTCTTTTGACTGAAAATGTTCCTTTATGAAATCTACTCTGTCGGAAATCTCCAATGGGGTCCAAGTTCCATGTTGTGGCGGCCATTTTGTCTTGACAGCGGCCTGACAAAAAGCCGATGTCGCGCACGTCGGACGGAAATTGGCAAAGCGTGTTGCGATGCGCGGCCTCGTTCGCCCTCTTTTTTTTTTTTGGGGTGACGCCGATGAGGCTTAAAGGCCAGACAGATGGCCTCCGAAGTGGCAAAGCGTGTCAACACCAATCTCTCCCGTTGAGCCTCCAGCCACTTGATCAGTTTATCGTCAGCGCCAACCTGCTCAATTAACCTAATTAGGAGCGCTTGTTGCGCTCGCCTTCGCCTCCGATCACCGAGAAACCCCCCCTCCCCCTCCCGCCGTCCTCCATCTGGACTACGCGTGTTTGCGGTAATCCGCGGCGCGCCAGGTGGCGGCTATTTAAGTCGCGCCATCGCTTGTAAACGGAAAAGTGTACCTGAAAAAAGCGCCGGCGGAAGCCAGTGGCGAGCGTTTCAAGTTGGCCATTTTGACACATTGTCGTCGCTTCTTGACAAAATAGGAACCATTTCGTACTAATCCTAAACTCAGCTCTTAATCTTTTGATTTTACATAACGCACGACAAATTAATCAATAACTACTTTTCACATTTCAACGACAACTACTCTCAAGGACACTACATTCACAGGATATTTTATTTTCTGTGGGTGAGCAGCGGCAGCCATTCACCTGTATCATGGAAAACAACCTGTCTTGACCAAACCTAGTACTTTTTCTTGCATGATTACCCCACGCTCCTCCCCGTAAACATTAATCTTGCAATCTTGGCCCCGAGCCGCCAACTGTTTCGACTTTCCTCGTGTTATTTGTTTATTTATGTCGCCTGACGGCCCAAAAGCATCCCCTCTTCCCCCCCCCCCCCCCCCCCCCCCCCCCCCCCCCCCCCCCCCCAAAAAAAAAAAAAAAAAAAAAAAAAATGCCTTTGTAAGGTCAATGAAGGTGATATAGAGGTCCTTATTTTGTTCCTTGCATTTCTCCTGAACTTGGCGCGCAGCGAAGATCATGTCCAGAGTGCTTCGATCCTTCCTGAAGCCGCATTGTGTCTCTGGGAGGATGTCTTCGGTAATGTGCGATGTAAGACGGAACAGCATTACTTTTGCAAGAATCTTGCCAGCAACAGAAAGTAGGGAGATGCCACGGCTGTTGCCACAGACTGACTTGTCCCCCTTCCTTTTGTAAATGGTGACAATGTTGCTGTCTTTCCATTCCTGAGGAAGTGTCCCGTTTTGCCAGATGTTGCAGATGAGGTGGTAAAGCTTCCGTGTCAGGAGATAACCGCCGCTCTTGAAGACCTCAGCTGGAAGTCCATCAGGGCCAGGGCTTTTGTTGTTTTTAAGGCTCCGGATTGCAGAGAGGACCTCTGTGAACTGAGGAGGTTCATCAAGGGAGGGAACTGTTGGAAGCTCTGGGAGGGAGTCAAGGACAGATGTGTCTGAAGGGTTTACTTGGTTGAGCAGGGAGTCAAAGTGCTCTGCCCAGCGCTCAAGTATTAGCTGTTTGTCCTTCAGTAGTACAGAACCATCTGCAGATTTAACTGGGACAATGTGTTGTCTTCGTGGGCCGTGCAGGGATTTTACAGCATCATAGAAGGCGTGTGTGTTGTTGTTGTCTGCATGCCTCTGGATTTCTTGGGCCTTGCTGAGCCACCACTTGTTCTCCATCATCCTCAGCTGTTTCTGTGTTTCACCACGGATGGCCTTGTAGTGAGAGAGGAGAAGTGGAGAATGAGGGTTGGAGAGAAGTGTGGTATGGGCTTTGCGCTTGGCTTCCAGAAGCTCCTGTATGGCAGCTGAGCTGTTATCGAACCAGTCTTGATGACGTTTCTGAGTGAAGCCGATGGTCTCAGAGGCAGCTTGATGAATTGTTGTCCTCAATTTTTTCCACCTGCTTTCAACATCAAGGTCACCGTTACTGGTGTCGTTGTCCAGGCTGGCAAGTCCCTCTGCCAGCTTGTGGCGGTAGCTGGCTGCACATTCTGGGGACTCCAGGGCCCTGGTGTTAAGACGCCTTTGGGGCTGCTGTTTCTTATGAGGAGGTCGAATTCTCAGCTTGAGCCTGGACTTGATCAGTCGATGATCAGTCCAGCATTCAGCCCCACGCATGGCCCGCGTGATGCAGACATCATTTTGGTCTCGTTGCCTTGTGATGATGTAGTCCAGTAAGTGCCAATGTTTGGACCTGGGGTGCATCCATGATGTGATGTATTTCTTTTTCAGCTGAAAGATGGTGTTAGTTACAATCAACTGATGCTCAGAGCACAGAGTGAGGAGTCGGAGGCCATTGCTGTTTATTTTCCCCGTCCCGTGCCTTCCGATTACTTGTTTCCAGAGCCTGGCATCAGTACCTACTCGGGCATTGAAGTCACCCATCAGAACAAGTTTATCAGAGGCAGGGATTTTGGATATGGTAGCATCCAGGGACTCGTAGAAGGCATCTTTGGTGTTATCGTCAGCATCCAAGGTGGGAGCATAGGCGCTGATTAAAGTTGCGAAGCGACCTTTTACCAGGGGAATACGCCAGGTCATAAGCCGTTCACTGATGCCTTGGGGGGACTCGGGGATGTTACTGAGTAAGCTGCTTTTCACAGCAAAGCCAACTCCATGGAGTCTTCGCTCATTCTCTGGGAGACCCTTCCAGAAGAAGGTGTAACCTTCACCAACTTCTGTGAGTGAATCCTCGCCTGAGAACCGAGTCTCACTGAGTGCGCCAATATCGATGTTGTACCTCCTTAGCTCATGTGCGATGAGGGCAGTTCGTCTTCGAGGTCTCTCCATCCCGTCTCGAGCATCGAGGAGGGTGCGAACATTCCAGGAAGCCAGGTTCATAGTCATGGGTTTGATTATATTTCGTTTTCGACCGCAGAGGGGGGATGCCTTGGTGGCTGCGGTGGGCCACCCAGGTGTGGTGGAACAAGCAATGTTTAGGTCACCTTTTCTAGACCCTTCCCCTATAAGGGGTGAGCAGTGCGGACCCTGAACAGGGCTGCTCAGACGCACAGGATGCTGCCGAAGGATAATGTTGCTCCATCCCATCTTCGCAACGACCATCAATCCTGTACCGCCGCTGTGTAGGATTCAAGCTAGAAGCTTCCAGTCACATCCATGACCTGCCCCCGTCACTTTATCCTATCGCCAGTGGACTTATATGGTGGAAGCTGAAACCTGCGCTACTAGTGGATTTAGTGTGAGGGACGGGGCGCGCAATTCCTTCCCCCACATACTTGGCCGCACTCACTGTATTCCAGTGGCAAGAGTGAAGACTCGAGACGACCTTCAGGTGAGTGCGGTTGCAAGGGGCTGCCGGTGGTCCGATCTGTTGGACTCCGCCTACGCCTACCCCTGGGTGCGGATTTGGGATCACTCTTTGTCTGGCCTCTACCCTCCGACCTGTTCGGCTTGGGTGACCCTGCCAGGAGTACAAGACTCCAGCCGACATAGCTCTCGGGGTCACGGAGACGCGCAAAGTGCCTCACCACGTTAAGGTGGTGATCCCAGTCGAGGCACACACACACACACACACACACACACACACATACACACTAACCTCTTCCACGACCGCCTCCACTTGAATCTGAAAACTTTTTTTCTGCAGACAGTACGCTTTTTTTTAGTTCCGACTGAAAGAGGAACGAATCCAAGTGTCTTTTCACCAGTGGATCGGATACATCATGCTGAAAAATGTTTGAATTGAGTACATTTCACTGGCCGTTTTTTGGTTCAGTGTGTATTTAGTTGGAACCAGCTTGGGAGAATTATAGGAGTAAGCCAAAATTTGAGGGGAAAAATCATTTATTGTGTCGTGTAGTGTTTTTGTATTTTTATTTTAACAGCTGCGGCATTTTGTGAAAGCGTGATACCAATAAAGTTGGGATTGGATTAGACACCAAAGCGTCCATCAAACATGGAGCAATCATTTGAGTTCTGCTTCCCTCTAGTGGCCAAAAGCCGCATCACGTTTTTGATGCACTCCTGTCGCAGCCTGGAGGTTTAATTGTTGTAGTTTAATCTTCGCCCTGTGACCCGGTGAAGCCCCCTCGTATCCCCCGTGGAAGTGAAAGAAAACAATGTGGAACGAGTGAGTGAGTTTACGAAAAATATTTCAGATACATACTGTCACAAACCGCGGTCACTTATGTCAGTGTTAACGTCATTTGCCGAAAAAAAAAACGGCGCCATTTTAAAAACGTTTATGCTAATCTTTATCCATTGAAGTTTATTTAACGGCTAATCTTTCTAATAATAATAATAATAATACATTTCATTTATATTATATTTATATTAGCCAGTTAGACGTTCATGTAGTCGCGGGGGGCACACTTAAATGCTCCTCCATGAAGCAGCGTCAACTACTGTTAACCCGTGTAGTCTCTTGTTGCCATTTATACAATAGAAAATTAGTTTGGTGTACTGTTTTAATACTTTTAGCTTTCGTGCGACATGTTGGGGTCGCCACCTCCATTGTAATTATTCACTTTGTCTGTCTCAAAACGCAAAAAAAATCCCAATGAGTTTGAGAAACAAAACACCGCTCCTGACGTGGCCATTTTGTTTTTTGTTGTTGTTGTTTTGACTTCAAGATGGCACTGTGAAAATGGCTGCCTTTCCAGCAACTCTTGTATTTTGTTTTTCTATTTCTTCCTTTCATTTCCTCTTTCTTTTAGAACTGCTTCTGTGAAATGTAAATGTGTCCACTGTGAGACTTATATAGGCTAATCCAGTCCAAAAAAAACATTAAAAAAATACCAGTAAGCCTCATGTCGGAAATTGTTGTTTAAGTACATGTAAGTCTCAGTTAAAATCGCAGGAGGGACCTGTAGCTAGCAGGCCATTTCTTCTTCTTATTTATCTTTGTAATGTTTTTTTTTCAGTACATTTTTGTGTCATTTTCACCATTATACCTTCTTAAAACTTTTCAACAATAACTTTTGTCATTATTGGGATTTTTCGATGATCCTATGTGGATTAAATAGAGTACTAAATAGGTTCAAATGGAGTATAAATTTGAGAATAATATAATTATATAAACAGAAGCTATCTATCTATCTATCTATCTATCTATCTATCTATCTATCTATCTAGCTGGCTAGCTAGCTCTCTATATGCTACCTAGCTCGCTAGCTATTAGCTATCTATTAGTGTCCTCAATACTTCATGAATGGCAGTGAATGCGTTGTTTAGCTTGCTAGCTAGCTATTTATAATAATAATACATTTGATTTTTAAGCGCCTTTCAAAACTCTCAAGGTCACTTTACAGTCACAGGATATGTACTTCTGTGGGTGACCAGAGGCAGCCACACGCGCCAGCATGGAATAAATTCTTTAATCGATTTCAAACATGTATGCTTTCCTCTTCAGAACTATTTGAATCATATTCATAACTGGATGAGTAACAAGAAAGCATCTTCTCCCAATCTGAAGCCATTGTTTTGATTCTCCAGCAAGGCAAGACTTCTTGGGGTGACACTACGAACAAGAGCAGATTTTGGACACTATAAGTCATTTTTATTTGTGATTTGCATTTGACTAAAAATATCATACTGCATGTTTTGGATATTTTAGATGCTATAAAAAGTTTTTGTGATGTCAGTTAGGAAACAAAAAAGTGATGTCGCATGTCCTTTAAAATGTAATGTATTATTATTATTATCAAGGGCAGCCGACGACGAGCCCCCAGCACGCTTTGGAGGAGCCGAGACCCCGTCAGGCTTGCAGTGTCATTCGGGAACCAGGAATGTGAGCTACTCTTGATCTCATGTGCTTTTTTTTTGGGGGGGGGGGCTTAAAAAGGTTCAAGTCATTATTCTCCTGCTGCTATTCAAACCAGGTCCTGTCGGCTCATTGTTATTCAGGCCCAGTGAGGGAAAGCAAGTGAGGCTTTGGAGGCCCATCGCGATCCGCTGGGAAGCTTCATAGGCGGACCTGGTGTGGAGCGAGGAGGGGGTGGGGGACCTCCTGGACACCTTTTTTTTTCTTTCTGCATCCATAAAGGCATGTCGCTAATCGGCTCAGTAATGAGGAGAGGTACTGAGCGGCACCAAATATCTGACCTCCATTCTTGTGTGTAGGCGAGGGAGAAAGAGAGAGAGAGAGAAAGGGCGAGCGAGCATGTGAAAAAGGGGTGGAGGGGAGTTGAGATTTAATGGCCCGCCTGCTGGAACAACCCCCCCCCCCCTCCCGCCACCACTTACTAAAAGCCACCGCGACGCATGAAAAGAGAGACTCATCCGGAACTCTCGCTGACTCGCTTCTTCCGACAAGGAGATGAGAACAAGGTAACTCCTTTTTTTTGATATATAAATACTGTATGTACCCCCCCCCCTCTTCGCCGCCCCCCTCACGTTCCAAGTAGTGTGCGTTCCACTTGCCGCACACATCAACAGGCTGCAAAAGGCCAGGCAAACATTTACCATCCGTAACAATGACGAGACCATTTTGTGTGTGTGTGTGTGTGTTTGTGCGTGTGTTTTGAGGGTCTTGAAGTGAGTTGGGGTCTGCCACTGAGCTGTTTTGTCGCCGCTCCGCTCAATGGCGTGGCGGTGGGAATTTATTTTGGCACACCTGAACTGTCCTTTTTGTTCTTTTATATCGCCATTGTTGGTTCTTAACCCGTCAACCGCATTGGATTTTTTTAACTTATTTTTTAATTTAAAAAAAATAATTAAATTACATTATTTTTTAATTAATTAAAATTAATTATTTTTATATTATACTACTTTTGAGAGAGGTGGAAAAAAATAACTAAATTAACTCATTGACTGCCAGACGATGTGCAAAAATGTCACCACTCCAGTGCCAAGGTTTTTGTCATTGTCACTCCAATTCCAGGAGCCACAGAATATTGAGTTTTAATAATAATAATAATAATAATAATACGTTTCATTTATAAGCGAGTCTATTTTTTGCTTTTTTGAATGTTGCTGTGCCGATGACCATTTTGTGTTTGGGAGCCTTTTACTGAGCGAGTTGCTTGTTCTGTAGCCACAAAGGGACATAAGTCTTCTTGTGCCGGTCCCAAGCCCGGATAAATACAGAGGGTTGTGTGGGGAAGGGCATCCGACGTAAAAGCTTGGCCAAAACAAACATGCGGATTAAACCTCTCAAGATGGAGGACACTGATTTGCTGTGGCGACCCCGTCAAGGGAAAAGCCCAAAGGAAAAGAAGAAGATTTATAAGCGCCTTTCAAAACTCTCAAGGTCACTTTACAGTCACAGGATCGGTTTTTCTGTGGGTGAGCAGCGGCAGCCACATGCGCCAGCGTTCACTCAACCCGTAAGTAACTCAAATAGATAGAGAGCGAGCCAGCTACCTATTAGATACCCAACAGATAGCTAGCCAATAGACAGCTAATAGATACCCAGCCAACCAGCTAGCTCGCTAATAGATAGGACGACATAAACATTCAATACAGCGTTAGAAAACCTACACTCTCTTCTTTCATCAAGAAGAGTTAATTCCTAAATGATATGAGTCTGGAGTTATCTGAGCTTGATATGAAAGCGGCTGTCCAAAATACAATTCAAACATCCATTTTGGTTTATATAGCGCTTGAACAACAGCTGAAGCTGGAACAAAGCGCTAACAAGGAGAAAAGGGGAAATGCTGAAGAGAAAAAAAAAACATAGCCAGAGGTCTGGCCAGGGCTTTATCGGCACCTCAGCAAGAGAAAAAAAAACAAACCCGAACAAATTCGGGAATGGCGCTCAATGTCATATTTTCAATTCCCAAATAAATTTGGGAATGAGCTAAAATGGTTTCAATGCTAAAATTGCTAAAATGTACATTTGTGTGTGTGTGTGTTTGGATTTTTTTGTACTACATTTTCTCCGTTTGGTTCACAGGAAAAATGTTTTTTTTGGGGGGGGGGGGGCGGCAGATAGATGTCTTGAGTGCATTTAAATGCATCAGTTTGTGCCCCCCCCCCATGCACATTTAAGAGGCTGAAGCAGATGAATGCATCTTCTGTCAGCTCCCAACCACCTGCGGACTTTCCCCTCTTTCACGCGTAAAAACACTCCCAACTCCCACAGATGAAAATCTCTCCACATCTTCTCCATTTTAAATTTTGGAAGGGTGGGGGGGGGGGGGGGGGTTTGCAGATCCCCCAACACACACACACACACACACACACACGTGACTCTAATGAGCAACAGTCTGGAATTGTTTTCTTTGTGCCATGTCGCACCATCAATGTTTTGCCTGTAATCTCACCCGCAGAATAACCCCCACTTTTATTGTTTGCATGTTAAAAAAAAAAACAAAATGGCCGCCCTCCTGCCATTGTGTCGCCCTGTTTTGACACCTGTGAGTGGGCGCCGCCTACGCCACCCGATCCCGCTTATCTTGCGGAATATTTGGCTTGTCCCGATAGCGCCGGAATTGGTCCCAAGGCGTCTATCCGGGTGAAAATATCTGCTTTTCGTCAAGGGCATGTGCGACTATATTGACGTGAAGGTCGCTGCGACCTCCAAACATCCTCCGCCGCCATTTTTAGTTGTATTTTTAATCGCATGCGTGGACTAATTAGTTGCAATCATCTCGTACCTTTGAATACATTTGCTAAATTAATATACAGTGACACCTCAGCTTACAAAATTAATTGCTTCCCAGAAAGTGTGTGTGTGTAAGGCGAAAAGTTCATCTTCCAAACATTTATTTCCCACAAGTAACCATTAAAATGAGAATAATCCGTTTCCAGGTCCCCATAAAACATAATTTTCTATGGAATATGCCTTAAAACTACACACAATATACCTTATTTTATGTATATAATAAATGTGCTATTGGATTGTAATTAAAGAAATAAACTGTACTATATAATAAAGTTGTTTTATTTACCTTTGTGATGGTAGATGTTAATGGATTGTAGCAATGCAAGGCTACCTAGCTAGCTATCTATCTGGCTACCTAGCGAGCTGGCTCTTTGCTGTAGAATATCTATCTAACTAGCTAGCTCGCTATTTATTCGCTAGCCAGCTAACTTTCTATCTATTTGAGTTATTCCCGGTTGAGTGAACGCTGGCGCATGTGGCCGCCGCTGGTCACCCACAGAAAACCTGATCCTGTGACTGTAAAGTGACCTTGAGAGTTTAGAAAGGCGCTTGTAATTGAAATGTATTATAATTATTATTATTTGGACGCTAAGTCACACAAACGCATACCTCGTTGGTGTTTTTTGATGATCTCCTTCTTCTGATCGACCATCATTTTCTTTAATGTCTTCTTCGGCTTAACACTAGCCTGTGGTGGGGTCTTTTTCGCTCCCATAATAGCAAAAGTACTCCACTCGATAACGAACCATGTCTGCACTCAAAGAAAGTGCTTGTGGAAAACTAGTCTGCCAGCCACCGTGGCGCTCTGTGAGACTATATGCTCGCGAATTTAATGTTTGTGAGGCAAAACGTTTGTTAGCTAAAGCGTTCGTAAGCCGAGGTATCACTGTATCTCTCTTCACCTGTCAATCAGAGCATCCTGACCGAGGAAGAGCGACACTCGTTGGTAACGAACGACAGACCTGGAAAAACGACGCCGCAGAGAGACGCCCAAAATGTCCCGAACGGACGAGGTCAACAAGATGACGGAAAATGTTTATAAGGTACGGACGTTCCGTTTGGCAAATGCCGGCGGTTGGTTGACAGCTTCGAAATGTTTTCCAACAGGGTATTCTGGACCACTTTAACCCCAGTTTGAAGAATTTTGTCACCATGGGAAAACACTACGAGAAAGCCCTCACAGGTTTGTCCCCTTTGCCAAAATTCTGCAGTACGTTAAAATCCGTTGGCGGGCGACACTTGAACTGCTTAAATTAGGACCAAACTCACCCGAAATAGTTGAAAATCCACATTCTCATAAAAATCATTGAAAGAAATAATTTACTCGTCATGGTGAAGTAATAATAATTTTTAAAAAATAATTGAATAATAATAATTACATAATTACAAAAATATTAAAACTAATTAAAAAAAATAATGAAATAATTAAAAAGAGTTATAATTAAATAATTAAAAATAATGAAATAATAATTAAAATTATTATATTTTGTACATCCGCCCTCATTTCAAGCTCAGATAACTCCAGACCCATGTCACTTAGGAATTAACTATTTTTTTTCTGATGAAAGAAGATAGACTAAGGTTTCTTACGCTGCATTGAATGTTTATGTAGTCCTAAAAGTCAATATTCTGTGGGTCCTGAAATTTCAAGGATAATGACAAAAACCCTGGCACTGACTACACACATTTTTGCACAACGTCTGGCAGTCAATGAGTTCAATGCAAATTGTATTGAAGCACAGCAATTTTATGGAAATGACGTTGAGTTTGTCCATATATTTCCGAGTTAGCTTAGCAAAACGTAGCTCATCGTGGATCGTGGCCAAAGACTTGCGTGAACCTTTCCCAACATGCTCCATTTTGCTCAGGGGTGACGGTGGCAGCCAAGGGCTACTTTGACGCTCTGGTCAAGCTGGGAGAACTGGCCAGCGACAGCCAAGGCTCCAAGGAGCTAGGTAAGTGCATGCGCAAAATTAAAAAAGAAAGAATATTTCATCCAATAGGATTTCGGGTGTGGGGAAATAGTCCGTGGGACTCTGGGAGATGAAGACACCAAGAGGAAATGTAGCTAGCAAGGAAACACGGGGAATTGGGGGAGAGAGTGGACTCATTGTTGGGAGATTAACAACACCACATGATCTCATTGTGATGCTGAAAAGAGCGGGCGGGGGCCAACAGGGGGGCAAAAAGGGTAAGATGCCAACCAACCGCATACTATTGCGCTGTGTGGCCCATCCGGAGAGAACGCTTGTCAACTGGGACCTGGGTGCTAGCTCCTCAAACATCTTTCGCAAATAAATTCAGACCGCCAAAATCACGACATGAGGAACTCGATAGAGAGAGGGGAAAATAAAACTGGCAACATGGTAAAACCAAATTAAGTCCTGGACAAATATCTTGTCAACCATCGAAGCTGTTTACTCATTGACTGCCAAAATGTGTCCACTCCAGTGCCAGGGTTTTTGTCATTGTCACTTGAATTGCAGGACCCACAGAATATTGACTTTTAGGACGACATAAACATTCAATGCAGCGTAAGAAACCTTAGTCTGTCTTCTTTCATCAGAAAAAAAGAGTTCATTCCTAAGTGATATGGGTCTGGAGTTATCTGAACTTGAAATGTGGGCAGATGTCCAAAATACAATGCAATACTTACCTATTGGTTTCTATAGCGCTTTAAAAACAGCTGAAACTGGAGCAAAGCGCTAACATGGACAAAAGATGAAATGCCCCTTGTGGAAGGGGGAAAAAACATTGCAAGAGGTCTGACCAACACTTTATCAGCACCCCTGGCAATAAAAAAAAATCAAAATTTCCTTTTCTCCAAAATATCATGCAATACATACATACATATTGGTTTATATCGCGCTTTAAAAACAGCTGAAACTGGAGCAAAGCGCTAACATAGAAAAAGGGAAATGCTACCACCTTGTGGAAAAGATAAAAAAAATTGCCAGAGGCCATGTCCAGCGCTTTATCAGCACCCAAGCATGAAAAAACCAAAACTCGAACAAATTCGGGAATGGTGTTCTGCATCATATTTTTAATTCCCGAATAAATTTGTGAATGGCGGTGATTGAATTAAGATGCTTTTCATTGTTTTGTCACAATACAGTAATCCCCCGTTTTTTGCTGTTAAATGGGACCAGGACCACCTGCGAAAAACGGGGCATTACTGTACATTATTTGATTCCATACTACAGACGCCCCCCTACTTATGAACATTCGAGTTATGAACAACGGTAAATACAAACATTTTTGTCCTAACATATGTAATATTCTCTCCAGTTGTACATGTACGTATCATTATAGAGTATATATTTTATGAAATGCTTATTTTTCGGTACAAACCAATACATCTTATTTGTACAAGCCTTAAACCTACTTCTATAAACCTTAAACGTACTTATACAAGCCTTCAACATACATTCCATCCAAAATATAACACTGAAGCAACTTACGAACAAATTCAACTGACAAACGAATGTATCTCGTTCGTAAGTTGGAGGCACTGCCCTAGTTACGAATATTCGAGTTACAAACAACGGTAAATACGAACATGTATGTAGTATTCTCTCCAGTTGTACATGAAATGTATCTTTATAGAGCATATATTTTATTAAATGTTTATTTTTCAGTATAAACCAATGCAGGTTACTTCTACAAGCCTTAAACATACTTATATAAGTCTTAAACATACATTCCATACAAAATATAGCACTGAAGCAACAAATTCAACTTACGAACGACCGTTGGGAACATATCTCGTTCGTAGGTTGGGGAGCATCTCCAGTATATTCTGTTCCATTGTCTTGCCTGTGACCCCCTTTGCGCAGGAGACACATTGTTTCAGATGGCCGAGGTCCACCGACAGATCCAGGTGCAGCTGGAAGACGTGGTAAGGCTGAGAAGGGAGTGGGGGAGGGGAGAGAAAACCCCCACAGAATCCGCGTCGACATCAAGTTGTGAGACGCCAATGAACTTTTTATGTGTGTTTCTTTTGGGCCGTTTCTTCAACAGCTCAAATTGTTTCATTCCGAGTTGCTGGCCCAACTGGAACAGAAACTGGAACTGGACATCAAATACCTCACGGTAAGTTAATGGGTGGTCATCATTCATTTAACTTGTCATTTGGACACAATTTCATGTCATTTTTCTTCCTTCTAAGTTGACCCAGTAAAAAAATCCTAATTGGCCCAAAGCTGTGCATCAACTTGGTAGTTCGTCTTTATTTATTGCGTGACAGTCAAATGGCAACGATATTCCTCCCAAATCAAAAACGGTGCTGGCACATTTGTGCTATTGGAAAGGCGCAACCACTCAGCACAGTGTCCTCCTTGATGAATGTGACCCAAAAAAAATTCAAAATCTATCAATGTTAAGAGATTTTTACAGCCAATTTGTCGATTTCATTCGAATTGATTTTATTAAAAATTCGGAAGTAAAACGTTTTTACGACTGAATGGATTCTTTATCTTTTTTTGTTTTTTTACATCATTTTTATTTGGTTCCACTCGCAAAAGGGCACGCTGAAAAAGTACCAGAACGAGCGGCGTTCCAAGACGGATTCCATCGAGCGCTGCCAGGCGCAGCTGAAAAAGCTACGCAGGAAAAGCTTGGGCAGCCGTCACCCCAACAAATACGGAGACCGAGAGATGCAGGCGAGTACACCCTCAACTTCTCCGAAAATCTGAGAAAACCCCAAATGAGTTTACGCGGCAATCGGCATCAGCTGATTTTTGGTTTTTTTTTTTTCTTCCCCAAATTTCATAATAAGATTTCAGAGGCTTTTATTTGCTTAATATGGAAGTCAGGGAGCGAGCATTGTTTTTTTTAGGAGGGCAACACAGCCACGAGTGCTGTTTTGAATTTATTTCATCGATGCAGGAAGTGATGTCACAGGCCTTTTTTTGTTTTAAGCAACAATACATACAGGTAGTAATCATAATAACCATAGTCATAATAATAACATACAAATAATAATATACTGATAATAACAATATATTATGCATGCAATGTCACAAGTTTGATTGCTTTTGCGGGCCGAATAACACAATGTGCTGGGCCAGATTTGGCCCCCGGGCCTTGACACCTGTGATTTAAGGGATTAGCCATCTATCTGAATAGAAAGAGAGTTAGCTAGCTAGCTCGATTGCTCGCTAGCTAGCCCTATTGCTAGCTAGCTAGCTCAATTGGTCAACTTGAAAGGTCAACCCCGGCCGGCACGGCGTACGTTTCCGAATGATATGCGTCCGATTGTGTCGTCAGTTTGTGGAGCTGATGAGTCGGCGCCAAGCGGAGCTGGACACGCTGGTCGCTACGGGTTACAGGTCGGCGCTGACCGAGGAGAGGAGGCGATACTGCTTCCTGGTGGATCGCCAGTGTTGCGTCACCAAGCTGCTCATCAACTATCACTGCAAGGTGACGGCCAAACGCGGGGGCCCTCAATTGTCTAAAATTGTGATTTCCTAATTTTTAGACATTTTCATAAATTAAAAACATCTATCATGCAGATTTTTAAACATTTTTGAAAATAGTGGTTTAAAAAAAATCTAAAATGGTGATTTTCTATTTTTTTAACATTTTCAAAAATGGCAATTTTCAAATAGACAAAAATATTCCAAGATGGCCATTTTCCATTTTCTAATTTTCGAAAATGGCGATTTTTAATTACAAAAAACAAAAATGGTGATTTTTAAACACGGGGAATTGGGGGAGAGAGTGGACTCATTGTTGGGAGATTAACAACACCACATGATCTCATTGTGATGCTGAAAAGAGCGGGCGGGGGCCAACAGGGGGGCAAAAAGGGTAAGATGCCAACCAACCGCATACTATTGCGCTGTGTGGCCCATCCGGAGAGAACGCTTGTCAACTGGGACCTGGGTGCTAGCTCCTCAAACATCTTTCGCAAATAAATTCAGACCGCCAAAATCACGACATGAGGAACTCGATAGAGAGAGGGGAAAATAAAACTGGCAACATGGTAAAACCAAATTAAGTCCTGGACAAATATCTTGTCAACCATCGAAGCTGTTTACTCATTGACTGCCAAAATGTGTCCACTCCAGTGCCAGGGTTTTTGTCATTGTCACTTGAATTGCAGGACCCACAGAATATTGACTTTTAGGACGACATAAACATTCAATGCAGCGTAAGAAACCTTAGTCTGTCTTCTTTCATCAGAAAAAAAGAGTTCATTCCTAAGTGATATGGGTCTGGAGTTATCTGAACTTGAAATGTGGGCAGATGTCCAAAATACAATGCAATACTTACCTATTGGTTTCTATAGCGCTTTAAAAACAGCTGAAACTGGAGCAAAGCGCTAACATGGACAAAAGATGAAATGCCCCTTGTGGAAGGGGGAAAAAACATTGCAAGAGGTCTGACCAACACTTTATCAGCACCCCTGGCAATAAAAAAAAATCAAAATTTCCTTTTCTCCAAAATATCATGCAATACATACATACATATTGGTTTATATCGCGCTTTAAAAACAGCTGAAACTGGAGCAAAGCGCTAACATAGAAAAAGGGAAATGCTACCACCTTGTGGAAAAGATAAAAAAAATTGCCAGAGGCCATGTCCAGCGCTTTATCAGCACCCAAGCATGAAAAAACCAAAACTCGAACAAATTCGGGAATGGTGTTCTGCATCATATTTTTAATTCCCGAATAAATTTGTGAATGGCGGTGATTGAATTAAGATGCTTTTCATTGTTTTGTCACAATACAGTAATCCCCCGTTTTTTGCTGTTAAATGGGACCAGGACCACCTGCGAAAAACGGGGCATTACTGTACATTATTTGATTCCATACTACAGACGCCCCCCTACTTATGAACATTCGAGTTATGAACAACGGTAAATACAAACATTTTTGTCCTAACATATGTAATATTCTCTCCAGTTGTACATGTACGTATCATTATAGAGTATATATTTTATGAAATGCTTATTTTTCGGTACAAACCAATACATCTTATTTGTACAAGCCTTAAACCTACTTCTATAAACCTTAAACGTACTTATACAAGCCTTCAACATACATTCCATCCAAAATATAACACTGAAGCAACTTACGAACAAATTCAACTGACAAACGAATGTATCTCGTTCGTAAGTTGGAGGCACTGCCCTAGTTACGAATATTCGAGTTACAAACAACGGTAAATACGAACATGTATGTAGTATTCTCTCCAGTTGTACATGAAATGTATCTTTATAGAGCATATATTTTATTAAATGTTTATTTTTCAGTATAAACCAATGCAGGTTACTTCTACAAGCCTTAAACATACTTATATAAGTCTTAAACATACATTCCATACAAAATATAGCACTGAAGCAACAAATTCAACTTACGAACGACCGTTGGGAACATATCTCGTTCGTAGGTTGGGGAGCATCTCCAGTATATTCTGTTCCATTGTCTTGCCTGTGACCCCCTTTGCGCAGGAGACACATTGTTTCAGATGGCCGAGGTCCACCGACAGATCCAGGTGCAGCTGGAAGACGTGGTAAGGCTGAGAAGGGAGTGGGGGAGGGGAGAGAAAACCCCCACAGAATCCGCGTCGACATCAAGTTGTGAGACGCCAATGAACTTTTTATGTGTGTTTCTTTTGGGCCGTTTCTTCAACAGCTCAAATTGTTTCATTCCGAGTTGCTGGCCCAACTGGAACAGAAACTGGAACTGGACATCAAATACCTCACGGTAAGTTAATGGGTGGTCATCATTCATTTAACTTGTCATTTGGACACAATTTCATGTCATTTTTCTTCCTTCTAAGTTGACCCAGTAAAAAAATCCTAATTGGCCCAAAGCTGTGCATCAACTTGGTAGTTCGTCTTTATTTATTGCGTGACAGTCAAATGGCAACGATATTCCTCCCAAATCAAAAACGGTGCTGGCACATTTGTGCTATTGGAAAGGCGCAACCACTCAGCACAGTGTCCTCCTTGATGAATGTGACCCAAAAAAAATTCAAAATCTATCAATGTTAAGAGATTTTTACAGCCAATTTGTCGATTTCATTCGAATTGATTTTATTAAAAATTCGGAAGTAAAACGTTTTTACGACTGAATGGATTCTTTATCTTTTTTTGTTTTTTTACATCATTTTTATTTGGTTCCACTCGCAAAAGGGCACGCTGAAAAAGTACCAGAACGAGCGGCGTTCCAAGACGGATTCCATCGAGCGCTGCCAGGCGCAGCTGAAAAAGCTACGCAGGAAAAGCTTGGGCAGCCGTCACCCCAACAAATACGGAGACCGAGAGATGCAGGCGAGTACACCCTCAACTTCTCCGAAAATCTGAGAAAACCCCAAATGAGTTTACGCGGCAATCGGCATCAGCTGATTTTTGGTTTTTTTTTTTTCTTCCCCAAATTTCATAATAAGATTTCAGAGGCTTTTATTTGCTTAATATGGAAGTCAGGGAGCGAGCATTGTTTTTTTTAGGAGGGCAACACAGCCACGAGTGCTGTTTTGAATTTATTTCATCGATGCAGGAAGTGATGTCACAGGCCTTTTTTTGTTTTAAGCAACAATACATACAGGTAGTAATCATAATAACCATAGTCATAATAATAACATACAAATAATAATATACTGATAATAACAATATATTATGCATGCAATGTCACAAGTTTGATTGCTTTTGCGGGCCGAATAACACAATGTGCTGGGCCAGATTTGGCCCCCGGGCCTTGACACCTGTGATTTAAGGGATTAGCCATCTATCTGAATAGAAAGAGAGTTAGCTAGCTAGCTCGATTGCTCGCTAGCTAGCCCTATTGCTAGCTAGCTAGCTCAATTGGTCAACTTGAAAGGTCAACCCCGGCCGGCACGGCGTACGTTTCCGAATGATATGCGTCCGATTGTGTCGTCAGTTTGTGGAGCTGATGAGTCGGCGCCAAGCGGAGCTGGACACGCTGGTCGCTACGGGTTACAGGTCGGCGCTGACCGAGGAGAGGAGGCGATACTGCTTCCTGGTGGATCGCCAGTGTTGCGTCACCAAGCTGCTCATCAACTATCACTGCAAGGTGACGGCCAAACGCGGGGGCCCTCAATTGTCTAAAATTGTGATTTCCTAATTTTTAGACATTTTCATAAATTAAAAACATCTATCATGCAGATTTTTAAACATTTTTGAAAATAGTGGTTTAAAAAAAATCTAAAATGGTGATTTTCTATTTTTTTAACATTTTCAAAAATGGCAATTTTCAAATAGACAAAAATATTCCAAGATGGCCATTTTCCATTTTCTAATTTTCGAAAATGGCGATTTTTAATTACAAAAAACAAAAATGGTGATTTTTCCAATTTTTTGACATTTTCAAAAATTTCTAAAAATAAATAAATAGTCATAAATGCTGATTGTGTAATTTTTAAACATTTTTGAAAATGGTGCTTTTCAATAAATAAAATCAAAAATGGCGATTTTCTAATTTTTACAAATATTCAAAAATGGCTACTTTTGAAATCTAAAACAAAATCAAGAAAGGTGATTTTTCTATAATTTTCTAGACATTTTCTGAAATGGTTATTTTCAATTAAAAAAAATTATGAAATGGTAATTTCTTCATTAAAAAAATGAAATGAAAAAAAAATTAAATGCGGCAAATTTCTAATTTTTCAATATTTTCTAATGTGGAGATTTTCTGACAAAAAAAATATAAAATGACAATTTCCTAATTTAAAAAAATCAGAAATAGTGATTTTCAAAATTTAAAAAAATACCTAAAATGGCGATTTGCTAATTAAAAAAAAAAAGAAAAAAATTCAAAATATTAAAAAAATTAATTTAATGGTGATTTTCTAATTTTTAAACATTTTCAAAAATGGCGATTTTAAAATTACAAAAAAATTCTAGTGGCGATTTTAAAATTTTTAAAATGTTCTCAAATGGAGTTTTTCTTAATGAAAAACAATATACATTGACAATTTCGTAGAGAAATGGCGATTTTCAAAATGTTAACTTTTCTAAAGTGGTAATTTTTCTAAATTAAAAAAAAATATACAATTGCGATTTCCTAATAAAAAAATTGTGATTTTCAAAATTTAAAAAAACGTTGCAAAAAATAGATAACAGATTTCATTCATGATGATTTTTTTTCTAAATTAATTATCTTACTATCTAAATTTGAATTTTAAACTCTGCGTCAACCTAACAAAGAATACTTTCTTGATAGGCGCGAGAGTGGCTGCCTTTCCAGCAGCTCATGTATTTTGTTTTTCTACTTTCATTCCTTTCATCACTTTGCTGCTGTGAAATGTAAATTTCTCCACCGTGAGACTAATAAAGGTATATCCAATATCCAATATTCAAATTTGCCTACAATGTGTTTCAAAAGTTTCTTAAGATGAAACCTGTTTTGCTGTGACTTGCAATGTTGCGAGTTTGCCTTTCAAAATAAAATTAAAAAAAATCATTTGGATGTTTTGTTTTTCATTGCAGGTGAAGGAGCTCCTGTCCCAAAAACTGTCGTCGTGGCAGCAATCGTGCACTCAGCCCACCAAACTCCCCGAGCGCGCCCTCAACTTGCTACGTCACACGGCGCCGCAGAGTTCCGCGGCCGCCGGCATCGCCGAGGTCCTTCGATGCACCAAACTGGGCAGCTCTCAGCCCGAACAGGTCAGAAGGGGAAAAATTGACATTTCGCAGCTGCAAAGTGATGAAAGTAAGAGGAAAGGAAAGAAAGAAGTAGGAAAACAAAATACAGGAGCTGCTGTAAAGGCAGCCACTCTCGCGGCGCCATCTTGAAATCAAAAAACAACAACAACAAAACGAACAAAATAGTAATAATAATAATAATAATATATTTAATTTTTAAACGCCTTTCGAAACTCTCAAGGTTGCTTCACAGTCACAGAATAAAGTTTTTCTGTGGGTGAGCAGCGGCAGCCACGTGCCAGCGTTCACTCAATCCCAAAGTAACTAAAATGGATAGAAAGCTAGCTAGATTGCTAATGGATAGCAAATAAATAGCTAATAGATAGCCAGATAGACAACAGCTAGACAGCTTACAGTCAGCCAGACAGCTAATAGCTAGCCAGATAGCTAATAGATAGCCTACACAAATGACTTTATGCACCCACCACCCTTGTCGAGATGAAAGAGGAGAGGATCAAAGCGTCCTTTTCACCAGTGAATCAGGGACATCATGGTGGAATGTGCAAACGTCTGCTACAAGCTAAATAATAATAATAATAATACATTTCATTTATAAGCGCCTTCAAAACTCTGAAGGACAATTTACAGCCACAGAATATTTTTTTTGCAGGTGAGCAGCGGCAGCCACACGCGCCAGCGTTCACTCGACACGGAAGTAACAAAGTAAAAACAAAAACAAAAAAAACTAAATAACAAATAATATGACAACATAAAGACACAGAGAGTCATCCATTCTTCAGCACTTTCTGTACCCACTTTGTGACATGAAGCAGTTCTAGATGAAAGAGGAGAGAATCAAAGTGTCCTTTTCAGCTGTGGATCAGTGACGTCACGGTGGAATTTGCAAATGTTGAAAGCAAACACAAAGGTATAGCATCCATTGACCAAAAGAGACGGTCTAATATCTTCTGTAAATCCGCTTCAATTCCAAGCCGCGGCCGAACTGTGTGTTGGTTTGGTTACCCCAATTGGTTGCGTCTTGTTTTGTAGAGGCTGTCAGTTCAAGAAGTCCCGCCTCTTTTGAACGGTGACCGCTCCCAGCAGCAGCAGCAGCAGCGCCCGCCTCCTTCCTCGTCCTCCCAAAGCGACGCAGGCCCTCCGGCTTCTCCGCAGACCTTCCGGCCCGCGTCCGCCACGGGAAACTCTTCGAGAGCAGCGTCCCCGCTCACCGTGTCGACGGCGAGCCCCCCGGTCGACGCCAGCCCCGCCGCGTCCACACCCTCTCTCCTAATGGCCGCCAACCTGTCGCCGAGCCTCATCCCGTCCACCGTCATGTCGCTCAGCCAGTTGCCCCCGAGCGAGAGCGCCACGGGGGGCGTGACCTTGGCCCTCGCGCACAGCGCCCCCCACAGCCCGACGCTGCCCCACAGCGCCCCTTTGTCCAGGGCCATGACCCCCGTGCAGCTGCTGCACCAACAGGTGGGCCCGGGGGGGAACAACACCCTAGCCGCCGCTCATCCGTGGCTGATGAAGACCGCCGAGATGTGCGCCACGTCCACTCTTCCGCTGCCCAAGCGGCCTGGCGGCGGCTTTCAAGGTGACGCCGTGCCCAAAAGTTTTTCATACGTAGTAGTAACTGTAGTAATTACATTTATAAGCGCCTTTCAAAACTCTCAAGGTCGCTTTATAGTCACAGGATACGCCTTTCTGCAGGTGAGCAGCGGCAGCCACACACGCCAGTAACTCAGTAACACGCGGAAGTAACTCAAATAGATAGAAAGCTAGCTAGCTAGCCAGTCGATAGCCGACAGATACCTAGCTAGATAGCCAGCCAGCTAGATACCTAATAGATAGCTAGCTAGATAGCCAGATAGCTAGCTAGCCAGCCAGAGCTAATAGATAGCAAATGATAATAATAATAATGCTAATAACAATACTGATAATGATACATTTCATTTTTAAGCACCTTTCAAAAGTCCCAAGGTCACCTTACAGCCACAGGACACATTCTTTCTGTGGGTGAGCAGCGGCAGCCACACGAGCCTTCGCTCACCCAACCCGGAAGCAACTCAAATAGATCGAAAGCCAGCTAGCTAGCCAATAGATAGCCAACAGATAGCTATATAGCGAATATATAGCCAGCTACATAGCTATATAATAATAGTAATAAACATATAGTTCATCGATAGCTAGCTAGATAGCCGAATACATCAAGAAATATTTTCTTCAGCCGTCATGTGTTCTTTTTTTATTTTTCTTCATTTCCCCAGGGAGCTTTTAGCTTTTAGCTTGTCCTGTAATACCACTTTGTGCCTGTTGAGATACTAGCCAATCAGTCGAGATGAATTCAAAGGGTGTCGACGACTTCCACATTTGGGGCCAAGCTTTGTTTGAGTTGGCAGGAAAAAAAGAACAAAGTTGCAGTCATGCGGCACTTTTCAAAAGTTTTTTTTTCTATTGAACACAAAATGGCCTCCATAGTCACCATTGCCTTTTTTCTCCCAGGCGCCAGGATGTTGCCTCTTTCGGGTCCTACGCGGGTGGAGGCCATGTTTGCTCGCTGGACACGCTGGTCGCTACGGGTTACAGGTCGGCGCTGACCGAGGAGAGGAGGCGATACTGCTTCCTGGTGGATCGCCAGTGTTGCGTCACCAAGCTGCTCATCAACTATCACTGCAAGGTGACGGCCAAACGCGGGGGCCAAACGCGGGCCCGTGGGTCAATTTTCATTCGGCCTGCAGCCTCTGGCTTGCATGTCGAATGAAGACATTGGGCACTAGCGCTGTTAGCTGCGTGTGCTAAGTGCTGCCACCTAGAGGTTCAATTAAGAACAGCAAATTAGTAAATGGGTCATTGACTGAAGGAGCCCCTCAATTGTCTAAAATGGTGATTTCCTAATTTTTAGACATTTTCATAAATTAAAAACATCTATCATGCAGATTTTTTTATTTTTAAACATTTTCGAAAATAGTGGTTTAAAAAAATCTAAAATGGTGATTTTCTATTTTTTTAACATTTTCAAAAATGGCAATTTTCAAATAGACAAGAACATTCCAAGATGGCCATTTTCCATTTTCTAATTTTCGAAAATGGCGATTTTCAATTACAAAAAACAAAAATGGTGATTTTTCCAATTTTTTGACATTTTCAAAAATTTCTAAAAATAAATAAATAGTCATAAATGCTGATTGTGTAATTTTTAAACATTTTTGAAAATGGTGATTTTCAATAAATAAAATCAAAAATGGCGATTTTCTAATTTTTACAAATATTCAAAAATGGCTACTTTTGAAATCTAAAACAAAATCAAGAAAGGTGATTTTTCTATAATTTTCTAGACATTTTCTGAAATGGTTATTTTCAATTAAAAAAAATTATGAAATGGTAATTTCTTCATTAAAAAAATGAAATGAAAAAAAAAATAAATGCGGCAAATTTCTAATTTTTCAATATTTTCTAATGTGGAGATTTTCTGACAAAAAAATATAAAATGACAATTTCCTAATTTAAAAAAATCAGAAATAGTGATTTTCAAAATTTTAAAAAATACCTAAATGGCGATTTGCTAATTAAAAAAAAAAAGAAAAAAATTCAAAATATTAAAAAAATTAATTTAATGGTGATTTTCTAATTTTTAAACATTTTCAAAAATGGCGATTTTAAAATTACAAAAAAATTCTAGTGGCGATTTTAAAATTTTTAAAATGTTCTCAAATGGAGTTTTTCTTCATGAAAAACAATATAAATTGACAATTTCGTAGAGAAATGGCGATTTTCAAAATGTTAACTTTTCTAAAGTGGTAATTTTTCTAAATTAAAAAAAAATATACAATTGCGATTTCCTAATAAAAAAATTGTGATTTTCAAAATTTAAAAAAACGTTGCAAAAAATAGATAACAGATTTCATTCATGATGATTTTTTTTCTAAATTAATTATCTTACTATCTAAATTTGAATTTTAAACTCTGCGTCAACCTAACAAAGAATACTTTCTTGATAGGCGCGAGAGTGGCTGCCTTTCCAGCAGCTCATGTATTTTGTTTTTCTACTTTCATTCCTTTCATCACTTTGCTGCTGTGAAATGTAAATTTCTCCACCGTGAGACTAATAAAGGCATATCCAATATCCAATATTCAAATTTGCCTACAATGTGTTTCAAAAGTTTCTTAAGATGAAACCTGTTTTGCTGTGACTTGCAATGTTGCGAGTTTGCCTTTCAAAATAAAATTAAAAAAAATCATTTGGATGTTTTGTTTTTCATTGCAGGTGAAGGAGCTCCTGTCCCAAAAACTGTCGTCGTGGCAGCAATCGTGCACTCAGCCCACCAAACTCCCCGAGCGCGCCCTCAACTTGCTACGTCACACGGCGCCGCAGAGTTCCGCGGCCGCCGGCATCGCCGAGGTCCTTCGATGCACCAAACTGGGCAGCTCTCAGCCCGAACAGGTCAGAAGGGGAAAAATTGACATTTCGCAGCTGCAAAGTGATGAAAGTAAGAGGAAAGGAAAGAAAGAAGTAGGAAAACAAAATACAGGAGCTGCTGTAAAGGCAGCCACTCTCGCGGCGCCATCTTGAAATCAAAAAACAACAACAACAAAACGAACAAAATAGTAATAATAATAATAATAATATATTTAATTTTTAAACGCCTTTCGAAACTCTCAAGGTTGCTTCACAGTCACAGAATAAAGTTTTTCTGTGGGTGAGCAGCGGCAGCCACGTGCCAGCGTTCACTCAATCCCAAAGTAACTAAAATGGATAGAAAGCTAGCTAGATTGCTAATGGATAGCAAATAAATAGCTAATAGATAGCCAGATAGACAACAGCTAGACAGCTTACAGTCAGCCAGACAGCTAATAGCTAGCCAGATAGCTAATAGATAGCCTACACAAATGACTTTATGCACCCACCACCCTTGTCGAGATGAAAGAGGAGAGGATCAAAGCGTCCTTTTCACCAGTGAATCAGGGACATCATGGTGGAATGTGCAAACGTCTGCTACAAGCTAAATAATAATAATAATAATACATTTCATTTATAAGCGCCTTCAAAACTCTGAAGGACAATTTACAGCCACAGAATATTTTTTTTGCAGGTGAGCAGCGGCAGCCACACGCGCCAGCGTTCACTCGACACGGAAGTAACAAAGTAAAAACAAAAACAAAAAAAACTAAATAACAAATAATATGACAACATAAAGACACAGAGAGTCATCCATTCTTCAGCACTTTCTGTACCCACTTTGTGACATGAAGCAGTTCTAGATGAAAGAGGAGAGAATCAAAGTGTCCTTTTCAGCTGTGGATCAGTGACGTCACGGTGGAATTTGCAAATGTTGAAAGCAAACACAAAGGTATAGCATCCATTGACCAAAAGAGACGGTCTAATATCTTCTGTAAATCCGCTTCAATTCCAAGCCGCGGCCGAACTGTGTGTTGGTTTGGTTACCCCAATTGGTTGCGTCTTGTTTTGTAGAGGCTGTCAGTTCAAGAAGTCCCGCCTCTTTTGAACGGTGACCGCTCCCAGCAGCAGCAGCAGCAGCGCCCGCCTCCTTCCTCGTCCTCCCAAAGCGACGCAGGCCCTCCGGCTTCTCCGCAGACCTTCCGGCCCGCGTCCGCCACGGGAAACTCTTCGAGAGCAGCGTCCCCGCTCACCGTGTCGACGGCGAGCCCCCCGGTCGACGCCAGCCCCGCCGCGTCCACACCCTCTCTCCTAATGGCCGCCAACCTGTCGCCGAGCCTCATCCCGTCCACCGTCATGTCGCTCAGCCAGTTGCCCCCGAGCGAGAGCGCCACGGGGGGCGTGACCTTGGCCCTCGCGCACAGCGCCCCCCACAGCCCGACGCTGCCCCACAGCGCCCCTTTGTCCAGGGCCATGACCCCCGTGCAGCTGCTGCACCAACAGGTGGGCCCGGGGGGGAACAACACCCTAGCCGCCGCTCATCCGTGGCTGATGAAGACCGCCGAGATGTGCGCCACGTCCACTCTTCCGCTGCCCAAGCGGCCTGGCGGCGGCTTTCAAGGTGACGCCGTGCCCAAAAGTTTTTCATACGTAGTAGTAACTGTAGTAATTACATTTATAAGCGCCTTTCAAAACTCTCAAGGTCGCTTTATAGTCACAGGATACGCCTTTCTGCAGGTGAGCAGCGGCAGCCACACACGCCAGTAACTCAGTAACACGCGGAAGTAACTCAAATAGATAGAAAGCTAGCTAGCTAGCCAGTCGATAGCCGATAGATACCTAGCTAGATAGCCAGCCAGCTAGATACCTAATAGATAGCTAGCTAGATAGCCAGATAGCTAGCTAGCCAGCCAGAGCTAATAGATAGCAAATGATAATAATAATAATGCTAATAACAATACTGATAATGATACATTTCATTTTTAAGCACCTTTCAAAAGTCCCAAGGTCACCTTACAGCCACAGGACACATTCTTTCTGTGGGTGAGCAGCGGCAGCCACACGAGCCTTCGCTCACCCAACCCGGAAGCAACTCAAATAGATCGAAAGCCAGCTAGCTAGCCAATAGATAGCCAACAGATAGCTATATAGCGAATATATAGCCAGCTACATAGCTATATAATAATAGTAATAAACATATAGTTCATCGATAGCCAGCTAGATAGCCGAATACATCAAGAAATATTTTCTTCAGCCGTCATGTGTTCTTTTTTTATTTTTCTTCATTTCCCCAGGGAGCTTTTAGCTTTTAGCTTGTCCTGTAATACCACTTTGTGCCTGTTGAGATACTAGCCAATCAGTCGAGATGAATTCAAAGGGTGTCGACGACTTCCACATTTGGGGCCAAGCTTTGTTTGAGTTGGCAGGAAAAAAAGAACAAAGTTGCAGTCATGCGGCACTTTTCAAAAGTTTTTTTTTCTATTGAACACAAAATGGCCTCCATAGTCACCATTGCCTTTTTTCTCCCAGGCGCCAGGATGTTGCCTCTTTCGGGTCCTACGCGGGTGGAGGCCATGTTTGCTCACTCGCCCGGCGCGTCAGAAAGCGGCGGCGGCGCTTCCTTGCTGCACTTCCTGCCCGGAGATAGCATCACCCTGCTGATTTCTGAGCCCAGAGACGGGTGGCACTACGGGCAGAACGATCGCACCGGGCGGTACGTTCCAAGACTAAACTACAGCTTGGAACAAAAACCTTGCCGTCTTTTTACGTTTCTATCAAGACGAAGAGGACACAAAAGAAAATTACGGTTGAGCAGAAGAAGGAGATTATTCAAAAAGCACCAACGAGATGTTGCGTTTGCATGACTTAGCGTCCCACTACCGGTATGCTAAGTCCACCGTTGCTACGTGTGGCTAAGGGCGTTTCTGTGTTGTCAAAGCAACGGTCTCAGGCAATAGAAGAGGTTGAAAAACTGAAATTGAAAAACTGTTGATTTGGATGAACGGAAATCAACTAGCAGGGGACAGTGTGAGTGAGGGTAAAGCACGGCAACTTCACTGGGATATCAAGAGGCAACTACATCAACGACCATTAAAAAAAGTCAATAAAACGACTTTATTCAGAATCAGAATCAGAATCAGAATACCTTTATTCGTCCCGCAATGGGGAAATTTGCAGTCCACAGCAGCAATTGAAGAGGGATGGGGTTGGGGTGGGAGTGAAAGGATAGAAAACAAGATATTCTAAGCATAACAAAATAAAAATGTCAACTGTATACTGTGCAAATGTAGATGTGCAAAAACCGTTCTATAAACAAGACTGTACATAGTGCAGAATCAAGAGATGCATTTAGATATATTGCAACAACCCATATTTACAAGTGTCCAGTTTTTTTTTTTTTTTGTTTTTGTTTTTTTTTTTCACATGTGATCATTGGGAATTGTGAAGCCTGACAGCAGTCGGTAGGAACGAGCGGCGGTACCTCTCCTTCTTGCAGCGCGGGTGTAATAGTCTCTGGCTAAAGGAGCTACCCAGAGCTGTCAGGATGGGCAGGAGGGGGTGGGAGGGGCTGTCCGTCATAGCTTTTAGTTTAGCTAGCGATCGTCTGTTGCCCACCTCCTTATTATACTGTACGGTTGTCAGAGATGTTCGATCGGACACTAACTTCTCTATCAACAGTTTATTTCTTTAATTACAATACAATAGCATGTTTATTTAGTAGAAAATTATGTTTTATGGGGACCTGGGAATGGATTATTCTCATTTTTAATGGTTTCCTATGGGAAATGAATGTTTGAAAGACACACTTTTCACCTTCCACACACTTTCTGGGTCACCGTTGCTGGCTACCAATTAAGTTTGTCAACTGAGGTATCACTGTATTTTGTGTAGTTTTAGGGCTTATTTAGTAGAAAATGATGTTTTATTGGGACCCGGGAACGGATTATTGTCATTTTTAATGGTTTCCTATGGGAAATGAATGTTCGGAAGGCAAACTTTTCGCCTTTCACACACTTTCTGTGAACCAATTACGTTTGTAAGCTGAGGTATGACTGAATTTACTTATTCATGCGTTTGTTTTTATTTGTGGTGTTTAACAGAAAAGGCTGGTTCCCTTTCTCGTACACTCAAGCGCCACCACACGGCAGGACGGATCACCCCGGGAGACGAGTCAGCCTTGACCACACCCCCAAAAAGTACAACTTGACCCTTGTTGCTGTCAATCACGATATGAGGTAACGCCTGGACATCAAGTGGGATTTGATCATCCGTGTACCCCCTGTCCCCCCCCCCCCCCACCCCAGCTCCTTCTTCCTTTCCAAGGCTAACAGCACTAGCATGAGCCAACTGGACCAGCTGGTGTCCCCCAATGTGAGCCCCGAGTCGGAGGAAGAGCGCTGCTCCTTCCCTCCCCCGAGGATCAGCACCTTCCGGCCGCGCCCGTACAGCATGGCCGACTCTAACAAGGTCAGAGGTCGAACCGGGAAAATGTTTTGTACATCCATACGGCGCAAGTCGTGACCACTTTTTTTCGATGGCAGATCTGTGCGCAGTTGGCCTCCTCGCCACCGTCTCCGACGAGGTATTTCTGAACGTCTTGTCTTAAGTGTCCTTGAGAGTTTTGAAAGGCGCTTAGAAATGTATTATTATTATTATTATTATTATTATTAAGTACAGTCAAAGCTGGGCTTTCCAACGTCTCAGTTCTCAAACGATTTGGTTTTCGAACAAAAATTTGCCGTCTCAATGGGTTGTGGAGCAAACTGAGTACAGTTCAGAATAACATTTTTGAAGATATTTCTTGATGTATTTTGTAATTCAGGACCAACCCGTTTGCCCACATTCGCCTCCGAAGAACCGTCACCAACGATCGCTCGGCGCCAATCATCGAGTGAGCTCTTCGCTTTGGAAGACAGAACAGATCATGGCGTCAAGAGGACTTCCCCTCACCACCTGCCACCCCCAACCGCCTCTCTTTTCTTTTCTTTTCATTTGATGTGATGCAGGTTAGTTGAGTGTGTGTGTGTGTTCTTTTCTAAAATTATTCAGTTAGACTAAAGGAAGTCCTGCGAGGGCTCGATTTAAGTCACAGAAAAATAATAAAAATATACCGTCAGTGTTTTTAGGTCCACAAATTCTCAAAATCAGCATTGTTTTAGTTTTTTTAAATCAGTCTACTGTAATTGATATTTTTCCACTTCTCTCTAGCGGCCATTTTTGTTAGCCTTGTACAGTGATACCTCGGTTTAAGAACCCTTTGGCTTACGAACTTTTCGGTTTACGAACGTTAAATTTATGACAATTTTACAAACTATTTTTTTGGGATACACACGGAGCTGCCTCAATGAGTGATGTGTTGTTCGCGAACGAGCCCGTTCTAACAACAAAATGGCAGCCGACTGTTATTGTCCACTATTCCCCGCCCCCAGTCTTCGGTTGAAGCCACGTGATTGGTCAAGAACGCAGCAGCAGAGAGAGAGTGAAGCTGTTCTCCCAAAAATGTTCTGTAGTTTTAAGTCATAGAAAATTAGAAAGTAGAAAATTATGTTTTATGGGGACCTAGGAACGGATTATTCTCATTTTAATGGTTTCCTATGGGAAATTAATTTTTGGGATACACACTTTTCGCCTTACACACTGTCTGGGAACCAATTGAGTTTGTAAGCCAAGATATCACTGTATTTTCTTTCCCTCGCTTGCAGGTGAGGCGCTATTAGCTTAGCGTATGGCAAAATTGCCTCCTAATTTACAACTTGGGCACATCAACAGTCTAGATTGCTACCTTGGGTGGCATGTAGTTTGAAATTTGGGTGTTTTTGGCACCGCTTTAAGATGTACGGGCACTTCAATCGGGCTACTTAGTGCATACATTATAACCCTACATTAACTATCTAGCTGGCTATCTATTAGCTATCTAGGTGGCTTGCTAGCTACCTAGCTAACTATCTATTAGCTATCTAGCTGGGTAGCTCACTATCAGCTATCTAGCTGGCTATCTAGCTAGCTATCTATTAGCAAAATAGCTAGCTTTCTGTCTATTTGAGTAACTTCCGGGTTGAGTGAACGCTGGCGCGTGTGGCTGCCGCTGCTCACCCACAGAGAAGAACTAATCCTGTGACTGTAAAGTGACCTTGAGTGTTTTAAAAGGCGCTTATAAATGAAATGTATTATTATTATTTGCGTTTTCCAGGGAGACTCATTAGAATTTTGTGTTGAGCGAAAGTTCAGTCTTGGAAAGTGCTGGAGAAGGTTTACAGGAAAGTTGTCGAAAGCCACAGAAGTGTTTATTATGCTAAGCGAGAGATCAAATGTCATTTTTTGTAGCTTTGTAGCCAAAAGAGAAAGAGATGCTAAGATGTGATTTTTATTTGTATTTTTTTTCCATCAAGACTAACATCTGAAAACCATAATCAAGTCAAAATGCTCTTCTTGCGTTGGCATACAATTTAACGGAATGTGTATGTGATCTTTTCGCTTTTGATTATAAGAATATTAGCGTCAATGTTATGGAATCGGGTTGGCTTAAAATGATGAATGTGAAGTTGATAAGGACTCATGATGTTGAGGTCAAGCTATTAAAAAAAAAAAAAAAACAATAATTTTGTGATCAAAGTTAATTATTATTGTTTTACGTGAACCGTCACGTACACGCTTTTGCTGATTGGATTGGATGTACCTTTATTTGTCTCGCAGTGGAGAAATTTGCATTTCACCGCAGCAAAGTTATGAAAGGAAGAGGAAAGGAAAGAAAGAAGTAGAAAAACAAAATACAGGAGCTGCTGGAAAGACAGCGACTCTCGCGGCGCCATCTTGAAGTAAAAAAAAACTAAATAACATGACAACACAAAGACAGTCATTCATCTTCAGCACTTGCTGTACCCTCTTTGTGACATGAAGCAGTTTTAGATGAAAGAGGAGAGGATCAACGTGTCCTTTTCAGCAGTAGATTAGGGACGTCATGGTGGAATGCGGCCGCTTTGCACATTTTCTCTCAAGGTTGTTTTCCATTTTTTGTTGCTAACGTTTGTTAGCTTATGTTCATATGGGGGGGGGACTAGAAATTTAGTTTGATACGCTCTACATTGACTACACTCTAGCAAAATGTCACATCTTCAGTGTTATCCAATAAAATGTGAGAAGTCATCTTCCGATTTGAAATGTGAACAATTTGAAATAGTGTACAAAGTAAAAGCGGAGGTAACTGCAGTTTCCTAACATGAGTACAATGATACCTCGGTTTCCGAACCCCTTAGCTTACGAACTTTTCGGTTTACGAACGTTAAATTTATGAAAATTTTACCTTGGCATACGAACTATTTTTCGGGATACACACGGAGCGGCCACAATGAGTGACATCTCGTTCACGAACGAGCCCGTTCTAACAAGAAAATGGCAGCCGGCTTGTTTAGGTCCTCTATTCCACGCCCCCAGTCGTCGGTTAAAGCCACGTGATTGGTCAAGAACACAACAGTGAAGAGAGATTGTTTAAACATTAAAGAGACAGGCGGACGACAGAGAGAAAGTGACAAAATGGAGAGACCAGTAAAATGTGGACTCGTTTCAACTTTTGATAGTTCAAAGGCAGACTGTAGACTGCAAGGTTAAAATATCCCATCAATCAGGCTCCACAAATAACCCGCATAAGCCATCTGTACACTTGATGCAAAAAGTTATCAACCCAGCTAAACAGAACACAATTGATGAGGAACTAGATAAAATGATGGCAAAGAAAGCACCTACAAGGGATAAAACCACTTTATTATACAGTAGTTTATGTCTTTAATTATAATACCATACCACATTTATGATACATAAAATAAGGTATATTTTGTGTAGTTTTAAGGCTTAGAAAATTAGAAAGTAGAAAATTATGTTTTGTGGGGACCTGGGAACAGATTATTCTCATTTTAATGGTTTCCTATAGGAAATTATTTTTTGGGATACACACTTTTCGCCTTACACACTCTGTCTGGGAACCAATTAAGTTCGTAAGCCAAGGTATCACTGTATTAATGAGAAAAATAAAGAAAATCTGTGGCAGACATGTCCTGTTTTTTTTTCTCCTTTTCTAGTGTGTTCATTCAAAATGGAGCTTTCTGGTGAAATAACAATCAGCGACCAAGTAGTTTAAACAAAGACGTCTGTTCTCACACTTCATCCTATTTTATTCTTAATCATGATTGCGTGCAACAAACAACTCAATTCAAACATTTTAATCGGCTTGGAGCGTGGTCAAAGCTTTCAGGTGGGATCGGGCTAATTTTGAATCTACCACAATCTCCTCAAGCTAAAAAACATCAGAAAAGCTAAAACCATTGTTGTTTGATCCTGTTGTTTTTCTGCCAGTAAAATCCAGAGCGAATACGGTCAACAAAATACATTTTTCTTTTATTTTATTGCGGGTCATCGACAAAAGAGCAACACAAAGAGATCAAGAATGTGAAATTAAAGGTCTTTCAACCATTGCAGCCTGTCTCCTCTTTGCTCACACGGGTGCACGGGAATGTCGGGCAGGTTTCCGTCATCTCGTAAAGGAACTGCGATTAGACACAAGGAAGATGTTAAGACACCGAGAAGTCTATTTAAAGGACAACCGACATCACTTTTTTGTTTCCTAACTGACAGCAGAAAAACGTTTTATAGCATCTAAAATACCCAAAACACGCAGTAGGATATTTTTAGTCAAATGCAAAACATCAATAAAAATGACTTTAAGTGTCCAAAATCTGCACAAAAATGAAACCGGAAGTCGCCACTTTCAGAAGGTCCCGCCCCCTTGTTTGTTGTGTCACCCCAAGACGTCTTGCCTTGCTGGAGAATCAAAACAATGGCTTCAGATTCAGAGAATGTGCTTTCTTGTTACTCTTCCAGTTATGAATATGATTCAAACAGTTCTGAAGAGGAAAGCATACATGTTTGCAATCGATTCAAGAATTTATTCCGTGCCATTTTGAGGCAACATCGGGGGGAAATGTATCACCCAAAAAGAGGCAGAAAATGGCGACAAAGCTCCGTGTAAGGAATTAATCAGCCCGTTTCCACAGGATGATTAATTCCTTACACGGAGCTTTATCGCCCTCGTCTGCCTCCTTTTGGTGCTACACGAAGTTTTTTTTAGACCAAACTAAGTACAGCAAAATGCATTGACGTGATGGAAGGACTGTTACAATGTGTCCTTTTTTCGGTCAGGGGCGTTCCTTCAGTGACGTCACGTGAGGACTCGTCACCAACTCAAACACAAGACTTCCTGAATATTCAGCGCGAGTCTTAAAAGGTAAAATATAGCTATATGCGGCGGAATCTTTGTAAAATACGCTCAGTAGAAGTCATTTGAAGACATTTTACAAATTATGGACACAACTTGTCCGGAGACGTCGGTTGTCCTTTATCCTTGCATTTTACAATTAGTTTGAATATAGACACACAAATGCATATCATAGTGCAAAGACTGCAGTGACAGGATTTACCCGGGTAGTTGTATGGCATGGCAGCATTGATCATTGCTGAATACTTTGTGTAAGGACTTATTACCGGGAGCACAAGACCTGATGAAACAAGTCAAAATGAGTCGTTTATTATTTGAAAAATATGGCCAATGTGAAGACTGTCTCGTAATGGACTCACCCATTAGTCCTATAGTGCAAGAGACGAAGATAACAGGCTCTTTATTCCACGCATTCTTTAAAAAGGCTGCAATCCCTGTAATAATAATAATAATACATTTCATTTCCTGTACAGAGACACAAACGGTGTTCATGACATTTTCAAACGGCGTACGTTTTACGCCAGATAATATGCAGTGAATACACGAAAAGCTAACTATACTCGCCAGCGTTAGCAAAAACACCCAAGGTCACGCGTTTTTAATAAATAATAAACCTTTAGCAACAACAATTCGTCTTTTTACTTGGTTAACCAAACGAATTACTGCATTAGATATGAATGACTTCAGGAATATTAACGTTTATTTCAAACAATTGGCATGACCAAATTGATAAAATACACGCACCCGCCATCTTGGTTTGTGACGTAATTGTGGCTGATGGGAAATGTAGTTGTGTCGCCGTCATGACGTATAAATCGTGTGCCTGCTCATGTAAACACTAGCGACTCGGTGCCTTGTGAGAAGGCGCGGTTTTTGCTAATTTCTTCACCAAAATGTGCTGTTTAAAATGATTGTTTCTTAACTTCGAAGAAACCCCGTCGTGAAGTCAATTGGCCATCGACTAACAAGAACGGTAAGTACTCTACCGCTAAGGAAAGGATTGTACATATTCTTCTTACAGTTCGTTATTTTATAGCCAATAAACGCTGTAAGACGTTATTGTACTGGACTCCATGAAATTATACGTCATCAAATTAATTCTGGAATTGTGCTTAATGATCGGCAATAATATTACGATTTTTGCATTAGTTTCTCATATATATATTTTTGTTTCCTCTGTTGCAGTTCCGGGTGCCCCAAATTCCCAAATAATGGAAGACTTCTCAGGTTTGGCCCTCCCTCCTCTATTTGGGGGTCACATCCTGGAAGCGGAACTGGAGCCAGGCGGTGTGGAGCTAGGACCTGGGGAGGTGATTTTTGGGTGTCATTTGTTTTCGGTCATTTTGTATGATAAACAGCCAAACATCTTAGCATTTTAATAATAATAATAATAAGACATTTCATTTTAAGCGACTTTCAAAGCTCTCAAGGACACTTTACAGTCACAGACAAGCATAGGTACTATAATAAATAAAATACTATTACAAATAGAATACAATAAATAAAATACAGTTATAAATACAAACAAGAGAAAGAGCTACACAGAAAATGCAATTTTAAATAGGTGGCTTTTGAGATGGGATTTGAAGGTGGGAAGAGAATCCATGTTCCCAATGTTGGGAGGAAGTGAGAGGTGAAAGGATAGAAAACAAGATATTCTAAGCATAACAAAATAAAAATGTCAACTGTATACTGTGCAAATGTAGATGTACTATACTGAATATTCAGGAAGTCTTGTTTTCCGGTTGATGACGATCCCTCAGTGACGTCACGTCTGGAACGCCCCTGACCGAGAAAACGACACACAATGCATTTTGGGTACTTTGTTTGGTCTGAAAACTTTGTGTTGATGGCGAAATTAGAAGGAAAACTACATAAATAACACGATGGTGAATCGTTGTGTGTTGCACCAAGACTACTATTTGATACTAGTTGACACAAATTCCCAGCAGACAAATCAGCCCATTTCCAACGGAGCTTGGGTGCCATCTTGTGCATTTTCTGGGCGCTACATTGCTGTCATTGAGGGCTCGAATTGATATGGGAGGATTCCTTTAATCGATTGCAAACATGTATGCTTTCCTCTTCAGAACTATTTGAATCATATTCATAATTGGATGAGTAACAAGAAAGCACATTCTCCCAATCTGAACTCCGTGAGCCCTTTGTTTTTGTTTCTTGATCAAGGCAAGACCAGTTGGCGTGACGTCACGAACGGGGGTGGGACTTTCTGAAAATCCCCAGTTCTGAGGTCATTTAATGGCAGTTATGGGCACTTGAAGTCATTTTTATTGGTGTTTTGCATTTGACGAAAATGTTTTGGGTATTTTAGATGCTATAAAACGTTTTTCCGATGTCGGTTAGGAAACAGAAAAATGGTGTCGGTCGTCCTTTAAATGAAGTGCTTTTCACTGACTAAGATGGTCGTTTGTCCACAGGTGGAATTGGGCCCGGCGGGCAACGAACTTCTGGAAAGCGTTGCCCCGGAAGACAAAGAAAGGAGAATTCTTGATAAGAGGAAATATCTGGCGCTGAATCGACGATGCAAAGAGATTGAACAGGTTGCATCAGGCGTTTTATTCTGTCTATCATTTTGTACCCCCAAAAAAAACCATATCATATTTTGTCCCATAAAGGTGAATCACAAGATCCTCGGTCGTCTTCACCAAGTCCAAAGACTTACACGACGTATGAAGAAAGAAAGGCGGTAAGACTTTTTTTTTTTTGGGGGGGGGGGGGGGGGGGTGAAATCTAATTTTTGTGATATTTTGGGGTAACTTTTTATGGACATGATTATAATTCTATGACAGGTTCCTCATGAAGACCCTCGATGCTCACGGAGATGACTACAGGAATGGTCAGCTCACCATGCTGCTGGAGGTCAGTACAATGACACCATGAAAACTAAAGTTATCTTTGCTGCGTATTTTCTATTTACTACTACTACTATTTTGTATTACATTACGCAACCATCAGATTTTCTGTCTTTGAAAACATCCCAAATAAATCTGCATGGTGTTTAAAAATACATATTTTCAGAATCAGAACCATCTTTATTGGCCAAGTATGCAGAACATACAAGGTCTGCGGTAGAACACGCTGCACTAGTATCATCATTAATAAAGACATGACAAATAAGTATGGAGGTCACTGATAAAGGCTAATCTAATCTAATCAAAGCCCTTAATGTAAGTGATGATGATAATAATAATAATAAATGTCGTTTATGAGCGCCTTTAAAAACTCTCATGGACACTACAGTCACAGGATATTTTTTCTACGTGTGAGCAGCGGCAGCCACACGCGCCAGCGTTCACTCAACCCGGAAGTAACAAAAAGATAACTTGAGACAGTTACACCAGCTGTACTTTTATTATACTACTTCCACTACTACTACCAACTTTTATTATACTACTACTACTACGACCTTTTACTATACTACTACTACTAACTTTTATTATACTACTACTACTGCAACCAACTTTTATTAAAATACTACGACTGCTACCAACTTTTATACTACTACTACTAACTTTTATTATACTACTACTGCTACTAACTTATTATACTACTACCAACTTTTATACTACTACTACTACTACATTTTATTATACTACTACTCTTAACTTTTATACTACTACTAACTTTTATTATACTATTACTACTACCTTTTATTATACTACTACTCTTAACTTTTATACTACTACTACTAACTTTTATTATACTACTACTACTACCTTTTATTATACTATTACTACTACCTTTTATTATACTACTACTCTTAACTTTTATACTACTACTACTAACTTTTATTATACTACTACTACTACTACCTTTTATTATACTACTACTATTAATTTTTATACTACTACTATTAATTTTTATACTACTACTAACTTTTATTATACTACTACTACTACTACTACCTTTTATTATACTACTACCAAATACACATTTTCAGAATCAGAATCATCTTTATTGGCCAAGTATGTAGAACATACAAGGAATTTGTCTTTCTTTTGTGTCCTCTTCGGCTTAACCTTTTCGTTCCCATAATAGCAAAAGTACTCCACTCAATAACAAACCACATCTGCACTCAAAGAAAGTGGGCAGCCACCGCGGCGCTGTTCGGCCATGTGGTTTGGTGTTCTTCCGCCGAAAACTAATCCGCCAGCCATTGTGGCGCTCCGTGTGTTTCCTGAAAACTAGTTGGTATGCCAAGATTATATTCTTACGAATTTAATGTTCGGAAGGCGAAAGTTTGTTAGCTAAAGCGTTCGTAAGCTGAGGTATCACTGTACAAGTAATAAAACCAAGATACACAAGGTCCAACGAAGAGACCATTTCAAATAATCACTTTTCAGTCTTTCCGTATTTTGTTTGTAACGTGTCATATTCTTCTCCTTGAAGCGCAAAACGCCACCTCAGATGTTTCCATGTCACGCTATCGTTCTGTTACAGGATGAGCCCGGAGCGCCTTCGGATGCAGCTTCCGGCGTTTCGGACGATCGGATCAACGGCGTGTCGGGTTGCGCCTCATCTCCTGCTTTTCACCATCCGTCCGGGCCCAAAAAGCGAAGACACGTTACGCCCAAGCAAGAGAAGGACAAAGATTTACAGGTAGGCTTCGATTCTACTTTTTTCATTCAAAGGACAACCGACACCATTTTTTTTTTTTTTGTTTCCTAACTGACATCAGAAAAACGTTTTATAGCATCTAAAACACCCAAAACGCACAGTATGATATTTTTAGTCAAATGCAAAACGGCAATAAAAATGACTTCAAGTGTGCCAAAACTGCCACAAATGAGCTCGGAATTGGGCAGATTCAGAAAGCCCCGCCCCCTTGTTCGTGACGTCACATCAGGATACTCCTTCACAAACTGCCTTGCCCCAGAATCAATCTTCTAATTTCGCCATCAACACTGTGTTTTCAGACGAAAAAAAGTACCCAAAATGCATTGTGTGTCGCTTTATCGGTCAGGGGTGGCTTCCTGACGTGACATCACGTCAGGAATCATAGCAACTCGAAAACAAGACTTCCTGAATATTCAGCGCAAGTCTTAAAAGGTCAAATCTAACTATATGCAGTGGAATCTTTGTCAAATGCGCTCAGGAAAAGTCATTTAAAGTCATTTTACAAATTATGGTCAGGAGGTGTCGGTTATCCTTTAATTTGTTATTGTATTTTTTTTTTCCTCCAGAATGAAGCAGATATGTCGGTGCTATCGGACACTCAGTTTGGAGAAATTCCCAGTCCGACCTCACTATCACACTGACAGAAATAAAACAGTAAGATGGAGATAGTTTGACCAGTTTCCTAAGAAAGTAAGTAATGCCATCTTGTGTGTCATTTTGATATTTTCCTCCTTGTATGACGACATACAACGATAAAAATGTTTTCAAATGAATATGGATTGTTATTTGTTGATTTGATACGTTGATCTGCTGTGTAAAAAAAAAAATCTGAACAATACTTTTGGTTTTCTTTTTTCTTTTTTGTGGGTTCTATTAAATTAAATAAATAAATAAATAAATAATAATAATCCATTTCATTTCTAAGCACATTTCAAAACTCTCAAGGTCACTTTACAGTCACAGGATCAGTTTTTCTGTGGGTGAGCAGCGGCAGCCACACGCGCCAGCGTTCACTTAATCCGGAATAACACAAAAAGATAGAAAAGCTAGCTAGCTCGCTAATAGATAGCAAGACAAAGAGGGTACAGCAAGTGCTGCAGAATGTATCATATTGTTATTTTGGTTTTTTTTCCCCAAGATGGCGACGCGTGAACACGCAGCGGCTCCTCTCTCTCCCGGCAAATTGCCGTTTTTCGTGTTTATTATGTTTGTCAAAGTGCCGTTTTTGACAATAAAGCTGACTGTGTGAGCGATTTCAACGTGCATGATCCTGGTTGCTATCTGGTTACTTCCCAACTGGCACCGTGTTGGTGACGCCTCCTCATCGCATCATTGAAATTGATCAGATAACATGCTGAGATGATTTAGTTTTTAGCAAGTCGCAATGAACAAAATAATTCAAGTATTACCGTTTTAACTTTGAATTAATATGTAGGCTCCTTTGGGTGGCCATTACAAGTGTGTTATGTGTTTGGCACTGATGGCACAGTTGTCTGTCGTTATTTTGGCAGGAAAAATCATTTGGAATAAATTAATTCAAGATTATGGGATAAATACATCGATTTCAGTTTTTAAAATCTATCATTAAAAGACTATTCATCCCGGCGTGTGTCGATGTGGGGTTGAATTTGTAATTCATCGCACGGTTGAACGAATGGCTGGCCGTCGTCCCGCCGGAAATCCATTTCTGACCGACGTGGCGCTCGTCCAATGGTATGTCGTAGATTGGATTTAGGGCGGGTTTTTAATGGAGAGGTGGGATCTTTTAGCAACCGTCCATCTTCAGCTATATTCCAGTCAACGAGCTTGTCGAAAAGAAAACACTATTTGGAAGTAAAGAAGACCACCTGGAATAAATTCTGGCTGTTATTGACAAAATACAAACGAAAGCCCATATCCTAGGTAAATGTCGAAGAGAAAAAAGTGCGACTCTTGAATGCTCGACTCGAGCCAATTTCCCTTTTTTTTTGCTAAAGATGGCTAGCTGAGCCGCTAGCTACCATTTTATGCCTTAGCGAGCCAAAAAGACAACTTAGCTAGCTAGGTTTGCGATGGCAACGCTTTCTCAATTATTGCGCCTTTCACCGCGCACAAACGCTATGGCTAAGCTATGCAATTGTGATTGCACCAACGCCGCGTCCTCCCACGGATATGCATCGTGCTACTACTAGCTTCAAAGGTGCTCGAGCGAGGGTAACGAGCATTAGCGGCTAGCGTTAGCCGAATAGCTGCCAGCCATATCTGTCATAATATTGCTCGAGGCGAATTGTTTTTCCGTGCATATTGACCAAACGGCGGCACGGTTTGTGTTTGGAGGATGCATTTGAATGCGCGCAGCTAACGAGCGCCGGTGAACGTCAGTCCGAACCGTGACGCGGCTATCCCGCAAGATGGTTTGATCAATTGTGTTTTTGTTGGATGCTGTTCAGTGTTATGTATGACCCCAGTGCCCCAACATCCTCATCCGCATGCACGCACACTTTGCTAACTTTGTGACAGACGGAATGTGGACATCGTCGTAGTCAGAGCCATGGCTGACAAGAGAAAACTTCAAGGTAAACATCGCTTGTGCTGTTGGTGCAGAATTCTCCTCATGGTGTTGTATTCTCGCCTTGCATCAATGGCGTGACGATGTCACGGATCGATCGCATTGAATGGTCAAGCAAGCACTTATTTTTTATTGTCCTTCCCCACACGCAGGTGAGATTGACAGATGCTTGAAAAAAGTAGCGGAAGGCGTCGAACAATTTGAGGACATTTGGCAGAAGGTGAGACAACGTTTGTCTTGTGTGTTTTTCCTTCTTTCGCTCTTGGAAAAGACATACCTGTCAACGTATACGTTTCCTCCGTATTGTATACGTTTTTTTTTATCGTTTCAAATAATGTACGGCGTAATCCAACTTTTATACAGGGGAAAACAATACCATTGTGAACCGATCTTACAAAACCCATTTTGGCTCAAATCCAGTTCGTCTCAACTGCTGGTAGCAAACGACAATGATGCCGCTACTAATAATCGCTACTATTTATCAATCGTACTGTATATATTTTTAATTGCTGCCGACAGACGGATTAATAAAAGCATACCGTGCGCATGCGCGGTACGATGTCTGTATTTTTGCTTGTGTTAGCGGTTTTTTTTTTTATCATTTCAAATCATGTATGGCATACTACGACTTTTATATGGGAATTGTAATCATTTATAAGGGCAACTACTAGCCAATGTTGACAGGTACGAAAAGAACACACCTATTGACCGTGATTGCATCCATGTCCGTCCGTTTTAGCTTCACAATGCAGCTAACGCGAACCAGAAGGAAAAATACGAAGCAGACCTCAAGAAAGAGATTAAAAAATTACAGGTATGATATATTAAAGATTTTTTTTTTCTAATTTCTCAATCGTGTGCTTGCATAAAATTGTCTCGCAGGCCTGATTTAGATTGTAAGTAAATCAAGTACAGTGATACCTTGGCTTACCAACTTAATTGGTTCCCGGACAGAGTGTGTAAGGCGAAAAGTGTGTATCCCAACAATTAATTTTCCATACGGAACCATTAAAATGAGAATAATCCGTTCCCAGATCCCCATAAAACATGATTTTCTAAGCCATACAACTACACAAAATATACCTTATTTTTTGTATAATAAATGTGCTATGGCATTATAATTAAATAAATAAACTGTACTGTCCAATAAAGTCGTTTTATTTACCTTTGTAATGGTTGTTGATGGCTTGATGGAATGGAGTGTCCGGTTTCATCAGCATTCAACACTTGATGAGGAACGTAGCCTTCTTTCACCATCTTGAGGAATGATCCCTTGGAGGTGCTTTTTCTGCCATAATTTTACCTAGTTCTTCATCAATTGTCTTCTGTTTAGCTGGGTTGATAGCTTTTTGCAAGTGTACAGATGGCTTGTGCGGGATATTTGTGGAGCCTGATTGATGGGATATTTTAACCTTTCAGTCTACAGTCTGCCTTTGAAGTATCAAAAGTTGAAACGAGTCCACATTTTACTGTTTTCTATCCATTTTCTCACTCTCTCTGTCGTCTGCCTGTCTCTTTAATGTTTAACCCCCCCCCGCCCACTGCTGTTTTCTTAACCAATCATGTGGCTTTAACCGAAAACTAGGGCGGGGAATAGAGGACAAAAACAAGTTGGCTGCCATTTTCTTGTTAGGAGAACGGGCTCGTTCGCCAACGACACATCACTCATTGTGGCGCTCCGTGCGTATCCCGAAAAATAGTTTGTATGCCAAGGTTACATTTTCATACATTTAACGTTCGTAAACCGAAAAGTTTGTAAGCCAAGTGGTTCGTAAACCGAGGTATCGCCGTACTAAATACATTTGCTGAGAATGTTTATTTACTCAATCTCTTAAATTGTAAATTCACCCCAAATGTATTTTTTTCTTTTTTCTGGTTCTCCTTGCAGCGACTGAGAGATCAGATCAAAACATGGGTGGCCTCCAACGAAATCAAGGACAAACGGCAGCTGGTGGAGAACCGCAAGCTCATCGAGACGGTACGCCCGCCACCCCTCTTTTTTGGACATTTCCTCCTCGCCGGCGGTCACCAAGGCCTTCCGTTGTCACCGTTAGCAAATGGAGCGCTTCAAAGTGGTGGAGCGGGAAACCAAAACCAAGGCCTACTCCAAAGAAGGATTAGGACTCGCCCAGAAAGTGGACCCGGCGCAGAGAGAAAAGGAAGAAATGGGGCAATGGCTAACCGTAATGCCACTTTCCACACTCGTTTTCCTCCGACGGAAGCAGCCATGCGTCGTCATTCCTTCTCGTGTCGTCTCTCTCTCTCTCAGAATACGATAGACACGCTCAACATGCAGGTGGATCAGTTTGAAAGCGAGGTGGAGTCTCTTTCGGTTCAAACACGGAAGAAGAAAGGCGACAAAGAGGTAAATCCGCTTTGTTGGCTTCCCCACCAAATAAGTCGTTTGGTTCTCAAAACGGCTCCATCAACACGAAACGTCTCGTTTTGAGTCAAAACGAGACGTTTTGATTCAAAACGGCTCATTTTGATTCAAAATGACTCATTTTGATTCAAAACGGCTCATTTTGATTCAAAACGGCTCGTTTTGAGTCAAAACGTTTCGTTTCGACTCAAAACGTCTCGTTTTGACTCAAAACGTCTCGTTTCGACTCAAAACGGCGCAATATGACTCAAAACGACGCAGTACGACTCCTTTTGACGCAATACGACTCCTTTTGACGCAATACGACTACCTTTTGACGGAGTATGACTCCTTTCAACTCAAAATGACTCCCTTTTGACACAATACGGCTCGTTTTGACTCCATCGTGGCTTTTTTTGACTCCATCATGGCTCCTTTTTACGCAAATGACTCCCTTTTGACTCCAAATGACTCCCTTTCGTCTCACTTTTGAAAATGGCTGCCTTTCGAACTCAAAACGACTCCCTTTCGACTCTTCCCGTCCCGTGTCGCAGAAGCAAGATCGCATCGACGAGCTGAAGCGCTTGATCGAGAGGCACCGCTTCCACATTCGCATGTTGGAGACCATCTTGCGCATGCTGGACAACGACTCGGTTCCCGTGGACGCCATTCAGAAGATCAAAGACGACGTGGAGTACTACATCGATTCTTCGCAAGATCCCGACTTTGAAGAGAACGAATTCCTCTACGATGACTTGGACCTGGAAGACATCCGTGAGTCTAGTTGTTTGTTTGTTTGTTTTTTTACCTTACCCCGCCCCCCTTTCATCACTCACGTTGCATCATCTGATGTGATTTGTCAAAGCTGCAGCGTTAGTGGCCACGTCTCCATCAGGTCAAGGCAACATGGAGGATGAGATGTTCCTCCATTCTAGCAGCACGCCCACTTCCACCACCTCGTCGTCGCCCATCCCTCCGTCGCCGGCCACTTGCGCCGCCGTGAGTTTTTAAAATCTCTATCTTTTTTTTGAGGTGGGGGGGGGAGCAATGACAAGTGGAAGTAACTCAAATAGATAGAAAGCTAGCTAGCTAGCTAGCCAATCGATAGCCAACAGATACCAAGCTAAATAGCCAGCCAGCTAGATAGCGAATAGAGAAACCTCCAATAATTCCACGGACGTGATGTATGTCTGCATCTTTCCATTTTCGTCATTTGACAAGTTGCCTGTTTTTCGGTCGAAAAATCATAATTGAACACCAAAAGATAATTTATAGGACAGTCTTTGTTTTTCCTCATACGGTCCTGGAACATGCGTGTATATATATAAATGACCCCACATTTTCACTCCTTAGCACACCGGTGTCAAAGGCAAGGCCCGGGGGCCAAATCTGGCCCGCCACATCATTTATTCGGCCCAAATAAAAATCAGGAAAATTCCATGATGCTTGTTAAAATCGCAACCAAATTTTCAATTTGTCGTATGTAAACCACAATAACAGTCACTTCAAATTTGAAAACGAGTTATTGATTATTATAATCATAATAATGAGAATAATAATAATCCATTTCATTTCTAAGCGCCTTTCAAAACTCTCAAGGTCACTTTACAGAGTCACAGGATAAGTTTCTCTGTGGGTGAGCAGCGGCAGCCAACCCGATGGTAACTCAAATAGATAGAAAGCTTGCTCACTAGATAATAGCGAGCTAAATATATAGCTAGCCAGCTAGATAGCAAATAGAGAGCTAGCTAGCTGGCTATATACCTAGCCAGCCAGCTAGATAGCAAATAGAGAATATCTGTCTAGCTATCTAGCTAGCTATCTAATGACTATCTAATAGCTATCTATTAGCTGTCTACCTGGCTGGCTAGGTATTTGGCCAGCTACCGAACTATCTATTAGCTGGCTATCTGGCTAACTATCTATTAGCTATCTAGCTAGTTATTTGGCTAGCTATCTAATCCCTATCTAATGATAGCTATATATATTAGCTGTCTAGCTGGCTAGCTATCCATTAGCTACCTAACTAGCTAGCTAGTTAGCTAATAGCTATCTATTAGCTAGCTAGCTAGCTAGCTTTCTGTCTAAAACTGATCCTGTGACTGTAAAGTGACCTTGAGAGTTTTGAAAGACGCTTAGAACTGAAATGTATTCTTCTTATTCTTATTCTTATTTGACACTCTTGACCTAGCAGATGCCCAGAGGTCAAATTACCCCCCTACCGAGCCATTAAATAAGGACATCCTTTGCTTGGAGTGCTGTTCAAACCCCTCTTTGGAGCTATGATAACCCCGCTAACCCACCTGTTAGCCTCCCCCTCGTTGTGTATTAATCCACTAGCTCGTGTGCTGACCTCACCCTCCCCTCCCCCCTTTTTAAAAAAATGGCTTGTCACATGACGGTATCTCCTCCTATAGGAGAACTCAGAAGACGATAAGAAAAAGGGGCGATCAAACGACAGCGAAGTTAGTCAGGTGAGAGGCTCTCATCTGTGCTGGTGTGGCTTGGACCCCGAGTGCAGTCTTGGTCCTGGGGGGGGGGGGTCCCGGTTGGTTGAAGGCTTCCTGAGCCCCCCTCCCCCCGTCCCCCTTTCAAGCAATGCTTTTAGTTTGTGTGGGAGCACACCCGGGTGGGCACGTCTCGTCTGCTTTTGGCTCCGTCGTCTTTTGACTATGTTGATTTTCTGTTTTTCTTCTGTGTGCACTTGAGCCGTGTCCAAACGTACTTTGGGTGCTCGTCCTGGTTTCATTTTAAGGTTTGTTTGGTTGTTTGTTTGTTTTTTTTTTTGCTAGCTGGCGGGTAAAAGTGCTCAGGCGTCCATGTTGCACTTTTTTTTTTTGCTGGTCGTTTTGGGGTGTTGTTTTTTGGGAGTGGTAAAATGTTAGCTTTCTGTTTAAAAAAAATAAATGGCTTTTTTAACTCATTCACTGCCATTCGGGAATTGAAAATATGACATCGAGCTTTGAGTTCTTTTTTAGGTAGAAAATTGTGCGCGTTATCCTCGAATTAATACGTATATAAATAACAGTTCACATTTTGGGTTTTCTTGCTTGGGTGCCGATAAAACGCTGGCCAGACCTCTGGTCATGTTTTTTTCCCTTCCACAAGGGGGCAGCATTTCCCTTTTTTCCATGTTAGCGCTATGTTCCAGCTTCAGCTGTTGTTAAAGTGCTATATAAACTAATATGGATGTATTGCATTTTATTTTGGACATCTGCCCCCATTTCAAGCTCACATAACTCCAGACCCATTTCACTTAGGAATTAACTTTTTTTTTTTTTTGATGATGAAAGAAGAGTGATGAAAATTTCTCACGCTGCATTGAATGTTGATGTCGTCCTAAAACTCAATATTCTGTGGGTCCTGGAATTTGATGGAGAATGCCAAAAACCCTGGCACTGGAGTGGACACGTTTTTTTGCACATCATCTGGCAGTGAATGAGTTAAAAGCGCTTCCTCACCGCCGCGTCGAGTTGGAGATTGGGTGACGGGAAATCATTCTGAGGGCGACAACGTCCAATTGGGATCGAGACAGGAAAAAAATGTGTGTCCTAAAAAAAAAATCACATGACCTTTGTTTCTCCATACGCTGATTGCGCAACATTCATGACCTCATTCCGGGCGGCCATTTTCCCGAAACCTCGCGTTCGTCCGGGGTTTACGACGGCGTTTCTGACACGTTCTCTTTGGGTTCCAGTCGCCGGTAAAGAACGGCACCCCCTCGCTGCTCTCGTCCTTCTCCTCGTCCACCACGTCGGGCTCGTCGTCCTCGTCCTCCCTGGTGTCCATGGCCAGCGTGGTCGGGGGGGCCTCCCTGCTGCCCGCCGGCGGCGGCCTCGTCGGCAGCTTCAGCAGCGCCGTGCAACAGCATCAGCATCTAGCGGCGCCGCAGCAACAGCAGCACCTTCCGCCGCCGCAGAACCAATCGCAGCAGCTTCCGGCGCCGCCGCCGCCGTCCAAAGCGTCGGCCCCCTCCAACAGCACCCCAAGTCCGCCCGGCAACCCGCCGCTCCCGGCGTCCGCCGCCTCGTCCCTGCCCCCGCCCGGCACGCCCGTTTCCTCATCCGGGGGTTCCTCGGCCCCGCCCTCTTCCGGCTCCGCCTTGGGCCTCGGTCTGTCCTTGGCTTTGGGCAAAGGGGGCGCGACGAGCGGCGCCGGCCAGATGTCGGCTTTGGGCCCGGGGGTCCACTCGGCGCCTCTGAGCGGCATGGCGGGGCTCGTCTCCGGGTCCGCGCCGGCGCCGTACGCCCAGGCGGCGGCGCCGGGCGGCCTCGGCGGGACGCCGTCCGGTATTTCGGCGGAGAGCGGCGCTTCCGTCATCCCCGCTTCCGGCTCGGGTGGCGTCGCCGCCAACGGGGGGGCGGCGGCGCTGGGCCTTCTGGGCTCCGGTCACGGCTCGCTGAGCGGGAGCATCTTGGGTTTGGTCTCGGGCCAGAACGCCTCGTCCGGACCCTCGCAGGGGCCCCCCGGTTCCGTCGGCGCTTCGCCCGGAGTGGTCGGCATGATGGGCGGCAACGGCGGCATCGGCGCTGCCGCGCCCGCCCGACCGCCCAGCGGACTCAAGCAGAATGGAAGCACAAGTACGTGGCACGGCGCCCCCCCCCCCCCACAAACGTGATTGAGAAAAGGCCCAAAATTCACAATGGATACACAGCTTCTTTGTGTACCTGTTCCAGTATGACGCCATGATTATTATTACTATTTATTTTTGATTCTTGAGAGCGATTTTTAGACAGCTCGCATGCGTGGGAAGCCGTGCGTATTTGGGTCAGCGGAAAGCAGTAATAAACATGGATAATACAAAATATAAAATGACACTAAAAGTTATAAGATTTATAAATGAACCGTAAACACTTTGGTGTCTGATAGTATTCAATAGAAAAGCTTGCTTTCTAAACAACAGATTGACATGGTATACTATCGTGCCAGCGTCGTCATTTATGATCACGTGATCCTCGCGTCGGCCATTTTGAATGCCTTTCAATTTACGAGCGTTTTGTCGGAACGGAACTCGGACGTTACCTGTCTGATGATAACACAGGAGAAAAGCGCCTCACCAAAAATGTACAAGATTGTTTGATTATTGATGACGTACCATCATTATTATTTATTCTTGATTTATGTATTTTTTGTTTTTAATTGGGGGCTATATAACATGAGAAAAAAAAATCACAATGGATACACGGTTTCTTTGTGTACCTGTTCCAGCGTGACGCCATGATTATTTATTCTTAATGTTCTTTTTTTTGGGGGGGTGGGGCATATGACTGAAGTAACAAGAAGCCAGATCTGAGCCCCCCGCCGCCACGTCATGGAGGAAAGCCGATACTTTGATAATAGAAAGATAATAATTTGATGTATGTGACGATGAGGTCCCGGAAGAGTGACAGAAAGGCCACGCCTGTTCCTGCATTTGAACGCCACAAAATGGTTCCGGGCCCGTCTGACGTTGCCCTTCCCTCAGGTTACAGCGCCGTGGTGGCGGAAAGTTCGGCAGAGTCGGCCCTCAGCACCCCGAGCCAATCGCAAAGCAGTCAACCGTCGTCCCTCAGTTCCTCCGCCAGTCAACCGTACGTCCGCCACGTTTCCTTTTCCGCGTCTGGGAACTCGCCGGGTGACCTTTCGTCTCCGTTGCCTCCCGCAGGTTGGACAACGGGCCCAGTTTAATCAGCTCCATCACCCTACCGCCCAGCTCGCCGTCGCCCTCTTTTTCGGACAGCGCGCCCGGCGGGGGGAGCCTCCTCAACGGGCCCCACTCCTACACGCCGGCCTCTGAGGGCCTCAAGGTGAGTCGACCGACCGACCTCGGAGGACCGTGCCTCTTACTTCTTTTTTTCCCAATTATTTTTCAATTCGTTAACCTTTATTATTCTCACAGTGGAGAAATTGACAATTCGCAGCAGTAAAGTGAGGAAAGGAAGAAATAGAAAAATAAAATACAGGAGCTGCTGTCAAGGCAGCCACGCTCGCGGCGCCATCTTGAAGTCAAAAGAAAGAATATTACGCATTTGGAATTTAGGGTTTGAAAATGAACTGAACTGTATTGGCTTTAAAAAAGAAGAAAATAAGAGGTTTCTTTGTCAAGAAGCCTGCTTGGTTTTTTTTTTCTTAATTAAAACTTTTTTTAATTATAAAAATATATTTTTATATTGTTTTTATAGTATTTTTTATGCTACTTTTGTTAGTTTTGTTTTATTTGTATTTTCTTTTTAGTTTATTGTTATTGTATTTTTTTGTATTTTTGTTAGTTTTGTTTTATTTTATTTAATTTTTTTGTTGTATTTTTTAATGGTATTTTTATGTTCGTTTTGTTTTATTTTTTTAGTTTGGTTTTTTTAATGTTATTTTCAGTTTGTTATTTTATTATTTGTATTTTATTTTAGTGTATTTATTTTTATCGTATTTTTATTTTTTCTGGTATTTTCTGATACAGTATTTTTGTTATTTTATTTTTATTAGTACATTTTTGGTTTTGTATCTTATTTTTGTTAGTTTTGTTTTATTTTTGTATTATTTATATTTTAATTTACTTTTTAATTTCTATTTTAATTTCATTTTAAATTCATTTTAATTTCTTTCATTTTAATGTCATTTTAACTTCATCTTAATTTCATTTAATTAAATTTTTAATTTAATGTAATTTTTATTCTAATTGTATATTGTATGTAATTTTTAATTTAAACTTGTATTTGTATTTTAAATTTTATTTTTAATTTCAATTCTATTTGTATTTTTATTTTATCTTTAATTGTACTTTATGTTATTCTTATTTTATTTGTAATTGTTTTTTATTGTATTTAATTTAAATGGTTAATTTTTAATTTTAAGTTTAAATTTTATATTTGTTAAATTGTATTTTTTTAATTCTATTTATTTTTATTCTATCTTTAATTGTATTTTATTTTTATTTGATTTGTATTTATTTTGTTGTTATTATTCTCTATTTATGATTTAATTAATTTATTTGATCTTGATTGTGTTTTGAATTGGTGATTGTTATTTTGAAGCTGAAGGTGGCGTTACCCTGAAATGTGTCCCCTGTCCTCAGGCCCCCGAGCCTCTGATCTCCCTGAAGGCCATGGCGGAGAGGGCGGCCTTGGGATCGGGCCTGGACGGAGAGATCCCCAACCTTCACCTCACCGAGCGAGGTGGGAACCGAGTCCCTCCGCTTTGCCTGCTCAAAATGTTGTTCCTTTTTTGATGGTATTTTTAGTTGTTGTTGTTGTTGTTCTGTTTTATTTATTTTTGTTAGTTTTGTATTTTAATTTTAAATATTTGTTATTTTATCGTTATTTGTATTTTACTTGAGTGTATTTTATTTTTTCTGGTATTTTTGTTATTTTATTTTTATTTTGTTTTTGTATTTTATTTTTATGGTATTTTTGTTATGTTTGCTTTATTTTGGTTTTAAATTTTTGTTTTAATTGTCATTTAATTTTTAATTTTAACTTCAATTTGAATTTCATTTTAACTTCATTTTGATTTCAATTAATTCAATTTTTAATTAAATTTTAATTTTAATTATTATTTTTTAATTTTATTTCTATTTTTAATTTTATTTTTATTTTAGATGTTATTTTTAATTTAAATTCTATTTTCATTTGTCTTTTTTTATCTTTAATTTTTATTGTAATTGTATTTTATTGTCTTCTAATTTAATGTTTACATTTTATTTAAAATTGTATTTTTATTTTAAATTGTACTTTTATTTGACATTTTATTTTGTTCAAATATTGGCGTGCGGACGAGCGGCTACGCTAATCCGTTAGCGCCCATCGTTCTTGACGCCGCTCTTCCTCTCCCCCCTTTGTAGACATCTTCTCGTCATCGTCGGCGCCGGGCGCCCCCGCCGCTCCGCAAGCCTCCGTGTCGGAGGTCAGCATCCCGCCGTCGCTCGGCGTGTGTCCCTTGGGGCCCACCCCCCTCCCCAAAGACCAACTGTACCAGCAGGCCATGCAGGAGTCGGCGTGGACGCACATGCCGCACCCTTCCGACTCCGAAAGGATCAGGTGACAAGGGCCACAAAGTCCTCCATTTTTACATCCGCGTGGCGCACCCTCAAAAAAGCCACCGTGTCTCTTACTTTCGTGATTGGACGCGGGCGTGGTTGAACGTATGCTAACGTTAACTACATGTTAGCTTCGATGCTAGCTGCTGTTTTTAATGTGCTTTTTTTTTGGGGGGGGGTCGGGGTGTGAATCCTCACCCACAAATCCACCACAGTCGCCATTTTGTGTATTTGCAACATTAGCGTTGACGTTTTTTGTGTGGCGTTTATGACGGGATTCTTTCTTTTAATGTGCAACACTTGATGGGGAACCCATGGCGCACCCTCTGAAAAGCCACGGCGTCAGCTGGTTTTGTGTTTGGTGCGTTGGCGTGGTCGAACGTATGCTAACGTCAACATTAGCTTCAAAGCTAGTGGCTGTTTTTAATAAGCCTTTTTTTGGGGGGGCTTGAATCTTCACCCACAAATCCACCACAGTCGCCATTTTGTATAGTGTGATACCTTGGCTTACAAACTTAATTGGTTCCCAGACAGAGTGTGTAAGGCGAAAAGGGTGTATCCCAAACATTAATTTCCCATAGGAAACCATTAAAATGAGAATAATCCGTTCCCAGGTCCCCATGAAACATAATTTTCTACTTTCTAGTTTTCTAAGCCTTGAAACTACACAAAATATACCCTTATTTTTGTATAATAAATGTGCTATTGTATTGTAATTAAAGACATAAACTGTACTGTATAATAAAGTGGTTTTATTGACCTTTGTGATGGTCGTCGATGGCTTGATGGAATGGAGTAGCCATCTTGAGGAATGATTCCTTGTAAACTTTGGCAGCTTTATCGTCCGAACTGGTTGCCTCGCCATGCCGAATGACACTATGAATCCCTGTACGACACTTAAAGTTCTTGAAGCATCCGTGGCTAGCCTTGAAATCATCAATGGAAGACGAACTTCCAGGTTGCCTCTTGACGATGAAGTTGCCGTGCTTTCCCTGCGATCATTTTACCTAGTTCCTCATCAATTGTGTTCTGTTTAGCTGGGTTGATAGCTTTTCGCTATCAACCTAGTGTCCAGATGGCTTATGCGGGTTATTTGTTGAGCCTGATTGTTGGGATATTTTAACCTTGCAGTCTACACAAGTCCAAAATTGGCTGTTTTCTATCCATTTTCTCACTCTCTCTCTGTCGTCTGCCTATCTATTTGTATTTGCAGCTCTGTGTTTCTGCGTTCTTGCCCAATCGCGTGCGGCTTTAACCGAAGACTTTCTTTTGTTTGTGTTCTCAGGCAATACTTGATGAGGAACCCGTGCCCCACGTTGCCCTTCCATTACCAGATGCCCCCCCACCACTCGGACTCCATCGAGTTCTACCAGCGACTGTCCACCGAGACGCTCTTTTTCATCTTCTACTACCTGGAGGTGCGTCTCAGTCAATTAGAACACGGGTGTCAAACACGAGGCCCGGGGGCCAAATGTGGCCCGCCGTGTCATTTTGTTGGGTCCACGAATCTTGTGAAATTTCATGATGCTCGCTAAAGTCCAAACCGAAATTTCAAATTGTCGTCATTTTGGATTTCAAATTCAAAAAGTAGTTCTTTCTTAATTTGTTGTGCGTTCTACGTGTAAAATGTGAAAGGGATGAAACATTCAAACTCATTCACCGCCATTCCCGCATTTATTTGGGAATTGAAAATATGCTGTAGAGCGTCATTCCCCAATTTGTTTGGGTTTTGATTTTTTTTGTGCTTGGGTGCTGATAAAGCGCTGGTCAGGCCTGTGGCTTTTGTTTCCCCTTCTGCAAGGCGGCAGAATTACCCTTTTTTCCATGTTAGCTATATAAACTATTCCTGATTTATTTATCTAGCGATCCAGCTATTTAGCTAGCTAGCTCGCTAGCTATTTGTTATCTATTTGCTATCTAGCTCCGTGGCCGGCTATCTAGCTAGCTATCTATTGGCTATATAGCTATCTAGCTAGCTGGCTAACTAGCTAGCTAGTGGCTAACTAGCTAGCTGTTTATCTATTTGAGTTACTTCCGGGTTGAGGAAACGCTGGCGCGTGTGGCTACCGCTGCTCACTCACAGAAAAACTGATCCTGTGACTGTCAAGTGACCTTGAGAGTTTTGAAAGGCGCTACGAAATGAAATGGATTAGTATTGTTGTTGTTGTTGTTGTTGTTGTCGTAAAACTGAATGAATGTTCTGTGGGTCCTGGAATTGGAGTGACAATGACAATAACCCTGGCAGTGGAGTGGTGCCATTTTTTGCGAGTTAATGGTGACGAGTGCGTTTTGTGGCCTTTTTTGTCAGGGCACCAAAGCTCAGTACCTGTCGGCCAAAGCGCTGAAGAAGCAGTCGTGGAGGTTTCACACCAAGTACATGATGTGGTTCCAGAGGCACGAGGAGCCCAAGACCATCACCGATGAGTTTGAACAGGTCAGCGCTCTCACATACACACACCCACTGTCTCTACTCCTCTCTCACACTCTTTCTCCTCTCACCTTCTCTCTCTCACTCTCACGCTTACTCTCTTCTCTCTGTCACCTCTCTCAACTCCTCTCACAGACTACTCTCTCACCCTCTCTGAACTCTTCTGACACTCTCTCAACTCCTCTCATAGATTTCTCTACTCTCTTCCTCCTCTTTCTCTCTCTATCGCTCGATCTTACTCTCTCTCCTCTCTCGCCACCAATCTCTCTTGCTACTCCTCTCTCGCCCTCACGTTCTCTCTCTCAACTCCTCTCACACTCTCTCTCTCTACTCTCGCCTTCTCCCTCACTTTTACTCTCTACTGCTCTCTCGCCCTCTCTCAACTGCTCTCTTGTTCTCTCTCTTCCTCTCTCTCTCTTGCTACTCCTCCTCCCTCTTGCTCTCTCGTTCTCTCCCGCCACCTCAGTTTTCTCTCTATTGCTCTCTCTCCTTCTCTCTTTCTCGCCTTCTCACTCCTCCTCTCTCGCACTGTTTCTCTCGAACTGCTCTCACGCTCTCTTGCTACTCCTCTCATGCCCTCGTCCTCTCTCGACCGCTCCCTCACCCTCTACTTCTCTTTCCTTTTTCTCTCTCTCATTCTACTCATCTCACACTCTCTCTCTTGCTCTCTCATAATCTTCAGTTTTGTTTTTTTTTAGATAAGAAAACGTTTTATTAGTCTCACAATGGAGAAATTCCCAATTTACGGCATACGTCCACATTTTTGTATCTATGAGCAAAAACAGATGCTCCGCATTGTATGACATAAAAAGAGAGCAACAATGTACGAATGAATGAAATTAATTATGATGATGATGATGATGATGAATGCTTTTTAATGTATTTTTCTTGGGATGGCGGGGCGCGGTGGTTTCTCTCACAGGGCACTTACATTTACTTTGACTATGAGAAATGGGGCCAGCGGAAGAAGGAGGGCTTCACGTTTGAGTACAGGTACCTGGAAGACCGAGACCTGCAGTGACCCCCCCCCCCTTTTCCCAGGACTGGACACAGAGAGACACACAAAAAAACAAAACGTACTGCTGTCGACATTCCGAGACTGAACTCCAAACTTTTGGATAGAGATTGTGATGTGTCGTAGAAAACGCTCCCCCCCCCCCAAAAAAAAAAAAAATGACAACAACAACAAAAAACATGTCCGCATCGCGCCAAGTCCCGCCCCCATCGCTTAAGTAGCGGAAAATAACAACGAAAAAGGCGGTCATCAAACGTCTGAGCGCCATCCCTCTCATGCGTTTTTTTTTTGCTTTCTTTCTTTCCCTCCCAAAATCTATTCTGTGTACACGACGACAAAAAAACTGCCCTTTGTTGTATTCGGTGTAACTTTGTGGTCGAGAGCGGGAGAGGACGGCGGCCATTTTGGTCTCGGCTGCGTTGGATTGGCTGTTTTTTCCCCAAACCGACGCCGCCATCTTGTGGTCAACTCTCTCTTTTTTTCACTCAAGTGAGCGCTTTTATCAATACTTTTATTGATCTGCTCGTACGCGGTCCATCGAATAGAGACGAGAAGGCAAAATAAAAATTAAAAATGGCCACCTGAGAGCGACCTCAGGGGGGGCGTCCTCATCGGACTTGGATTAAATTGCTATGCAATTGAACTGCTCTCTTTGACTCCCTCTCTTTACCAATAAAGTTTGTTTTTAAGTTAAAATGGCGTTTTTTTTTTTGCCTTCTTATTACAGCTTTGGTGTTGTTTTTGTTTCCAAGATGGCGTTCGTACGTCCTCGCTTGGCGAGTGAATCTCGAATTGTTTTTAAAATCTGGGATTAAGAAATCACGAGTGGTCGTTTGGCCACTTGACGCGTTTCAAATAAATCCCACTGGGGGACCACGCGTCAAAATCGGACACCATTTTGTTTTGTTTTGTGTATGGGGGTGAGGGGGGGGGGCGGAAGGCATCCATGTTTGCCCAACCGCCGCTTTGTCACAATTCGGTTTGTTTTGAGTGAAAGTGCAACGAATCTGTTTACAAAGCCAAAATGGTGAACATGTTTTTTCTTGTAGTTGTCCCCCCACCAAACCCCCCGAATCATGGACATTTACACCTGCCTGTAATTTTTTTTGTTTTTTTCTTCCCCTTCACTCATATGGATCCTCATTTCAGAGATGTACTACAGTGACACTATTTGTTATGTGAAAAAGCAGCTAACTGGTAAGGGGGGAGGGGGTTTGTCGGGTCTTCGTGGGGAGTTCGGACTGAAACAGGAAAATCCGGAGTTTTTCTTGTTGTTTTTTTCTGGAGAAGGCGAGTGTGTCCATTGTCTTGTCACAGCTCTGCATGGGAGATGTTACAGGGTTCTACAGCAGGATTGTACACATTTCAATAAATACTTTTGACAAATCACGTGGTTGCCTTGAGTCGACAACTCAAATATACGGTGATATCTTGACTTATGAACTTAATTGGTTCCCAGACAGTGTGTATCCCAAAAATTAATTTCCCATAGGAAACCATTAAAATGAGAATAATCTGTTCCCACGTCCCCATAAAACATAATTTTCTACTCATCTAAGCCTTAAAACGACACAAAACATACCTTATTTTATGTATAATAAATGGTCTATGGTATTATAATTAAAGAAATTAACTGCGCTGGGTAATAAAGTGGTTTTATTTACCTTTGTGATGGTCGTTGATGGCTTGATGGAATGGAGTGTCTGGTTTCATCAGCATTAAACACTTGATGAGGAACATAGCCGCCTTCTTTCACCATCTTGATTCCTTGTAGGTGCTTTCTCTGCCATAATTTTACCTAGTTCCTCATCAATTGTGTTCTGTTTAGCTGGGTTGATAGCTTTTTGCATCAAGTGTACACATGGCTTGTGCGGGTTATTTGTGGAGCCTGATTGATGGGATATTTTAACCTTGCAGTCTACACTCTGCCTTTGAACTATCAAAGTTGAAAGTATCTCACTGTCGTCTGCTTGTCTCTTTAATGTTTAAACCACCTCCTCTCACTGCTGCGTTCTTGACCAATCAACCAACCAACTTTTTATTAAAAAAAAGGAAAAAAGTTAAACGTACACCAAACATAAAAAAGGTCAGATTTCACTTTTGAGTCTCCTTCTTGACTTTGAGGAATTCGGCCATGTTGGAGAAGTATTTCTGGTTGGCCTCCGCCACTTTTTTCTCCGCCGCTTGCGGGTTGACGATTTCCAGGCCCTGGCGAGGAGATGAAAGGGTTAACGCGGGCTCGGTTTGGGCAACAGGTTTTTGGCTGTCGGATTTACCTGAAGGGGAGTGAAGGCCACGCTGGAACTGGTTCCCGACGAGCGATCTCTCACCGTGGATTTGCCGCCATATGTCATGCTCTGCTTCTGCAAAGTTCTCTGTTGGAAAAGGCAAAAAAACGCCTTACTATACATGGTGTTTTTTTTGCTAAAAAATGCCATGGTCATTTTTTTCGGCTAACGACATACTATACATGGTCGTTTTTTCAGAAAAAAAAACGCCTTACTATACATGGTCGTTTTTTTCGGCTAAAAACACCTTACTATACATGGTCGTTTTTTGCGGCTAAAAACACCTTACTATACATGGTCGTTTTTTTCGGCAAAAAACGCCTTATTATACATGGTCGTTTTTTTCGGCAAAAAACGCCTTACTATACATGGTCGTTTTTTTTGCTAAAAAATGCCATGGTCATTTTTTTCGGCTAAAAATGCCATACTATACATAGTCGTTTTTTCAGAAAAAAAAAACGCCTTACTATACATGGTCGTTTTTTTCGGCTAAAAACGCCTTACTAATCATGGTCGTTTATTTCGGCAAAAAACGCCTTACTATACATGGTCGTTTTTTTTGGTCAAAAACGCCTTACTATACATGGTAGTTTTTTTGGGTCAAAAACGCCTTACTATACATGGTCGTTTTTTTCGGCTAAAAACGCCTTACTATACATGGTCGTTTTTTGCGGCTAAAAACGGCTTACTATACATGGTCATTTTTTTCGGAATAAAATGCCTTACTATACATGGTCGTTTTTTTTCGGCAAAAAACGCCTTACTATACATGGTCGTTTTTTTCGGCAAAAAACGCCTTACTATACATGGTCGTTTTTTTCGGCAAAAAACGCCTTACTATACATGGTCGTTTTTTTCGGCAAAAAACGCCTTACTATACATGGTCGTTTTTTCGGCAAAAAAACGCCTTACTATTCATGGTCGTTTTTTTTCGGCAAAAAACACCTTACTATACATGGTCGTTTTTTTTGGTCAAAAACGCCTTCTATACATGATAGTTTTTTTGGGTCAAAAACGCCTTACTATACATGGTCGTTTTTTTCGGCTAAAAACGCCTTACTATACATGGTCGGTTTTTTTTTCGTAAAAAACGCCTTATTATACATGGTCGTTTTTTGCGGCTAAAAACGCCTTACTATACATGGTCGTTTTTTTCAACAAAAAACGCCTTACTATACATGGTCATTTTTTTCGGCTAAAAACGCCTTACTAATCATGGTCGTTTTTTGCGGCTAAAAACGCCTTACTATACATGGTCGTTTTTTTGCGGCTAAAAACGGCTTACTATACATGGTCATTTTTTTCGGAATAAAATGCCTTACTATACATGGTCGTTTTTTTTCGGCAAAAAACGCCTTATTATACATGGTCGTTTTTTTCGGCAAAAAACGCCTTACTATACATGGTCGTTTTTTTCGGCAAAAAACGCCTTACTATACATGGTCGTTTTTTTCGGCAAAAAACGCCTTACTATACATGGTCGTTTTTTTCGGCAAAAAACGCCTTACTATACATGGTCGTTTTTTCGGCAAAAAAACGCCTTACTATACATGGTCGTTTTTTTCGGCAAAAAACACCTTACTATACATGGTCGTTTTTTTTGGTCAAAAACGCCTTCTATACATGATAGTTTTTTTGAGTCAAAAACGCCTTACTATACATGGTCGTTTTTTTCGGCTAAAAACGCCTTACTATACATGGTCGGTTTTTTTTTCGTAAAAAACGCCTTATTATACATGGTCGTTTTTTGCGGCTAAAAACGCCTTACTATACATGGTCGTTTTTTTCAACAAAAAACGCCTTACTATACATGGTCATTTTTTTCGGCTAAAAACGCCTTACTAATCATGGTAGTTTTTTGTGGCTAAAAACGCCTTACTATACATGGTCGTTTTTTGCGGCTAAAAACGGCTTACTATACATGGTCATTTTTTTCGGAATAAAATGCCTTACTATACATGGTCGTTTTTTTCGGCAAAAAACGCCTTACTATACATGGTCGTTTTTTTCGGCAAAAAACGCCTTATTATACATGGTCGTTTTTTTCGGCAAAAAACGCCTTACTATACATGGTCGTTTTTTTCGGCCAAAAACGCCTTACTATACATGATAGTTTTTTTGGGTCAAAAACGCCTTACTATACATGGTCGTTTTTTTCGGCTAAAAACGCCTTACTATACATGGTCGGTTTTTTTTTTCGTAAAAAACGCCTTATTATACATGGTCGTTTTTTGCGGCTAAAAACGCCTTACTATACATGGTCGTTTTTTTCAACAAAAAAACGCCTTACTAATCATGGTCGTTTTTTGTGGCTAAAAACGCCTTACTATACATGGTCGTTTTTTTGCGGCTAAAAACGGCTTACTATACATGGTCATTTTTTTCGGAATAAAATGCCTTACTATACATGGTCGTTTTTTTTTTCGGCAAAAAACGCCTTATTATACATGGTCGTTTTTTTCGGCAAAAAACGCCTTACTATACATGGTCGTTTTTTTCGGGAAAAACGCCTTACTATACATGGTCGTTTTTTTCGGCTAAAAACACCTTACTATACATGGTCGTTTTTTGCGGCTAAAAACACCTTACTATACATGGTCGTTTTTTTCGGAAAAAAACGCCTTATTATACATGGTCGTTTTTTTCGGCAAAAGACGCCTTACTATACATGGTCGGTTTTTTTTTCGTAAAAAACGCCTTATTATACATGGTCGTTTTTTGCGGCTAAAAACGCCTTACTATACATGGTCGTTCTTTTCGGCTAAAAACGCCTTACTATACATGGTCGGTTTTTTTTTCGTAAAAAACGCCTTATTATACATGGTCGTTTTTTGCGGCTAAAAACGCCTTACTATACATGGTCGTTTTTTGCGGCTAAAAACGCCTTACTATACATGGTCGTTTTTTGCGGCTAAAAACGCCTTACTATACATGGTCGTTTTTTGCGGCTAAAAACGCCTTACTATACATGGTCGTTTTTTGCGGCAAAAAACGCCTTACTATACATGGTCATTTTTTTCGGAATAAAATGCCTTACTATACATGGTCGTTTGTTTCGGCTAAAAACGCCTTACTATACATGGTCATTTTTTTTCAACAAAAAACGCCTTACTATACATGGTCGTTTTTTTTGGGTCAAAAAACGCCTTATTATACATGGTCGTTTTTTTCGGCAAAAAACGCCTTACTATACATGGTCGTTTTTTTCGGCAAAAAACGCCTTACTATACATGGTCGTTTTTTTCGGCAAAAAACGCCTTACTATACATGGTCGTTTTTTTCGGCAAAAAACGCCTTACTATACATGGTCGTTTTTTCGGCAAAAAACGCCTTACTATACATGGTCGTTTTTTTCGGCAAAAAACGCCTTACTATACATGGTCGTTTTTTTTCGGCTAAAAACGCCTTACTATACATGGTCATTTTTTTTCAACAAAAAACGCCTTACTATACATGGTCGTTTTTTTTGGGTCAAAAAACGCCTTATTATACATGGTCGTTTTTTTCGGCAAAAAACGCCTTACTATACATGGTCGTTTTTTTCGGCAAAAAACGCCTTACTATACATGGTCGTTTTTTTCGGCAAAAAACGCCTTACTATACATGGTCGTTTTTTTCGGCAAAAAACGCCTTACTATACATGGTCATTTTTTTTTCGGCAAAAAACGCCTTACTATACATGGTCGTTTTTTTCGGCAAAAAACGCCTTACTATACATGGTCGTTTTTTTCGGCAAAAAACGCCTTACTATACATGGTCGTTTTTTTCGGCAAAAAACGCCTTACTATACATGGTCGTTTTTTTCGGCAAAAAACGCCTTACTATACATGGTCGTTTTTTTCGGAATAAAATGCCTTACTATACATGGTAGTTTTTTTCGGCTAAAAACGCCTTACTATACATGGTCGTTTTTTTCGGCTAAAAACGCCTTACTATACATGGTCATTTTTTTTTCAACAAAAAACGCCTTACTATACATGGTCGTTTTTTTGGGTCAAAAACGCCTTACTACATGGTCGTTTTTTTCGGCTAAAAACGCCTTACTATACATGTTCGTTTTTTTCGGCTAAAAACACCTTACTATACATGGTCGTTTTTTGCGGCTAAAAACGCCTTACTATACATGGTGGTTTTTTTATGCTAAAAATGCCTTACTATACATGGTCATTTTTTAATGCTAAAAACGCCTTACTAAACATGGTCGTTTTTACCGCTAAAAATGCCTTACTATACATGGTCGTTTTTTTCGTCTAAAAACGCCTTACTATACATGGTCATTTTTTTTTCAACAAAAAACGCCTTACTATACATGGTCGTTTTTTTGGGTCAAAAACGCCTTACTACATGGTCGTTTTTTTCGGCTAAAAACGCCTTACTATACATGGTCGTTTTTTTCGGCTAAAAACGCCTTACTATACATGGTCGTTTTTTTCGGCTAAAAACGCCTTACTATACATGGTCGTTTTTTGCGGCTAAAAACGCCTTACTATACATGGTCATTTTTTTCGGAATAAAATGCCTTACTATACATGGTCGTTTTTTTCGGCTAAAAACGCCTTACTATACATGGTCGTTTTTTTCGGCAAAAAAACGCCTTACTATACATGGTCGTTTTTTTCGGCAAAAAACACCTTACTATACATGGTCGTTTTTTTTGGTCAAAAACGCCTTACTATATACATGATAGTTTTTTTGGGTCAAAAACGCCTTGCTATACACGGTCGTTTTTTTCGGCTAAAAACGCCTTACTATACATGGTCATTTTTTTCGGAATAAAATGCCTTACTATACATGGTCATTTTTTTTCAACAAAAAACGCCTTACTATACATGGTCATTTTTTTCGGCAAAAAACGCCTTACTATACATGGTCGTTTTTTTCCGCAAAAAACGCCTTACTATACATGGTCATTTTTTTGTCAACAAAAAACGCCTTACTATACATGGTCATTTTTTTCAGAATAAAATGCCTTACTATACATGGTCGTTTTTCTCGGCAAAAAATGCCTTACTATACATGGTCATTTTTTTTCAACAAAAAACGCCTTACTATACATGGTCGTTTTTTTTTTTCGGCAAAAAATGCCTTACTATACACGGCCGTTTTTTTCCAGCAAAAAACGCCTTATTATACATGGTTGGTTTTTTCGACAAAAAATGCCTTACTATACATGGTCATTTTTTTTTCAACAAAAAACGCCTTACTATACATGGTCGTTTTTTTTTCGGCAAAAAATGCCTTACTATACACGGCCGTTTTTTTCCAGCAAAAAACGCCTTATTATACATGGTTGGTTTTTTCGGCAAAAAATGCCTTAAAAATGCCATGGTCATTTTTTCTGCGAAAAACGCCTTACTATACATGGTCTTTTTTTTTTCGGCAAAAAAATGATTTTTTTCTGCTAAAAACGCCTTCTCATACATAGTCACCGTCGTTGTTTTGTTGTTCTTTGTTTTTTTACCTGTAGCGATTTGGATATTCTGGCCTTGGAGGCGTCGTTGACCTGCGCCTGCCTGACGCGTCCGCTGCCGCTTTTGCCCAACTGACCCAGACTGAAGCCCAAATCCTCCTGGTAGGCGTCGTCCTCGATCTGCGAGCGCGACAAAAACGATTGGTCACCATCAAGCCGTGTCCAGTCTTGTTTTTTGTGGGGATTTTTTTTTTGTTTGCGACGGTCAATCGTTGGCGTACTTCGGCAAAGGTCATCCTGTTAGCATGTTTCCTGATCTCGGTCAGACCCAGACGCTCCTTCATCTTTCGATACCTTCAAAATAAAAGAAGGTAAGAGTTTGTTTTTTTTTTTGCTTGGGGGGGTCTGGGGAGGGTCCCGGGCATACCTCCTGCCTCCCCTCTTCTTCCTCTGGCCGTCCAAAGGAGCCGGTAGCGGTTTGACCTGCTTGACAGGCGCCGCTTCCTGCCACTTGTCGAACTTCCTCTCGATTTCTTCTTTCAAGTCGTAACCGACCTGCAGCGACGCCACAAAGATGGTTACAACTGTATAGTGGCTCTTTGCAATTTTTGGAACGATGATACTAGTGCAGCGTGTTCTACCGGAGACACATTCTTCACGTGTTCAACACGCTAGGCCAATAAAGATGATTCTGATTTTAAAAAAGTTGTTTTCTAGACTTGGAACGGATTAATTGTTTTTACATTGATCATAATGGAAGGTATTGCTTCAGTTTTCAAAACCGCTACCTTTCCGTCAGAGCTCTCGTGGAAACTGTCCACTCTGGAAGCCAAAGTGCATTTGGCGGACACCAGACGGGCCGCCTTCCTCCTGAGATCCTGAAAGGAAACAGAGAGAAAGCGTCAAATTCGGTTTAATGGGACTTTTTTGGTGTGAGTTGAAGAGCTTCATCTGGACAAAAGTAGTGCTTTTGTGCCATCTTATGGCACTTTGTTAGTATAAGTTGGGGAGCTTCATTTGAGGAGTTACGGAGCATCATTTGGACAAAAGTAGTGCTTTTGTGCCATTTCATGGCAATTTGTCAGTGTGAGTTGGGGAGCTTCATTTGAGGAGTTGAGGAGCTTCATTTGGACAAAAGCACGGCTTTTGTCCAATTCCATGGCACTTTGTTGTTATGGGTTGAGGAGCGTCATTTGGACAAAAGTACTGCTTTTGTCCAATTTCATGGTACTTTGTTGGAGTGAGTTGAAGAGATTTATTTGGACTAAAGTAGTGATTTTGTGCCATTTCATGGCACTTCACTTTGTTGGTGTGAGTTGAGGAGCTTCATTTGGACAAAAGTAGTGATTTTGTGCCATTTTACGGCACTTGGTCGGTGTGGGTTGAGGAGTTTCATTTGGACAAAATAAGCACTTTTGTCCAATTTCACGGCGCTTTGTCGGTGTGCAATGACTTACGGGCGGCAGCGTCTGCACCACGTCGCAGTGGTAGATGAATCCGGTGTGGGGCAGCAGCGACGTGCTGCTGAAACCCGACAGCGTTCGCCTCTGAGCCCCCAGCAGCATCAAGTTGCAGGCGGGCATCTTGGACAGGTTGGTCAGACCGCCGGCGATACCTGACGGGAGGGGGGGGGGGGGGGGGGGGGGGGCACGGCGCCAACCGTCACTCAGCGAGCGGTCGGACAGACGGCGACAAAGAAAGGCGCTGGCCCACCCATGAGCTTGGCGGCGGTGGACGCCCCGACGATGATGGAGAGATTGGGCGCGATGAAGGACATCCTGGACTCCACGTACTCGTAGATCCGGTGCTTGGATTGGTTGAGCTCCAAAGCCATGTCGCACGACTCCTCCAGCTGCTTCAGCTCCGCCTCGTTCAGCTGGGACCTCCGCGCACGCGGTTCAAAAACACATTTGACGACGCCGCCATCTTGATTCCAGATCAAAACATTGTTCCACAAATTCTGCCTAGCAACAAGCGACCGGCTGTCCCGATGAGCAAATAAGGGAAACCCCGCCCACCCGATGGCGAGCAGCTATCAATTAGCTAGCTAGCTATCTATAGCTATCTTCTGTGACTGTAAAGTGACCTTGAGAGTTTTGAAAGGCGCTTTTAATAAATAAAAAGTATTATTATTATTATTATTATTATTATTAGTAGTAGTAGTAGTATTATTAGTATTATTATTATTAGTATTCGGAGCAGTATTAGCAGCAGTATTAGCAGTAGTAGTAGTAGTAGTAGTAGTATTAGTAGCAGTATTAGTAGCAGTATTAGTAGCAGTAACAGTATTAGTAGCAGTAGCAGTATTAGTAGCAGGAGCAGTATTAGTAGCAATAGCAGTAGTAGTAGTAGTAGTATCATTTGCTAGCTACTTGCTATCTATTAGCTATCTGGCAAGCTAGCTATGTAGCGCACTATCTATTCACTATCTAGTTGGCTGGCTAGCTGGGTGCCTAACAATCGGCCAGGTTTCTATCTATTTCAGTTACTTCCGGGTTGAGTGAAGGCAGGCGCATGTGGCTGCCGCTGCTCATCCACAGAAAAACTGATCCTGTGACTGTAAAGTGACCTTGAGAGTTTTGAAAGGCGCTCTGAAATCAAATGAAATGTATTATTATTATTAGTAGTAGTAGTAGTATTATTAGTCGTATTAGTAGTGGTAGTATTATTAGTAGTAGTAGTGTTAGTAGTAGTATTAGTAGTAGTCGTATTAGTAATAGTAGTAGTATTAGTAATAGTAGTAGTAGTAGTATTAGTAGTAGTATTAGTACTAGTACTAGTATTAGTACTAGTACTAGTATTAGTATTAGTATTCCTTGTGTGTTCTACATACTTGGCAATAAAGATGATTCTGATTCTGATTAGTATTAGTAGTGTTAGTAGTAGTAGTATCAGTTGCTAGCTATTTGCTAGCTATTAGCAATCTATTAGCTATCTGGCTGGCTAGGTAGCTATCTATCCAGCTCGCTATCTATTTGAGTTACTTCCGGATTGAGTGAACGCTAACGCGTGTGGCTGCCGCTGCTCACCCACAGAAAAACTGATCCTGTGACTACGAAGTGACCTTGATAGTTTTGAAAGGCGCTTAGAAATGAAATGTATTATGATGATGATGATGATGATCGTCTCACCCCTGCGTGGTGGAAGCGGTGACGCTCACCACCATGATGGTGGCGTTGGTGAGGATCTGCTGTAAAGTCTCGTTGTTTTTACACTTCTCCAGGTTGTTGCCCAGTTCCTAAAAACAAAGAGAGAAAAAAAAATAAACATATTTTACTACATTTGCGGTCCTCAAAATTGTTCTTCTGCTGTTCGCCGAGTTTGCGTTCAATCCCGAATTTCATGTTGGAATCTCACCTTGACCGTGCGGATGTAATCTAAAGAATCGGGCACCAGCGATTCCAGTTCGGGGAACCTTTTGGAGTATTTGTCGCGGGTGAACTTGTGAATGATATCTGGAGGGCAAAAAAAAAAAAAACATTAAAAATGAAGATTTAGGTCGACGCCAGGTGACGGACAGATGCGCCGACGTTCGGTGGGCAGCCTTGGCCACTCACTCAGCTCGTTATCGATCTCCACCGTCAGGTTATTGGCCGCCACGATCAATCGGTATTCGGGGTCCGCCTCCACGGGGCCTGACACTGCACAGCACAAAAAAGATAGAAACAACAACAAACTAAGCACAATAATAAGAATAAAAACAAGAAGAAGAGTAATAACAATAGCAACAAGAAGAAGAATAATAATAATAATAATAATCATCATCATCATCATAAAATTAACATAAGAATAAAAATAACATAACAAAAATAACAAGAATAAAAATAAATGAATAACATATAATAATAATATACAAATAATATTAAAAGAATAATTATATAATAATAGTAATCACACAATGATAATAATACGATAGAGATAATAATAATATAATAACAATATAATGATAATAAAAAAATATCACAACAATAAAAATAATATAATAATAATAAAAAAATAAAATAAAATAAGAATATAATTAAAATAGATAATCATCATAATTATAATAATTGTAATAATAGTACTAATAAAAATAATGTAAAAATAGTAATAACACAATGATAATAATATGATAGAGATAATAATAATAATAAAACAACATTATAATAAAAATAACATAAAAGAAAAAAATAACAAATAAAAATAGTATAGTAATAGTAATAACACAATGATAATGACAATGATAGAGATAGTAATAATAATAATATAATAACAACAACAATAAAAATAACATAATTCAAAATAATAATATAATAATAATCAGAAAGCCTTTAATAGTCCCACAATGGGGTAATTCACAATATAAAGCACCAACATTGAAAATGAGGATAAAAAAATAAAGTATTGCAACAGTATTACAACAACAACAATCATAATAATAATAATAATAATAATAATAATAATAATAATAATAATAGTAATAATAATAATCATCATCATAATAATACAAGTAAATAATAATCCAAACTTTTTTAGCTCACCTTCTGATAACTTGCGCTGCTTTCCGACATATACTGATATCTTCTCCATGATATCAGAAAACTGTAACACAAGAGCTTCATGAAGAACCACAGCGGCAGACATTTTGACACAATCCCACGTCAAGATGGCAACGGGTGCAAGAAGGTTAGCTGCAGTGTTTCAAAGTTTAAAAAAATCCCCCCATCATTTCAACGCTGATTTTACATCCTAAAACGTACCTGTTTGCTATTTCGGAGTTTTGCGATGGCCGCGACGCTGTCCGCTTTACTGTAGTCCACTTCCATCTCCTCCGGGATGTCTTCCAGCCCGCCATCGTTCCTCCCGTGGGAGGCTTCTCCGTCGCTGTCACCTTCCTCTCCTTCTGGATAGAGGCCATCCTCGCCCTCGTCGCCCGCTTCCTCCAAGTCGGCGAGGAGCTCGTCTGCCAGAGACATCTGCAACCGGTGGCAAAAATAGTGATGGTTGACATTGTTTTGGTGGGATTTTCTAAGCTATGCATTTTATGATGACATATTACACGTTTCCCTCCATGCTGGTTCTTGAAATTTCCGAATACAACAACGAGAAACGGGGGAAAAAAACGGATTGAAGTTTACGCTCTTTTTGCAAACACTACAGTTTATAAAGGTTAGTAAGTTGTATTTTTATAACTCATAGAAGTGGTAGAATATATATTTGTCTCCATAACTGCCAAGTTTCAAGCAAAAAGAACCATTAGCATATATATTTCTAGAGCTCGCCATTTTCTTTCCTTGTATTCAGTGACAGCCATTTTTGATTTCTGATGAAAATCTGCCTGCATTCGATCGTTGATATTTGCAAATTTATGTTTTGAATCTTTTCTTGTATTTTCTGTTCTTGTTTAGAATTTCAAAAGCTTTCCAATGGTACCTCACTCGTTAAGATCTGCCAAAACTTAAGAAAGTTATGATAGTTTAAACTGTAATAAAGAACTCGGTCACATATTTTCATTGTTTTAACTGTGTCATTACAGGCAGAAAATCCCCATATTTCGAAAAATCCATTATTTCCTCATTATTTGTCACACATTAATCTATACATCATTTGAAAGCTATTTAAATGCACTTTAATACAGTATTAGAACATGCGTGATAAATTATTATTATTATTTTTTGTCACATCCCTACAATTATAGAATGCTCGATGCATTTGAGTAGGAAAGCATGTCAGTCAGACTCTCGAACATTTTATCCACGAAACGACAAGTTGATGACCCAGCAACAATCAAATCCGTACTCTTAAATGAATTACACCCATAAACGACAATACAAAGTACGTACCTATAAGGATTGCGTTAACAATAACAAAGTACATGTGAAGCCACTGCGTTGAGTTTACGTTCGCGTCCATGATAGCCAACGCTGGCTAACGCTAATAAACACTCTCGCACGCACAAAAACTTACCTGGGATTTTCTGACTTTACGAGATTAATAAATAAAGGAGATAAGCGTCCTTAGTCGGGTGAAAACCCTTTAAAATTATCTCATCAAGGGGGCTCGTTTTGCCTTCTATAACGTACATGGACGAAGCGCGGACACTGCCTGTCGCGGGATTAATACGTCGCCACACCAGACGGCATTGTGGGAAACGACGATCATCCCTGTCGCGTGTTCTACGTCACCATACTAGAATGTGTCGTGGAAAATTGTGTTAGAGTCAGCCATCAGTTAAACAGAAATCAGTAAGCAGCTTTTCCGTTTCCTTGTGCGTGGGTATGTGTGTGAAGGCGAGTTTTGCCTTCTATAAAACAAATTGATTAAGCTCGGACATTGCCTGTCGTGTGAATAATACGTCACCAAACCCGATGGCATTGTGGGAAATTGTGTTCTCGTCGGCCATTAGAATCGAATGGTCGACGAGAACACTGATGATTAGAGAAACGAAAATCAAGGACAGGGTCTGGGACTGTTTCCTTAATCATATTTTTTAAACGAGAAGTTAATATTTAATCCTTGGTTAAACTCAAGAGAATAATACAATTTAAAAAATGATTTTTACTTCATTACAGTGGAAATACGTAGCTTGATATTATAATATTGGATTAATGGAATTGTAGAAAGAAAGCCAGTAAAAAGATTCAAACCTCAAAAACCTAAATTATTAGACAAATACCACAATATATATATTTTTTACTGTGCTTACGAAGACACAATAAAAGAGCCGAGCTATTCCACTTTTTATAAATTGGGTCGCAGTAAAAGGCTGTTCCATTCGAGACAATTCCAATGGAAATAAGATCAAACGGAGATTCCAGATGGAAATGCTTTTGGAGTTTTTATTTATTTTTATTCCCCATTGTTTTTACAATAACCCTTGAAATCATTTTTTTAAAAACAATACAGGTTTTAAAGAAACACGAAAAACAGACGAAACAAACTATTGGATCCTTGACTGCATGATGGATTGTTATTCATACAAAATCAATTCATAACACACGCACACCCGCGCACACACACAAGGAAACAGAAGCCGTTTAGTGATGAATGAAAAGCTGTTGTTTTGTCATGTTAATCTACACTGAGCCTCTTGAAAAGAATGACAACACTGCTAAACATACATAGACATCGGAGGAAATGAATCATTACATATTGGAATATATTGACAGGTAAAACTATACAAAATTCTTTTTTGTGTGCAATTAAGACGATTGGGAAAATATTTTGCTTTATTTGTTATGAAGATCTTACAGAAGAGATGATCTAGATGCATTCTGGCCCAAATGATACATTTGTGGACGGAATAAATGAAATAAATAACATGAATAAATACATTTTGAAAGAAATGCTGTCTTAAAAATAATAATAATAATAATAATAAATACATTGGCAATAAAAGAAGACACTACTTTTTTAGTAACTCAAAAGTACAAATAAAAATGTTGGTTTGAATTTTTCATGCAATCTGAGAAGAAGACATTGAAAAAGTCAAGATAATGATCTTGTATTCATTTTCTATGGCAACGGTTTTTTTGTACAAATATTAATGCATTCTAGCAGGAGTTGAGCAAATGGAGTTTCAAACTGACTGCGGTGAAAAAGCGTACATAATCTAAATAAATAAATAACCAAACAAACGAATACAAAACAAGAAGAAAAACAAAGAGCCATTTCCTCACTTTTGGGAAACAATGATGCCGAAAAGAGAAGCTGGTACACAGCAACTCACTGGTTTCTCCCTCTGAAAGATGCTTGAATAAACTCTGTAAACAGGGCGGCCGGTCAAAACTTGCTGATGTCCAGCATTTCCTACAGGGGGGAGGGGGGACGGGACGTCCACTTCAATTCCATTCACCTGTCCAGTAGAAAAATAGCCTCTAGGGTGAATGGCTGCTTGCTGGGGTCAAATTGCGGCTCAGTCTGCGATGGTTGGCTGGCAAAGTCTTTCCCACGGTTCATGACGCCAAGTGAGGGTCCTTGGCCGGGCTGACGGTGAAGCGTGATGATGTCATTGCATTGACTCCGCCCACCGAGGCTCTGGACTCTTTGCGCTTGGAATCTTTGTTTTTGCTGCTGGAACCTGGTCAATCGTGAGAGAGACACCAGCACATTGCTTGAGGAAAGGCTATGATGAAAATAAGATCAGGTCCATCCATGGGGAATCCATTTTTCGTGCATCTTAAGTTAAAGATTGAATTTAAGCATGAATTGGAGGTAGGTAGCGAGGTGGGTAGGTAGGTAGGTACCTACGTTGGTAGTTTAGGTAGGGTGGGTAGGGTGGGTATTGGCGTGGTTAGGGTGGGGAGGGTGGGAAGGGTTGGTAGGTTGGTTGATTGGTTGGTATGTTGGTAGGGAAGGGTAGGTGGGTAAGTGGGTAGGTAGGTAAGTCAGTAGGTAGGGTAGGTAAATAGGTAGGTTGGTTGATTGGTTGGTATATTGGTAGAGAAGAGTAGGTGGGTAGGAGGGTAAGTCGGTAGGTAGGCTAGGTAGGGTAGGTAAATAGGTAGATTGGTAGGTTGGGTAGGCTGGGTAGGATGGGGAGGGTTAGTAGGTTGGTTGATTGTTTGGTATGTTGGTAGGGAAGGGTAGTTGGGGAGGTAGGTAGGCTGGGTAGGTAAATTGGTAGGGTAGGTAGGTTGGGTAGGCTGGGAAGGGTTAGTAGATTGGTTGATTGGTTGGTAGGTTGGTAGAGAAGTGTAGGTGGGCAGGTAGGGTAGGCAGGGTAGGGTGGGGAGGATTAGTAGGTTGGTTGATAGAGAAGGGTAGGTGGGTAGGTGGGGTAGGTAGTGTAGGCAGGGTAGGTAAGTAGGTATGTTGGTAGGTTGGTAGAGTAGGTAGGCTGAGTAGGGTGGAAATTAGAGTGGGTAGGGTGGGTTGGTAGGTTGGTAGAGAAGGGTAGGTGGGTAGGGTAGGGTAGATAAGAGAGGTCATAGGTAAATTGGTAGGTGGCTCGAAGACGTTTCTGGACAGGTTCGTAAGGTAGGCTGGCCAGGCAGTCGGTAAGTACAAGGGGGACATAGGATTGTCCACAAGATACCGGGTTGATACATAAGGTAGGTAGGTTCGGTAGATACCAAGGTCAGCACTGTTTGTATTGTAGGCCGGTAAAGGTAGAATAGAAGATCAATGTGTAAAGTTGGTTGATGAAATCCATTTTCCTGCTTGGCTTTTTAGATCAATTAAATCAATACCCATCATCAGCAGTAAAAAAGAGTGTTGATATTCTCACCATATAAAGTGTTTTTGACGGACGCAGCGGCTGGACTAGCGGGGGCCGAAGTGCTCAACGCGTTGGTTGGCGTTTCCTGTGACAGTAGACAAAAGAGAAGCCCGTCAGTATGCGATCAACAGCCACTCTGAGAGCGAAAGAGCGACACGCAAGACGATGTACCTGGTCAAAAAGATAAATGGTGACATCATCAAAAAAGGACACATTTCTCCCTCTGTCTCTATCCCCATCCAACGGCTCCTTGGGTGACTTGAGGAGGCTCCTCAGGCCGACGCGTTTGTCCACATCCGTCTCGGTAACGACGATGACCCGTCTGGAGTTTTCGTCCTCCGCTTCGTCTTCTTCCTCCTCTTCGAGATCGCTTCCCGGAAGCAAGCCCCTCCGTCTGCCGATCCGACTGCCGATCGCCCCATCCCCAAATCCCCCTTTGCCGGTTGTGTTGAGGGGCAGAGTCAAGGCGAGGGGTGGAAGGGCCAGAGACAGACGCGCTACTTTGGCTACCAAAGAGGAAAAAAACGTCTAACTTGTTGGAGTTGGACCAGGTGAGTAGTATACCATCAGTATTATGAACACGTCAAAAACAAAAAGCAATACCGCGGAGAGACATTGTAAGACGAACCTTTGATTGCTTGGTTTGCAGACGACTGCAGTGTTGTGACCTCTGGTTGTTCAATCACAGTGAGCGGCCCGCTTTCGTTTTTTTCGCTCTCCACATCAGGCTCAGCGCAGTCTTCCTGGTCCGTTTGGCTAAAACAATAAAAAGGAATCATTTCGGCAGTTTCCCTCTGGAGTTTTGAGGATTAAGATAAAAAAACAAACAAACACAGAGACTCTGAGATATGGACTTTGATGGTTAGTGTGGCTTGGATACCTCTGGTCCTGGTTTTGATCTTGCTCAGTGGCCACCTCGGTCTCGTTCTCGGACTCAGAGGCTTTTTCCCCCCAGGGCCGAAGGGTGACTGTGTCCTTAACCGCCCCTCCCCAAAGTACGTTTGTCTTCACATTCTCACTCAGGGAGAACTGTAGTCGTTCCTCACATACCTGAGAGGACAGACAGAGCGTTAACAAGAACAAGAAATGAGAACCGGTTTCTTTTTGATGGAAACACTCCGTTATCTGACCTGCATCATGAGGCCGTTCTTGGTGGTCATCTTGGAAAGAGAACTCTGATCCTTAAGATCAACGCTTGGCTCCGGTGACCTCGACGCCTCGTCCGCGTCCTCTGAGGATTCGACCGGCAGATGGGATTCATCTGGAATCTTGTCCAACGCTACCCTGCCCTCCTTGACGTCGGAATCACTTGTGTCTTCAGCGTACAGGCTTGAAGCAGTGCCTTTTTGATCGGGTGTTTTCTTCAGGGACTCCAAAAGCTCAAGGTTGTCCAAGAAAATGTCACCTAAGGTACCTTCCTCATCGCCAGATATGCAACACAGTTGCTCCAGTTTCTCAAAATCCTCCAGGGCTTCCTCATCAATGTCTTTCCATTCAGAAATTAATAATTCAGGTAGGTGATTCACAGGAGCTTGGTTCTCAGAAGAATCCTTTACGGTGTCGTCTGTCTTAACGAAAGTGGTTTTGGGAAATTCTGCCTCAGTGTTCGAATCTTCTGAATTCAGAGGACGACTCAATTCCTCGGTATCTGAAATGGAGGGCGGTGGACTTGGAAAAGAGTCATCTAAGCTCTCCATCTTATCATCCTGCATGTCAAGGTCGATGCTCCGAGGAGGACTGGGGAAGTCCACCAAGCTGAAGTTGTCCATTTGCGGATCCGCCACATCTCCAAAGTCCTCGACGACCTTTGGCGCTATCATGCTTTGTTCTGTTGGGTGCTCAGCACGACCTGAATGTCCTCTTTCAGTTTGACAATACAAGTCAGAATCAATGGTTTTCTGGTCTGAGGAGTTCTCCTGAGGTGCTTCGGTTTTACAAATGGGAACTTTGGAACATTGACTTCCCAAAGGGGGAGAGAAACGGTTTGGCGACTCCTCATCTTGGAGGTCGTGGGGTTGACGTCGAGGCAAAATGTTAAAATTCTGATTTTCCTCTGGCCCCGCTAGACGTCCATCCCATATCTGGTGCTGGTTCCCATCTTTCTCACAGTCCTCCTGATCGGGGATTTCTTTATTCTCCACTTCATCCGATGTTTTCCCCAATGTATCCAATTTGTCTATTCCCAGAAGGTCTTCGCAATTTTCAACCTGGCGAACGTCTGTGCCCTCCCGCTCAACCTCTCGAAGGACATTTTCCTTCCCGTGCTGATTTTCGGCAGGTCCTTGGCTTTCATCGTTCCTGGACTCTTCACAAGTGTCCAGCACACCCGGGTGGGGCTCACTTCCTGCAAGTTCATCATTTTCCTCCGCCTCCCAAAACTCCCGACCAACGACAAGACGCTCGGCAACCTCCCACGCTTCAGTCTGGAAGCCGGGGAACAGTTCAGACCTCAGATCATGGTCCGAAGACCTCTTCTCTGGAGCGGCCCACTGGTCGTTTTCGTCTGGCCAAACAAGCGTTTCACCTGACAGGGAATAATGCTGGTCTTCGAGCCTACTACTATTATTGTCACTGTTTACTTTCACTCCCTCGCCGTCGTCAGCGAGACTATTGGTCCGAAGTTTTGCTTCTTCTTTCAGGAGTGACCTTCCCTCTTTCACCACGTGACTCAACTCGGCAGCTGCCAGGGCTTTCTCCATCCTGACCTTTGCCGTCTTCTTCTCAAAGTCATCAGAGCAGTCAAGATCTCGCAAGCCCAGCTGGTTGTGGTTTGCGTGATGCAGCTCCAGTTCGGCCATCTTATTCCTGATCTTCGATCTTTCAATGGCTTCCTCATTATGGGAGGTAACCATGAGACCGTTCGCTTTATCCTCACCCAAACGGGGTTCTTCATGAAGTCCAGGTCGCTTTGTGGAACCGTCATACGGGTAAGACAGTTTGGACTCTGTGCTGTCCATGAGAGGGTCGATCGCGGCATTTCCACCATGATGGACTGCGAAAGAAGTGACGTTGTTTTCAATTATCGTGTAGTCCTCGGCATGTAGAGTCAAATATTCCTCTTCACAGTCCACATATTTGCGAGAGATGACTTCATCTGCGCAACATTGGTGTTTTGTACCATCGCTGCACGAAACGCTCTGAAGAGGCGAATCTTCTAATTTAGAGAACAACTTATCAATAAAGTCAACACAGTCCTGGATCGGGGGATCATCAAGCAGTTGTAAGGATTTCTGACCGTTCAAGAAAATCCCAGAATCATCTCGCTGCCCTGGTTGGAACCCTTTGATCAGAATATCTGTGCCAGTGCCAAAGTAATTTTCGGGCTTAATCTGAGAAGATGTATTGATCTTGTCAGATATCTGGATGTTGTTTCTCGAAGGGTACTTGTATTCGGCCTCGCCTTCTTCCGTTTCAGTTTTTTCCTCGATCCCCGTGAGCGTTCCCCTCTCCCCACCTCTACCACAGCTTTGCCTGGAGCCGACTAGTCCGTCGCCGCCCCTGCGGGTCATCCCATCCCCGTCCCAATCGCTGTCCGAGAAATAAGCAGAGTCCCGATGCGGCGTTTCATTGCCCAGAGCCCGCCAGCCGCAGACTCCCCCTCCCAAACCCAACCAGGACTCGCTGGGTGTGAGGCAGTCCGCAGAGCTGGATGTGGTAAGTGACAAGAGGGAGTCGGTGGGGGTGACAAGGGAGACGTCCCCCGACGCATCCCCGTCTGGGGTGGTCGTGGTGACGGGTATTACGGAGACGGGCTTTTCTTGGGCTATCTCATTGCCCTGCTGCGAATGCCTATGGTCAAGATTTGTCCTTGGGCTGCCACAATCTTTTGAGTGATCTCTATCAGCTTCAAAAGACGCCTTATCGGAGTCGATCTTTACACCGTCAACAGGGCACACTGCGATTCCGTCTTCGCTCTTTGGACTGCCGAGCCACGACTCATTCCTGGGTAACTTGCCGTTCTCAATGAAAGAAGCTTTGGGAAGATGGTCTGCAACGAGTGATCTCACAGTGAGGGAGGCCTCAACATCCTTGTTGGAAAGTTGAGTTGAAACCTGTGAATGATCCGCAGGTGGTCCCTCTCGTCTCGCAGGTAAGGCGGGTCCGTCTGAACTCTCTTCTGCTTTCTGACAAACAAGTGCTCGGTTAAGCAGCAGGCCGTTTTTGGGCATGATTTCCGATAAGACATAGTCCCCAGACTGGCTTCCTTGGTTGGCCGATTTGACGGTTGCGCCTATATGAAGAATGGGGATCTCGGGTCTGGTGGAAACTTTGATGTCGGTCTTTTTAGCACGCTTGGTGACTTGGGCATAGATGGCCTCAGTTGGCGTTTCATCTTTTCCTCTGTGAGATGAGCGTGCGGAGCTCTCCGATTGGAAGCGTATGGTCTGGGCTGAATTTGGATCGATACAGATGGACTCGTACTCAGGCGAGAGGAGGGTCGGAGAGGAATCAGTTTCTTTTCTGTTTGTCGCCGTGTTATTCCTGGATATGATTTCAGTGAGAAATGTCTCCGCTGACTGGATCTCCTTCAGGAATTCCTCCCTCGTCATTTCTGTTCTCTGCGGTTCCTTCTCGGTCTTCTGTGGTTGACACTCTCCTTTGCTGATCTTGGTGAGGGGGGAGTGTGAACCTCTTACAACTTTGGAGTAGACATCTTCAGATTCAGTGGATGAGGGAAGGCCCGGAGCACAGACGAATGACCGCAAGCTAGATCCGGATGGGTAGAGGTACTTTACCGGATCGTTTCCTGACCCTCCATTTAGATCTGCGTCTGTGTCGACCTCTGTCAGGAAAAGATCTCGCTGGAACGAATCATGAGATGTTGTCAAGTTCTTCTCCGTTGCCGGGCTACTCGGGTGTTTCTCCGAGACCGACAACTGTTCCGTTGAGCCGAGCTCCGTCATCGGAGACCGGGAACGGCACATCCCTTTGTTCCGTGGTGTGACATCTTTCGATCTCTCTTCGTCTCTGCGCTCCTTCTGCCCAACTTCCCACAAAGTGTCAGACTTGGACTCCGTCGGCTCTGCCACGGTCGATAGCTCTGTCAGAAACAGATGCATGGGGGATTTCTTGGCAGCAGCTAGATGTTCTGCATCTTCCTTCCAAATTGCCGGCAAGATGGTGTCCAGGCGTGACTGGGTCCTCTTCATTCCGCGGGAATGGTTCGCCCCAGAGCCCGGTTCTCCATCCTTGCAGGGGCTTGAACGAGTGACCGAGGTGCTCGGTTTCTCGGGAGACACGAAAGGAGACTCATCCTCATCCGAGTAGGTAGGACTGGATGAGGACTGCCCGTTAGTTCTGGGCTGAGGGCGGGGTACGTTGCGATAAATCGGGCGCAAGGGATTTTCTCTGCGAACAGGCGGTTCAAAGTCTTTTATGCGAGAGTGAGCGCCCTCCTTGGAGTTGAGCATCGATGTCGTAGGTCCGGTTTCTCGCATGGCGGGGTCAGAAGTTAGCGGGTCTCGCATCGATCGATTACGATATCTTGAATAAGAGTCGTAGCTCGGGAGAGTTCTTTGCTTTGAGTGAGGGGGGAGAGGCGGGGGACAGGTTTGAGTTGTGGGGTAAATGGGATGACTGGAGGGTGGAAGAGAGGGCGAGAGGGACGGAGATGGCGGCAAAGTCTGTCGAGCTCGATGGAGGCCCAGGTGACCAAAGCTAGATGGTGGGCAGCTGTTAATCTGATGGGGGTCCGTCTCAATTTTGCCATTCGGGTTGTAATGGGGGAGTCCTCTATACCCAAGAGGAGGTGCGGGAAGGGGGCGCGAGTGAAGATGATTGGCTGATGACAAAGACAGTGAGCGAGGTTTCGGAGGGAGGACCGGAGCTGGAGAACTTGAGGAAGGTTTTTTGTCAGAAGTCTTATCTTCTTCTTCTTCTCCTAAATTGATCACCGAGAAGTCGGTCACTCTGCTTGAAGCGTCTCTGAACTCCGCCACCCCCGTGTTAGGAACCTGGAGTTTCACCTCACTCGATCGCACCGTCTGCATACCTTTTGTACCGCCACATTTATCAGAGGAACAATAGGGGACTCGCTCTTTTCCCAGCATGCCGCTGCGGATTTCCACAAGCTCCATGTCCCCGGGGCAAATGGTGTCTGGCTGACTTTTCCCTTTGATGGTCGGTGACTTCTCCTGGGGAGTGTGCTCCTCCAGTCGGATGTAGTACTCACTGGTGAGGGAAGGGCTTCGTGCGCTGATCACCGGCACCACGGTTGGAGTGTCCAGGGACTGCCTGTGGTTGTTGTTGGTCGTAGTCGGAATCGGTTGAGCTGGGGGGAGTGGTTTGTAGCCCCGTCTGGCGTGGGCCTTCTCCCAAAAATACTCAAAGTTCAACCCTTTGCTGGTTTCGGTCACTGTCAGAATGTCGTCCAATTCAGATGAGGAATGCGTTCCGCGGATTCCCACCGGCTCCAGCAGGGGGTAGGAATTGTGACGGTCTCGCCGCCGCTCGTGCGCCGCCGCCTGGAAGGCAGGCGGGCGGAGCAAATCCCAACGTCTTTCAAACGATTCCTCGCTCTCGCCCCTCCTTCTCTCACTGTCATACTGATCTTCCTCCTCGTCCTCGTCGCCGACGTTCCCCCTCGATGTCCCCCGCTCGGCCGCCAGAAGGGAGGAAAGGAGGAGGAAGACCTCGGCCACCGACGGCCGCTGGGACGGAGGTAGCCAGCAGGACTGCATGATCTCATACCTTAAGAGATGAGAAGGAAAAGGTCCAATGTCTTCAAAAAGGTTAAAGTCCATGACATGACCGCATTGGAAAGAGGTCTACTGACCAGTAATCTGCGTGGGAGAGTTTCAGTCTTGGCTGGGCCAGCGTGATCTGTCTCTCCCTGACGACAAATGTCAGAACCTCCTCGTCACTCAAGTGCTTGTGAGGCTGAGAGCCAAACTCAAATAGCTCCCATATGACCACCCCCAGGGACCTGCAAGTAGGACGTTGAGGAGAAGAGTTTAGTCATGGCAAAAAAATGCTCTTCTCAGAGACGAGACTGCTCGCATGAGAAAGCAAAATCCAGTCGTAGCAGATTCATCTGACTATAGAAGAGACATTTACCTAGACCAAGGGTCGGCAACCTATGGCTCGCGAGCCATATCTGGCTCTTTTGATGATTGCATCTGGCTCGCAGATGAAACAAAATATAGGTAACATCCGAGTTACGACCGCGTTCCGTTCCGACAAAACGGTCGTAAATCGAAAAGCATTCAAAATGGCTGACGCGAGGTTTATATAGTAGGGTACTAAGTACTACGTAGGGTACTAAGTACTAAGTAGGGATATACAGGTCCAAAACTACCAGCAAATTTTAGTTCGCTTTTCATCGATGGACCACTCGTACGGCTGAGAGCTTACACAGACGAATTCCCAAATAAATTCATGAATTTCAATGAGTTAAACATAAACATATACTTTCAGGTAGCTAGCATTTTTACATTTTTTAAGTTTTGATGCTTCGGGTGTATGCGTTTTTTTTTTTTTTTTTAACACAACTCACCACACATTGCTCGTCTTGGTTTGGTCAGTGACGATCAGGGATCCTCGATACTCTTCCAGAAGTTCTGGAGCGATCCATCGTAGAGGAATCCAAAGCTTATCGGGAGTGAGGTAATAATCGTCCTGCGTGAAGATATATTGACAGTGAGGAGTCGGCGACGGAAGGCCTTTATCGGATATCCATCGAAAAAAGCTAAAGCGAGCGGGCTTACCTTGTATTGACTGTGTGACAGGCCATAATCGCCAATCCTCACAGTGAGGTCGGAGGTCAGCAGGCAGTTCCTCAAAGCCAGATCACTGCAGACGGCAATACAGAGAATCCTCAGTTTACGAACGCTTTAGCTCGAATGAACTTTTCACCTTACGAACACCGCATTGACATCTCCACCCGTAACTCTCAACCCCAAATGCGAAGGATTGCATCAGCTCCTTATTTAGCACGCTATCTAGCTAGCTACATACCTAGCTGGCTATCTATTTGCTATTTATTAGCTATATGGCTGGCTAGCTAGCTATCAGTTTTATAGCAGTGAATGAGTTAACTGCAAAAAAATGAGGGATTACTGTACCCTCATTTCAAGCTCATATAACTGCGGATCCATAGAATTTAGGAATTAACACTTTTTTTCTAATGAAAGAAGAGAGTCTAAGATTTCTTACGCTGCATTGAATGTTGATGTGGTCCTAAAACTCGGAATTGGAGCGGCAATGACAAAAACCCTGGCACTGGAGTGGACACATTTTTGCACATGCCTGGCAGTGAATGAGTTAATTTGAAGTAAAAATGATCCTAGTAGCCCTTCAGGCGGCGCGGAAGGTAATTTCCCGATGACGCTTCATGTCCCACCTGTGGATGTAGCTATTCTCGTGAAGGTGCAGCAAGCCCGACGCGATCTCAAAGGCCATCCGCTGAAGAGTCAACAGGTCCCGGGTGGGAAGGTCAGGGGTCATTCCGTCAGCCTTCCGCTGGGCTCGCAGGTAATGCTTCAAGTCGCCCTGCCAGGACAGGAAGTGACATCACGGGATTAAATAAGGAGGTGGCAACTTTTGAGAGGAGAGGTTTGCTTCCACACTGACCAGCTGGCAGAATTCCATGACCAGGAGGAAAGGGATGCTTTCGCTGCAGCGGCCCAAACATTGAAGGATGTTGGGATGTTTCAGACTCCTGCATGGAGGACGCAAATCGGACTTGGTGAAAAAAAAGCAATAACAAATCAATAATAATGATAATAATCACTCAACCCGGAAGTAACTCAAATAGATAGAAAGCTAGCTAGCTAATAGATAGATAATAGATAGCTGCTAGCTCGATAGATAGCAAGATAGCTATATAGTTATTAGATAGCTATCTAGATAGCGAGTTATCCAGCTGGAAAGCTAATAGTCAGCTAATAGATAGCTAATAGATAGCAAATAGATAGCAAAATGATAATAATACATTTTATTTATGAGCACCTTTCAAAACTCTCAAGGTCACTTTACAGTCACAGGCTAAGTTTTTCTGTGGGTGAGCAGCAGAAGCCGCACGCGCCAGCGTTCACTCGACCCGGACGTAACTCAAATAGAAAGCTATCTAGCTAATAGATAGCTAATAGATAACTGCTAGCTAGATAGATAGCAAGATAGATATATAGCTAATACTGCGCCACAGCCACACGCGCCAGCGTTCACTCAACCCGGAAGTAACTCAAATAGATGGAAAGCTAGCCAGCTAGATAGCTAGAAAATATATTGCCAGCCATATAGCTAGCCTTGAGAGTTTTGAAAGGTGCTTATCAATGAAATGTATTATTATTATTATTATTATTATTATTATTATTATTATTATTATTATTATTAAAAGATAGCCAGCCACATACAGTAGCGAGCTAATAAATAGCCAACAAATCAAGGATTCTGGCGGCATGAAAGGTCACCTCGATGACCGAAAATAGAGAAGGAAATGGAAGTTGGGGTTAACCGTTAGGGGAATAAATGGAATGAGACACGTGACGCCATTGTTGATTCAAATAATGAAACTGGATGAGCGATGGCATCCCTGCGGCGGTGTTCACCTGTACGGCTCCGACTCAGCCAAGAACTTCCTTTGCTCCAGTGGGCTAGCCCCGACGCGTAATTCCTTCACCACCACCTGCGAGGAGCTGCAGTCGCACAGCACCTCGGCCAGGATCACCTGGCGGACAAAATGGCCCACGGGCAAGGTTAGCGTTTCCTTTTCACCGATATGATGACGAGCGGAAGATACGTTGGAAAAAAACGTCAACGTCTCACTTTTCCGAACCAGCCATTTCCAATCTCCTGCAGGTAGTTCAAAGTGTGCCTTTTGAAGTACTGCGTCTTGGAGTCTGAAAAACAAAAACAAGAAGAAGAACAACAAGAATTACCATGATGACAACAGAACGTCCACAAAAACAAGAAAATAAACAAATTAGTTAATTAATTAAAAAATAAAAATAAAGAAACAGATAAAGAAATAAATAGATAGAAAAAAATAATACATACAGAAATAAATAAATAAATGAATTAATTTATTAAAAATAAAAGTAAAGAAACAGATTAAAAAATAATAATAAATTCAAAAATAAAAAGAAAGAAACACGAATAAATAATACTTAATTAAAAATAAAGAAACTTATAAAAAATAATAAATAAATACATAAATACATAAATAAAAAAGATAAATTAATTAATTGAAAATAAATAACTACATAAAAAATAAATAAAAAAATACAAATAAAGAAACAGATAAAGAGAGAAATAAATAGACAAATAAATAAATACATACATAAATAATTGAATTAATTAATATAAAATAAAAATTAAAGAAACTGATAAATAAATAAATAAATAAATACATACATAAATAAATACCCAAGTAAATACATAACTAAATAGATATATTAAAAAATACAAATAAAGAAACAAATAAGTAAATTGAAATAGATAAATACAGAAATACACAAATAAATAATTGAATTAATTAAAAATAAAAATAAAGAAACAGATAAATAAATAAACAAACAAACAAACAAACAAATAACCATGTATAAAAATACATAAATAAACAAGTAAGTAAATAAATAAATATAAGGAAACAGATAAATAAATAAACAAAACAAACGGGGGGGAAAATACATAAATAAGTAAATAGCCATGTATAATAAATAAATAAATAAACAAGCCTTGACAAACAAGTAAATAAATAAATATAAAGAAACAGATAAATAAACAGAAATAGATAAATAAATCAATAGATAAATACAGAAATAAATAATTGAATTAATTAAAAATAAAAGTAAAGAAACAGATAAATAACTAAACAAAAAACAAACAAATAAATAACCGTGTATAAAAAATACATAAATAAACAAGTAAGTAAATAAATAAATAAATATAAGGAAACAGATAAATAAATAAACAAAACAAACGGGGGGAAAATACATAAATAAGTAAATAGCCATGTATAATAAATAAATAAATAAACAAGCCTTGACTGAGCAGAAAGAAGGCGAACGTTACCTCCATGGTGCAGGGCGGCGCAGTTGTGCCTCTCCCTGACGGGCAAAGTGTAGACCTCGGGGAGCGAGGGGCACGACGACAGGCTGTCCTCCTGGATGGGACTGGACCCCCCCGAGCACTCCTCCCCGTCCGCATTGTCAAATTCCTACCAGGAAAGAGAAGAATTGAGCACTGAGAACAAAGTGGTTTTCATCATGAATTGACTATTCAAACTACACTACCTTCACAGAACGGATTAAAATAATCCGAGCTATTACATTTAATATATTTGCCATACAATACAATACATATTGATTTATATTTATTACATTAAGGGAAAAGCCGAAAGGAAAAGAAGACATGACATTTATTCTTATTTTTATTTTCATTCACAACGTCCTCCTTTTTTTTCTTTTTGCCAATTTGATGTTAAAAATCAAAGTGCCATTACTTAGCAGCCATTAACATTTATGGCAGATTTTTTTTTCATTATTTGGATTATTTGCATCTCTTTTATTAGTATCACTTTGAAATGGTTTTTTTTTGTATATTTGACTACATATTACTATTTCACTATGTCATTATGATTATTTTTTTATTATAAATATATGATAATAATGAAAGAATAATAATAATAATAATAATAATAATAATAGCAGTTGTACTATTGATGAATAAATCAAATTCCAAGTATAATAGTTCTTGTTATTGTACTTTGTGAAAGAATTTGTATTTTTAACAATGTTTTTATTCTACAATAAATATTATGATCATTAATTAAAAAAATAAAGAAACAGATACATACATAAATATTTTTTTTTCATTAATACTTTCAATAAAAATATGAATATGATAATAATAAAATAAGAATAGCAGTAGTACTATTGACTATATATTACTATTTTATCTGCATGTATATATGAATCAATTATTATTTTTGCTAGTATTTCAATTAGGCGAATAAGCCGAGTCACCTTAATCATCTCAATCTTGTAAATTATCCTATAAACCCGTGCGTTGTTAGTTGTCCAACTCTGAGGCGGAATTGAGGGGCTAGGGGGGTCTTACATTAAATCCCACGCCGCCTCTTTTGCAGCACAAACAGGTGAGGAGCAGCAGAACAAAGGAGACCAGCCCCGAGCACGAGATGAGGATGACCACGTAAGGCGGAGGAGACAGCGACGCCGTCCTGCTCTGAGAAACTGAAAGGAGCACATGCCAACAAACGTTTACTTCAGATACATCTTCATTTTATGTGTGTTTTTTTTTGTTTGTTTATTATTACAGTGATACCTTGGCTGACGAAATTAATTGGTTCCCAGACAGTGTGTAAGGAGAAAAGTGTGTATCCCAAAAAATAATTTTCCATAGGAAACCATTAAAATGAGAATAATCCGTTCCCAGGTCCCCATAAAACATAATTTTCTAATTTTCTAAACCTTAAAACGACACAAAATATACCTTACTTTATGTATAATAAATGTACAATGGTATTATAATTCAAGACGTTAACTGTATTGTATAATAAAGTGGTTTTATTTACCTTTGTGATGGTCGTTGATGGCTTGATGGAATAGAGTGGCCCCGTTTCAACAGCATTAAACACTTGATGAGGAACGTAACCTTCTTCTTTCACCATCTTGAGGAATGATCCCTTGTAGGTGTTTCTCTGCCATAATTTTATCTAGTTCCTCATCAATTGTGTTCTGTTGAGCTGAATTAATAGCTTTTTGCATGAAGTGTACAGATGGCTTGTGCGGGTTGTTTGTGGAGCCTGATTGATGGGATATTTTAACCTTGCAGTCTACACTCTACCTTTGAACTATCAAAGTCGAAACTCTCTCACTGTCGTCTGCCTGTCTCTTTAATATTTAAACCACCCCCCCACTGCTATGTTCTTCGACCAATCACATGGCCTGATAATAATAATTAAATAAATAAATAAATAATAATAATAATAATAATAATAATAATACATTACATTTTAAGCACCTTTCAAAGCTCTCAAGGACACTTTTTAGACTGGGGGCGGGGAATAGAAGACAAAAACAGTCGGCTGCCATTTTGTTGTTAGAAGAACGGGCTCGTTCGCAAACGACACATCACTCATTGAGGCAGCTCCGCGTATGAAAAAAAAATGTATGCCAAGGTAAAGTTGTCATAAATGTAACGTTCGTAAACCAAAAAGTTCGTAAGCCAAGGGGTTCGTAAACCGAGGTATCACTGTATTTAATTTTTTAGCCTTGAAGAAACAAGACAGAATCAGAAAAGTGTGAAATCGTGTTACACGGCTCTTTTATTTTGGAGGGAGAAATAGCCATTGGAGCGTTGTCCTACAGCGACAGGTTGAGGTCAACCCCAATGGACGGACGGTTTGGATCAGGGAGGGGGGGTATTATTATTATTATTATTATTTTTAACTCAGGTGGGAAGCAGAAAAGTCCAAGGTTGGAAAACAAACTAAAGAAAGTGGAATCAAGAATTGACGTTTGAAACTAGCAGCTGCTAATTGCGGTATCAGGACAGGAAGCACGAGGAGAGGAAAGTGTCAGCATTCCACTCACAGTTAAGAAGCCAAGGAAGGAAAAAAGGAGGTCTTGGTCGGGTGGGGGCGAGCTGGTGCTGATAATCGGGAGGGAGGAAGTGGGGGCAAGGTGGAAACCGGAATAAAAGAAATGACTGCAAGAAAGCTTTACTAGTAAGGTGAAAGAGAGAAAATGGGGGGGGGGGCGGGACACGTGGACATTTGTACCTCAAAGTGGTCGTTTGTGGGGGGTGACCCATCTGTAGAAAAGAAAAGGGGCAGGGGGGGCAGGCTGGTTAAACACCCTCACGGTGACATGTGCACGTATATGCGAACGTGGGGGGGGGGCGTCGTCGTCACTTGACCACCGAATTCCAGCACTCTTGTTCGTCGGTCGGGTTTTCATACGTCACAACGACCCGCAGTCAATTTTTTAAGGCAGCGTTAAGTTCATTAACACAATCTACCAATTCTACCAGGGAGGATGTCGCCATTTTCCTTGTGTGGCCATTTTTTAAAGGACGTCGATCGAAAAACATACTCTTCATTAAATCAATCACTTCCTGGTTTCATTTTCCTCAGCCAATAAGAAGCCAGCAACATAAAAAAAAAACACAAACGGTCACCAAATTCTCCCTTAAAGGGTCAGAACACTACTTCCGTATCAGCCAATCAGAACCTATCAACATAAAAACCATCACCGAGCAATTATTCAATAACAAAATGTAATGTGAGTATTCTTAACGTGAAATAACACAATGTTTACGAAATTAATTATAGTAATTAACAATATAATTATCATTTATATTGGCAGCTGGGACAATTTCTGTCACCAAACGGGTCAGAACACTACTTCCGTATCAGCCAATCAGAAGCTATTATCATAAAAAAACACTGCGAAGCAATTATTCAACAACAAAAAAAGTAAATTATAATAATTAACAATATAATCTCACATAATTATCATTTATATTGGCAACTGGGACAATTTCTGTCACCGATCAAATTCTCCCTTAAAGGGCCACGCCACTACTTCCGTATCACGCTGACTGGTTTCATCGGCCATTTCTCTGTTCGTATCAGCGGTGTTTATATTTTATGTATTTTGTTTCAGTGTTTATGATATTATTTTTAAAAAGAAACTAATGACTGTGAACCTAAATATTTTTTTGGTATGCTATGGATAGTTTCTCTTCGCAAGGCCATTTAGATCGAAAATATATATAATTGCTAAACAGCAATATCCGCTAGTTGGAACGATTTGTAATCCCTTCGCAAGAAGACACAACTGCCTGCCCATTTTTCAACACTATATTCTACACGCCGTAACAAGTACACAATCATCTTCTTCGATTAGCTGCCAAAGTCGTCGTTCGAAACATAAACCAGCTAGCAGCCACACAAACTCAACATTCTTCCCATTAACGCATGCAGGGTGCAAGTGTTCTACTGACCCCTGGTGGCAAAGACGCGCACAGCAGAGGAATCAACACAGGGGCCATAAAAAAATAAAGCGTGAAATGATAATGTGCAATCTGTTTAATTCTTAACATTCCGTTCTATTCGGTTGTTTACTGTACATTTTCTTACTGGACTGCATTTTTATGAGTACAATTCCCGGCAAGGTCGTCTCACTGTCAACAGTGCATGCATAAATGTCAGAGCACGTTTCAAAATGGATGAGCCTCCCCCAAAATAGTGTCAGCAGAGCGGCAAGTGACGCTTGTTGCTTGTGCTCTTTTTTCTAGCCCGGATGCTGAGTTGGGAAGAAGTCGCATTGGGGAATAAATCAGTCAGAATTTTCGCGAAAGGAAAGCTATCTTGTCTCAATGTTAGCATCATGGTCAACCCCTCGTTTTTTTAGGGACATGATGCATCATAAAATAAACAATATGGCTAAAAGCATATTTTGTATTTGTTGAAGGACACACGGTGGTTCTAAAAACAAGGGGGGGGGGGGCTTGTGCATTAAACTCGGTAAACGTCTTCTCAAAACAACACAAAGACACACTGAAACTCGGCCCAAAATCTGCAAGGGGTCGTGTGGGTGGTGGTGTATAAATTCATAAAAATAACCCGAAGAAGGCGAATGTCGTTTTTTTTTTCTTGATGCCATCGACGTGGGGACGAACATTGCAACCCCCCCCCCCTCCTCCTCGAATCGGGTTTTGCATCACTGCGTACATGCACCATAATCCCGCTGCAATCACCATTGGCATTATCTCGCGTCCACGTTGGCAATAAAGCATAATAAAGACCCCCACACCAACGCTAACCCCCCTCCCCTTCCCTCCCCTCCCCCATCGTCCACCTCCCCCTCCTCTCTCCAGCCTCACTGACAGCTCTCCAATTGAATTGAAACCCCTCCGTCGTCCATCCCCTTCCGCCGACTCGACTCACCTTCCCTCTGCGGGGCTCCGAGCGCTCTCTCCGGGCTCATGTACGACATGACCCCCGCTAGGGCCACCATCACCCAGCAGTGGGGCCGCATCGTCGCCGCCACAACAACAACAGCATCGGTGTCCTCCGGTCTCGAGCCTTCTGTCTCCTTCCTTTCTTCCTCGTTTTTTTTTTTGGTGGTAGTATAAAGGAGCTTTCTTCGCCCCCCCTCCCCCTCCACTCCTCTTCTTCTTCTTCTTCTAATCCGCAATTCAGCTTGGTGATCTCGACCCGCTATTGTGCATCCTCAGGCTGCTCATACATGACAACATCCAACCGAGTGCGGTCACCCCCACCACCTCCTTCTTCTACGAATATGCCCCCCCCCACCCCACCCCGCCTCCCGCCATACAGACACGTCGCTCCCCAAAATACATCCACATCCTCCACCGGATGACGTCACAACAACACATTGTCATGGCTCCCGCCGCATGATAATAAATACATGTAGTTATTTTTAGAGTTCAGGTGATTCATAGCTAAGTAACGTTTGGTCGTTTTTGATGCAAATCAGGTGTGACGAATTGATTAAATATTGGAAAGTAAGGACAATTAACTGACGTTCGGACACGCCCACTGGAGGCATCCGTAAGACAAGCCAAATGTAAAATACGTATCATATATATGTATATGAATTAATATATATTTTTCATTTCAATTTTGAGCGTTTTTCAAAACTCAAGGACATCAATACATACATTTATACGTGTATATATATATATATATATATATATATATATATATTTTTTTTTTTAATATATATATATACACACACACACACACATATCTATCTATCTATCTATCTATCTATCTATCTATCTATCTATCTATCTATCTACCTACCTACCAACCAATCAACCTACCTACAGATATATGTATGTGTGAGTGTGTGTATTTCTATATATCAATATCTCTATTGATATATATGTAGAAATACAGCAGCTTCTTCAATGTCCTCATTTCAATATCTTCTGTTTGACAACTCATCGGAGAAAGTGAAGGCAACTCACGGTCACTCTTTTATCGCATTTGACATGAAAATGATTTGTTTCACTGACACTTTTCCTTTGAGGGAACAAAATATTTACATTGCATGCGACGCGCTGGCGAGTGTGAAAAAGGCTGGCGTCCATTTTTCCCAAAGTTCATAATTTTAAGATCTCGTCCCTCCAGCTGTCTCTGTGGCGCCGTTGCCGTTTGCGGGCCAACTCCGGGAAGTAGGCGCTGTTGTAAGGCCGCTCTCGCTCGTTGTCTTCCCTGCCGGATTCCTTGTTCTTGCCCTTCCGCTGCGCCAGCAGCGCCTGGGCCCGTCGCCGCTCGTCCGCCTCACGCTGCAAACGCTCGGCGCGGAGTCTTTCCATCGAGCTGGCGAGACAAAGCAAGCAGATTGGCGAAGGGCGACGGAGACGGACTTAGTTCACTTGGAATTACAGGTAACATCCGAGTTACGACCGGCGCGAGTTACGACCACCCGTACTTACGACCACGACCGCCAGACCGTTTTTTTTAATTCTACGCCTTGCACCGCAAAACTCAAGAAGCCGGAAACGAGTACTACAATTTTGGCCAGCCAGCATGTCATACACTCACACAGCAATCTACTGCGTGACTACACTCAATACAGGAGTTATACAGTGAAGATACCGTCTCGGCAATATCTCTTGTAGTACTGTACACTGCTTTTTTTCCTTCTGCTTCCGCCTGAGTCCTAGCGTGTGTGTTGGGCGACCTCTTCTGGCCGTTACCAGGCAGAGCAGGGAAAGTATCACATTTATAAATGAACTGTACAGTAAACAATTTTGTACGCATTACAGGTACAGTTACACAGTAATAAAAGTTGATAATATGAAATAAAAAAATGATAAAAACGACACTAAAAGTTTAGTATAACATTTATAAATGAACTGTACAATAAACAGTTTTGTATACATAATTATTATAATAATAATACATTTCATTTGTAAGCGCCTTTCAAAACTCTCAAGGTCACTTTACAGTCACAGGACAAGTTTTTCTGTGGGTGAGCAGCGGCAGCCACACGCGCCAGCGTTCACTCAACCCAGAAGTAACTGAAATGAATAGAAAGCTTGCTAGCTAAGAGATAGCTAATGATCATAATAACAATAATAATAATAACAATAATAATAATAATAATAATATTAATAATAATAATAATAATATATTTCATTTACAAGCGCTCTTCAAAACGCTCAATGTCACTTCACAGTCACAGGACATGTTAGGTAGCTAGCTATCTATTAGCTACCTAGCTAATAGATAGCTAGCAAGCTAGAAAGCTATATGTACAACTCTGTCAATCATTGGTGAGGAAGGAAAACTGATAATTCTTCCGATGTATTTCATTGTACAATTCTACAGTAATAAAAATCGATAATAGGAAATATAAAATGATAAAAATGACATTAAAAGTTATAAAATGTATAAATGAACTGTAAACAGTTTGGTATATAATAGTAGTCAATAGAAAACGTTGCTTAAAAACACCAGATTGACATCGTATTCTATCCTGTCGTGTAAACGTGACATCAGCCATTTTGAATGGATTTCGACTTACGACCGTTTGACTTACGACCGTTTTGTCAGAACGGAACCCGGTCGTAACTCAGATGTCCCCTTTACTTTGAAGTGCGAGACTCATGAAGGCTAATCCAAAACATTTTCATGGCTGTTGTCGCTCATTTATGGCAAATACTTGAAGCGTCACTCAAGATTTTACCTTTGGTTGCGTTTTTCCTCTCTGTGGCGTTTGTCTTTTTTCTTGCTCTTGTGCGTCTTGGCCAACGTGTGGCCCAAAGCCTTTTCCATCTCCCTCAACGGGTCCAGGGTGTCCTTCAACCGCCGATCCTTCTTCTCTCGCTCCTCCTCGGTTAACTCCTTCCTCTTGTCATTTCTCCCCTCGCTCGGTTTTTCCTTTTCTTTCTTCTTCTCTTCGTCGTCCTTCTCCTGGCCGGTTTTCATATACCACGGCGTGACCTCGGTCCCCGGTTGGGGGCCAAGAGACACCAGTAAACCGATGGCGCGCTCCTGTTTTTCCTGGAAATGGAGACAAGGCCATGGGCATGTATATCAGTGGAATCTATCTGTATATCTATTAGCTATATAGCTAGCTAGCTTTCTAGCTAGCTATTAGCTATCTATTAGATCGCTAGCTAACTTTCTATCTATTTTAGTAACTTCCGGGGTGAGTGAACGCTGGTGTGTGTGGCTGCCGCCGCTCACCCACAGAAAAACCTATCCTGTGACTGTAAAGTGACCTTGAGAGTTTTGAAAGGCGCTTAGAAATGAAATGGATTATTATTAATTGGATTTGTATGAACAGGAGGACTGAGCTGGTGAGTGACGTGGGTGTCAGGCGGTCATGAGCTCAGGTGACTGACGGATTCAAGTTATGCAACTGATCAAGCGACTATCAATATTTTTTTGTTGTCCAATCCAGTGAGCAAATAAATCGCTTATGAACTCATTCACAGCCATTCTCGAATTTATTCAGGGTTGCCGATCAAGCGCTGGCCATACCTCTGGCAATGTTTTTCCCTCCCACGAGGGAGATTTTGTACAGCCGCTCCCCCATTTCAAGCTCACATAACTCCAGGCCCATATAACTTAGGAATTAACTACTTTTTTTCTGATAAAAGAAGAGAGTCTAAGGTTTCTACTGCTGTATTGAATGTTTATGTAGTCCTAAAATTCCGCGAGTCCTGCAATTTGAGTGAAAATGACAAAAACCCTGGCACTGGATACACCCATTTTAGCACATCATCTGGCAGTGAATGAGTTAAAGTAATCCTGAGTTTCAACCTACTTACCTTCTCCTCTTTCTTTTCTTTGAGATACTCCTCATTGTCTTTTTTCTCCACAGATTCCTCGACGGGGAAGAGGTTGAGATGCTCCAAAGCTCCGCCCCCTTCCTCATCTTTCAATTCCTGGCTTCCTCCCGCCGCGTCCGACTGGAGAGTCGCTCGGGCTTTCCTTCGTAGGAACTCCGTTCGTGCCTGGGGGGTGCAAGAGAAGACGCTGTGTAAATGTAGGGAATAATAATAATAATAATAATAAATTTAATTTTTAAGTGCCTTTCAAAACTCTAGAAAGCACAGCAACTTCACTCGGATATCATCAAGAGGCAACTACATCAACGACCATCACAAAGGTCAATAAAATGACTTTATTATACAGTACAATTTATTTCTTCAATTATAATACAATAGCAGATTTATTATAAATAAAATTAGGTATATTTTGTGTAGTTTTAAGGCTTATTTAGTAGAAAATGATGTTTTATGGGGACCTGGGAACGGATTATTGTCATTTTTAATGGTTTCTTATGTGAAATAAATGTTCAGAAGCGGAAAATTTCACCTTACACACACTTTCTGTGAACCAATTAAGTTCGTAAGCTGAGGTATCACTGTATTTAAAAAATAAAACAATTCTCTTTTCGTTAGCGCATATGGAACAACGATTCACCTCCTGCTCGGCACGCTCCACTCTCCGCTTGGCCTCTTGCTCCTCGGCGGCTGCCTGAGCTTCATCTCTCCTCACCCGGGCGACGTTGTCCTTGTTGCGGACGTGCCAGCTCTTCTTGGGGAGAATGTTCATGGCGAAGCCGTCAGGACGATGGCTAGCCCGTTTGGATCAATATCGCCTGTGTGCGGGGGGGGAAAATGGGAATATTGAACGCTTCAATTCATGAAATATCGCAACTAGAAGCGTCACATATAAATGAAATTTATTATGATTATTATTACTTAAAGGACAACCGACATCCCAACTGACATATAAATAAACAATGAAAGCATTTTTGTGTTTCATTTACTTCAACTGTACACTTTTGTAACGCTCACATTATTTTAACACGCACCACAGAGTCGCGAGTACGAAAATCCCGATTTATTATTTCTGAAACTTAACATGTATGCGTCTTTCTAGCAACGTTTCTGCCACTAGTGGAACATACTGACAAGAACGTATTCATACCGGCAATAAAGGATATATAATACACAATTAAATATATCTGTTGCACCAGTACTCACTTTTATCCTCGTTTGTGGGAGAAAAAAAATAATCCAACGACTTTCCATAGGCTACAAGAAACCGATTAGCAATTAGCATTAGCGTTCTCGTGTGTTAGCATTTGCATTTGCTCGCAGATAATAAATAGCTCGTTTTTTTAAGTTTATCTGACAGAGATTTTAGTGGAAAATACTACACATTTAATACAATATTGATGAAATAGAAGGTGAAATCTACGGATGCAAGCTAACCTGGCAGAAAGTTGTATTAGCTAGGTAGGCAGCCACCGGAAGACGGAAACGGAAGTAAACACGCAACGTCTTGCAATGACAACCTTTCAACACTGGGTGTCGCCCCACGCACTTTAATCTATGAATATGAAATAAAACGCGGACGAACGATGAAAAATCATACAATTTTGGATGCATTTGCGACCGGTATTTAGACTTTAATGTCGTGTCTTCCCATTGTCCATTACAAAGTGAAATAGCTGTTTTCGTTTGAAAGTGCTGTTTGTATTTTTTTTACTGGTTAGCATTCAACCCGTCAATTGTGCGGTTTCGGTTTGAATTCTCGGTTGTAGCCTTTTCTGTAGCGTTTGAATGTTTCTTCACGGCTTTCGATTGAAAGTCCACATCACCAATAGATTCAACATTTTCGACAGGTGTGAATAAAAGTGTGAATTGGGTGGCAATCAACCCACGCGAAAACGTTCCCGAAAATGGAGCGAAAAATATTTTACACTCACCACAAAATCACGAGTCTGCAACCAACTTGCTGATACACAAATGATGTAAAAATAACACGTCTTTATTTTACTTTTTTTTTTCATAACTATCGTGAAAAAATGTCACTTAACCGTAATAAAATCGTCCAAAATGGGGAAGCGATTGTCACGCAAAATCTCTTGTTGGTATGTGAAGTTGACGACTCATCGTCTCAATTTGTTTGACCAGGAACTGCTTGTCACGACCCTCCTGTGAGGACGGGGCAAAAAAAGTGGTCGGACCACATAAATGGACAAAAAAATAGTAATTTATATATTTTAAAAAAATAATAAGTGTGGCTTGATCACATCTTACCTGTTTGATTTGAGCTCTAAGCAAAGTAACAATTTTTCCATGAACAGCAGCCAGAGCGATGACATAACACATCACGACGCTGAAAAAATAACCCATTGACATTGATGACATTCAATGAATACAACATGAGTTAGACCAGCACTAAAATCATTTAAAAACAATTTTGGAATGATGAAATGAAAAAGTGATTTTGTTTTCACCCAGAATTTGGACTGAGTACAGTGATACATTGGCTTACGAACTTCATAGAGTGTGTAAGGCGAAAAGTGTGTATCCCCAAAAATAAATTCCCATAGGAAACCATTAAAAGGAGAATAATCCGTTCACATGTCCCCATAAAACATAATTCATCAGCATTCAACACTTGATGAGGAACGTAACTTTCTTCTTTCACCATCTTGAGGAATGATCCCTTGGAGGTGCTTTTTCTGCCATAATTTTACCTAGTTCTTCATCAATTGTGTTCTGTTTAGCTGGGTTGATAGCTTTTTGCATTAAGTGTACAGATGGCTTGTGCGGGTTATTTGTGGAGCCTGATTGATGGGATATTTTAACCTTCCATTCTACACTCTGCTTTTGAACTATCAAAGTTGAAACGAGTCCAAATTTCACTGTTTTCTATCAATTTTCTCACCATTTCACTTTTGTTTTTTTTTGTTTCAAGCTCTGTCATCTCCCTTTCGTGTGTGTGTGTGTGTGTGTGTGTGTGTGTGTGTGTGTGTTTTCTCTCTCTCTCTCTGTGTCTGCCTGTCTCTTTAATGTTTAACCCCCCACCCCACACTGCTGGTTCTTGACCAATCACGTGGCTTTAGCCGAAGACTAGGGGTGGGGAATAGACGACAAAACAGTCGGCCACCATTTTCTTGTTAGAACGGGCTCGTTTGCGAACGACACATCACTCATTGTGGCAGCTCTGTGTGTATCCCGAAAAATAGTTCGCATGCCAAGGTAAAATGTTCATAAATGTAACGTTTGTAAACCGAAAAGGTTGTAAGCCAAGGGCTTCGTAAACCGAGGTATCACTGTACAAATAAATGAGGTTGTAAGAAAATAAACACTCATGACATGCGACTTGACTGACCAGGATAAGGCAAAGAGAGGCACGGAGAATGCCTGGGAACCAACGAAGAAGAGAAACTCCTGCGTGGTTTCCGAGAGGCGGTAAAAAGACGTCGGAACGATGGCCCACATGTAAGGGAAGAAGCGAAAGGGTCCGCAGCCCATGGATGGATGGATCCTGAAGAACCAAAACAAACTCGTCAACATCCGATTGGACAAGATTTGACAATGGTCCAAGGCAACAGACTCACTCGGCCACGCTGTAAACCAGAACCAGAGTGGCCATGGCCCATCCCAACAGCAGCACCACCAGGAAGAAGAAGGTGGAGGTGGTGGAACGGAACGTCTTGAGTGCCGGGCGGCAGTTGGAGAAGAGTGTGACCTGACGGGGGGACGTGACGCAGACGGGAGGAACTCGTTAGTTGAACGATTGCGGGATTGGAAGCCAGCGACGTGAAGCGGCGTTTAGCTGTTGTTTGTTTGCTTGCTTATTTTTGGCTGCCGCTGCTCACCCGCACAAAAAAAAGTTCTTATCCCGTGACTGTAAAATGCCCTTGAGAGTTTTGAAAGGCGCTTAGAAATGAAATGTATTATTATTATTAATGTATTTACTTATTTGTATATTATTTATGATATATCTTTTTATTATTTATTTACCAGTTTATTTATTTATTTGTTTATCTATTCCTCCATCTATTTATTTATGTATTTGCTTGTATATTTAGTTATTCATTTATTTTTATTTATTTATTTGATTGTTTACCAATGTATCTATCTATTTATCAATTTATTTATTTACCTGAAGTTTTAGTTATTTTATTTACTCACTGTTTATTATTTATTTATTTGTTTTCCTGTATATTTAATTATTTATCAGTTTATTAATTCTGCTATTTGTTCAAGTATCCATCCATCCGCTATTTTTTTCTATTTTATTTATTATTCTGATTTATGTATTTGTTTGTTTATAATTTATCGATCTATTTATCTATTTACCTGTTTATTTATTTATATATACTTATTTGTTTATTATGTATGTTCATGTATCTATTTATTTATTTGCCTGCATATTTATTTATGCATATATTTATTTATTTATCTGTTTGCTTATTTGTTTATCGATCCATTCATCTAGGTATTTATTTGTTTGCCTGTATATTTAATTATTTATCAATTTATTAATTCTGCTTTTTTTAATTTTGTTTATGTATCCATCCATCCATCCGATTTATTGTTGATATTTTATTTATTATTATTCTGATTTATTTGTTTGTTTATAGTTTAGCGATCTATTTATCTATTTATATCTACTTGTTTATTATGTATTTATTTATCTGTTTGTTGATGTATCTATTTATTTATTTGCCTGCATATTTATGTATTTATTTATATATTTCTTTATTTATCTGTTTGATTATTTATCTATTTGTTTATCTATCCATTCATCTATGTATTTATTTGTTTGCCTGTATATTTAATTATGTATCAGTTTATTTATTTTTCTATTTGTTTATGTACCCATCTATCTACTTTATTTTTTAAATTGTATTTATTATTACTCTGATGTATTTATTTGTTTGTTTATAAATCTATCGATCTATTTACCTGTTTATTTATTTATATGTACTTATTTGTTTATTATGTATTTCTCTGTTTTTTGATGTATCTATTTATTTATTTGTTTGCCTGCACATTTATGTATTTATTTTTTTTTTTGTTTATCTATCCATTCATCTAAGTATTTATTTGTTTGCCTGTATATTTATTAATGGATTTATTTATTTGTTTATTTATTTGAACAATATCTAGCTTGGGTGTTTTTAATTCCTTAAAAAAAAGAGATGGTCGTTTAGAGATCTTATTTTGTTTTGGTTTGGTAGTCTTTGTGATATTAAAATGAACTGAAATATGATAAATATGCATAGAACACAGAATTGAGGAAGTGCGGCGCGACTTGGTTAAGTGACCTTCTTGCAGTAGAAGAAGATGACAAACTTGGCCGTATTAATGAGAGGCAGCAGGGGGCAGAAGAGAGCCCCCATCCAGACCACCGTCTGGCCTTCCACCAAGTTCAGCACGTTGGCGGACACCACAAACTGCTGTCGCCCCACCCATCGAGTCACTTTGTTGGACCAGTTGTCCACCAGCATCCTGTCGAGTATAAAATCAAAGATGGCGGCGGTTCTCCTCCTCCCCAAAACCCCCGCCGGCAAAAAAAAAAAAAAAAAAAATATGAGAAAAGCGAGTCCATTTTGACGCACCTGCGAGGAAACTCCACCAAGACCAGCTCGCCGATGGTGACGATGAGGTTGAAAATGGTCAACTTGTACATTTCTTGCCCCACTCGCGTTTCCCAGCACTGACAACAAAAATTGCAATATGTTATAACAATAATAATACAGTGATACCTCGGTTTACGAACCCCCTGGCTTACAAACTTTTCGGTTTACGAACGTTACATTTATACAAACTTTTTTCGTAAACGGAGGTTCCTCAATGAGTGATGTGTCGTACGCAAACGAGCCTGTTCTTCTAACAACAAAATGGCAGCCGACTGTTTTTGTTCTCTATTCCCTGCCCCCACTCTTCAGTTAAAGCCACGTGATTGGTCAAGAACGCAGCAGTGAGTAAGAAGTAGAAAATTATGTTTGATGGGGACCTGGGAACGGATTATTCCCATTTGAATGGTTTCCTATGGGAAATAAAATTTTGGGATACACACTTTTCGCCTTACTCACTGTCTGGGAACCAATTAAGTTCGTAAGCCAAGGTATCACTGTACATAATAATAAAATAGCCAACAGATAGAGTGATAGCTAGCTAGTTAGCTGTATACTGTACCTAATAAATAGAAAAATAGATAGCTACATAGCTAATAGATCGCTAGATAGATAGCTACATAGCTAATAAAATGCTCGCTAGATAGCTAGCTAATAAATAGCTAATAATAATAATACATTTCATTTCTAAGCGCCTTTCAAATCTCTCAAGGACACTTTACAGTCACATGATATTTTTTCTGCGGGTGAGCAGCGGCAGCCACACGCGCCAGTGTTCACTGAACCCGGAAGTAACATAAATAGCCAACAGCTAGATAGATAGCAATCTAGATGGCTATATAGCTAATAGATAGCAAGCTAGATAGCTAAGAGCTAGCTAGCTACATAGCTAATAGATAGATAGATCGCTAGTTAATAAATAGCCAACAGATAGATAGCTAGATTGCTATATAGCTACTAGATAGAAAGATAAATAGCTACATAGCTAATAGATAGCTCGCTAGATAGCTAGCTAGATAGCTATATAGCTTTATCGGCACCCAAGCATGAAAAAAAAAACAAAATGCGAAAATATTGGGGAATGGATTTTCAATTCCAGAATAAATTAGTGAATGGCAGGGAATGATTTTTTAAAAAAAAGAGCTGTGTGGCTTTTGTGAGCGCTCACCGGGTACTCGTCGTGGTTGTAATGACACGGAACGCACTTGGCTTTGTCCGCCTGGCACGTGATCTGATCCCAAAGGGTGAAGAGCAGAACTCCCAAGCTCACCAAACGCAGCAACACCGACCTTCAACACGACGCAGCGCAATGACGGACAAGCGCCACATCGGCGGGTGTCTGGTTGTTATGGCAACGCAGATTCATTGAACGAGAACCGATCACTTTTTAACAAATAGGCGGCGCAAACCTCAGCAGAGCCAGAACGACGGCGGTGCTGGGCGGGTAGCGCTCGACCAGGGCGATCTGATCGCAGAGCAAAGGAACCAGGAAGTAACCGGCGGTGATCGCGATGGATGGTAGATACTCCAAAATTAAACCCAGAAATCCCATTTCGCCGCGCCTGTTCTGTATGGGGACAATTCAGAATAAATACATAAACAAACAGATACATAAATATACAAATAAATGCATAGACAGCTAGCTAGCTAGATAAATAGATATATAGCTAGCTAGATAGATAGCTAGTGAGCTGGGTAGATAGGTAGCTAAATAGCTAGCCAGGTAGCCAAATAGCAAAATAAATAGCCAGATAGCAAAATAGCTAGCCACATAGCAAAATAGATAGCCAGCTAGATAGATAGATAGATAGATAGATAGATAGATAGATAGATAGATAGATAGATAGATAGATAGATAGATAGACAGACAGACAGACAGACAGACAGACAGACAGACAGATAGATAGATAGATAGATAGATAGATAGATAGATAGATAGATAGATAGATAGATAGATAGATAGATAGATAGATAACTAGCCAGATAGTTAAATAGCTAGCCAGATACCCAAATAGCTAGACAGTTGGCCAAATAGCTAGAGAGATAGCTAAATAGCTAGCTAGCGAGATAGATAGAGCTAGCGAGCTAGATAGCTAGCTAGCCAGATAGCTAAACAGCCAGATAGCTAAATAGCTAGCCAGATAATGAAATAGTCAGATAGATAGCTAGATAGATGGATAGATACGTAGATATATATAAATAGCTAGTCGGGTAGCTAAATAGCTAGTTAGCTAGACAGACAGACAAGTGCTGACCTGACTGTAAACAGTGGCCACAAAGATGCCGAAGCAGGCCGCCCCGATGAGCCCCAAAGCAACAAAGCCCATGACGATGCGAAGGGAGTACAAGACCATCTTCTGACACAAGGTGAGAGAGGCCGCTCTCTTCTTCATGAGTTGCTCCTCCAGATCCACCTGAGTGGACCAAAAAAAAAAAAAACTGACGTTGACAGGCCAAAATTGCAATTCTTTTGTTTGATGTTGACTTTGACACCAAGCGACCTCGGAACACTTTTCCCGATCTGACCTGCAGTCGAAAGTGAATATGTTTCTGCTTCAACTTGGTCGCCCGATCTCCAAGGCAACCGTAGTCCCATCCGGTGAACACGATCACGCTGTAGTTGCCCGCGGAGCCGCCTCCCGTCGCCACGGCAACGCGGGCCGCCGTCCCCATCCTGCGTGAGAGCGTAATTGCATCGGTTTGTTAGCTTAAAGGACAACCGACGTCTCCGGACAAGTTGTGTCCGTAATTTGTAAAATGGCTTCAAATGACTTCTACTGAGCGTATTTTACAAAGATTCCGCCGCATATAGCTATATTTGACGTTTTACGACTCGCGCTGAATATTCAGGAAGTCTTGTTTTTGAGTTGGTGATGAGTCCTCACGTTACGTCACTGAAGGAACGCCCCTGACCGAAAAAAGGACACATTGTAGCAGTCCTTCCATTACGTCAATGCATTTTGCTCTACTTGTTCGGTCTGAAAACTTCGTGTTGCACCAAAAAGAGGCAGAAGAGGGCGACAAAGTTCCGTGTAAGGAATTAATCAGCCCAACATTCCCCCCCCCCCCTATTGCCTCAAAATGGCACAGAATAAATTCTTTAATCGATTGCAAACATGTATGCTTTCCTCTTCAGAACTATTTGAATCATATTCATAACTGGATGAGTATATTCTCCGAATCTGAAGCCATTGTTTTGATTCTCCAGCAAGGCAAGACGTCTTGGGGTGATGTCACGAACAAGGGGGCGGGACCTTCTGAAACTGGCCACTTCCGGGTTCATTTTTTGTTGTTGCAGATTTTGGACACGTGAAGTCATTTTTATTGGTGTTTTGCATTTGACTAAAAATATCATACTGCGTGTTTTGGGTATTTTAGATGCTATAAAACGTTTTTCTGATGTCAGTTAGGAAACAAAAAAGTAACGTCGGTTGTCCTTTAAATGGCGAACGTAACAAAACCAAAGCGAATTTGTTGTGCGACCGACCGAGCTATGATGCAGATGAGGCAAAATGCAAAGTAGAAGACGACCGTGAAGAGGTAAGCCAGCGGGATGTTGTAGGAGAAGTCGCTGTCGCCCAATAGCGTGTTGCTGTAGTAGCCATAAAACAGGTATGAATACTCCATGAAGCCCTGAACACGGGGAGAACATGGCACAAAAAGGATATGAGAGAAAAAATATTTTTTTTTGGGGGGGGGGGGGGGGGGGTGTTACTAAAATGTAATTGCACATCCAGAACAGTAGGTGGCAGGAGCATGTCACTGTCAGAGAGCACGCATGAGCAGTCATAATACTTAATATACATAATACATACAGAAATAAATGAATCAATAGATGAATAAATAAACTAAGAAACACGCAAAAAAATAAATAGATAAAGAGATAAATAAATAAACAACCCAGAAAATAAATAATCTGATAAATAGTCAAATAAAAAAAAACTACATAAATAAATAAACAAATAAATAACCAACGCATGAATACATGAACAAATAAACGAATACATCAACAAATAAATAAACAAAGAACTAAAGAGATAGATAAATAAATAACTGATAAAGCCACAAATAAATAAATACATAAACAACCCATAAAATAAATACACTGATAAATAAATAGATACACAAATAAATGAACAAATAAACAAGTAAATTAATAAATGAATAAATAAATAGAGAAATACAAAGAAAACAAACACACATGAATAAATAAACAAATGAATAAACAAAAACAGACAAAAAGAAATGAATAGAGAGATAAATAACTGATAAATCCACAAATAAATACATAAATAAGCAACCCAGAAAATAAATAAACAGATAAATAGTCAAATAAACAAATAAATATAGACATAAATAAATAAATGAATAAATAAACAAATAGTAAATAAAAAGTAAATAAGTAAACAAATACATACATACATACATACATCCACCCACACACACACACATACACACACACACACATACATACATACATACATAAATGAATAAATAAATTAATAAACAGATAAATAAACAAAGAAAACACAAATATATGAATAAATGAATAAATCGCTGAATAAATAAACAACCAAATAAACGAATAAACAGATAAATAAAGAAACACATAACCAAAGAAATAAACAGATGTATAAATAAATAAATGATAAAACCACCAATAAATAAACAACCCAGAAAATATACATTAATAGTCAAATAAATAAACAAACACATAAATAAATAAATAAAATAAAAGAATAGATAAATAAATAAACAAATAAATAAAATAAAATAAAATAAAATAAAATAAAAACATGTGTCCTAATTGAAATGTTGTCTGCCGTTGCAATTTCAGCGAGTCGGGTGGCTAATAGGTTTCTCACCGTTCCCGAAAGGAAGTCAAGGACGTAGTCATAGAACACCACCAAGCCTTGTGGATTAGGATGATATTTCATACATTCCTCGGGCCCTGCAAAAGACGTGCGCAAAAGTGTCGCGAGGCCTCAACGAAGCCCACGTACATATCGGACGGGGGGGGGCGCGGGGGTTTACCGGTGTGGTTCGCAGGGCTGCCGTGCGCAGATCCGAGGACCACGCTGGGGACGAATACCAACCCGGCGATCAGGAAGAAAGAAACTAAATTGAGGAGCACCAGGAAGCGCAGGAACAGGAAGTAAGACTCCACACCGCCGCCAAAGTTGCCTGGGGGGGAGGGGGGAGGGTTAGGGGGTGAGATGGGGGGATGAATTGTATGAATGGAAAAGATGAGAAATTGCCAAAAATGTTGAAATGTTGATCAAGTTTCAGTTGAAAACAATTCGTTGGGAAAATTTGGGATGGTGAAAAAAATGTAAAAAAAATCCCGGATGATCGCAAAATATGAGAAATGATGGTCAGCTAATGATGATGATGATAATAATAATAATAACGATAACGATAATAATTAGATAGCTAACTAGATAGGTAGCGAGCAGATAGCTATATAGCCAATAGATAGCTAATAATAATAATAATAATAATAATAATCATCATCACCATAATAATAATAACAATAATAATAATAAACCATTTGATTTCTAAGCGCCTTTGAAAACGCTCAAGGTCACTACTACTACTAATAATAATAATAATGATAATTAGATAGGTAGTGAGCTAGATAGCTATATAGCCAATAGATAACTAATAATAATAATAATAATAATAATAATAATAATAATAATAATAATCTATTTGATTTCTAAGTGCCTTTGAAAACTCTCAAGGTCAATATTAATACTAGTACTAGTACTACTACTACTACTACTAATAATAATAATACATTTCATTTCTAAGCGCCTTTCAAAACTCTCAAGGTCACTATTAATATTATTAATAATAATAACAATAATAATAGATAGAAAGCTAGCAAGCTAGCTAATAATAATAAGAAGTTAGATAGCTAACTAGATAGGTAGCGAGCTAGCTAGCTATATAGCCAATAAATAGCTAATAATAATAATAATAATAATAATAATAATAATAATAATAATAATAATAATAATAATAATAATACTAATAATAATAATAATAATAATAAGTTTTATTTATAAGCGCCTTTCATGATGATGTGGTGTACCTCCAATCTTCAGCAAAGACTTCCTCCACAGCATGAAAAAATTCAGGAACTCTGCGGTCATAATTTGGATTTTCTTGATCATTTTGCGCTTCTTTTGTTTCCAGGACGTCATCTTGGAGGACGCGGTGGGCACGTACATTTCTTGAACCTGCCTGGATACAAAAAAAAAAAAAACAATGCACACGGCGATCGAAAATGTGTACTATATATTGCGGTGTATAAGGCGCACCCTCAATAAATGGTGTATTTTCGACTCTTTTTCCATATATAAGGCGCACCTTCAATGACTGACATGTTGAACTCATTCACTGACATTCAAAAATGTATTTGGGAATTGAAAATATGACTCAGAGCGCCATAGTTTTTTTTCTTGTTTTGGTGCCGATAAAGCGCTGGCCACGGCCTCTGGCATTTTTTTTTCCTTCCACAAGTGGGCAGCATTTCTGCTTTTTTTTACATGTTAGCACAAATTTATTTGGGAATTGAAAATAGGACGTAGAGCTCCATAGTTTTTTCTTCTTGTTTGGGTGCCGATAAAGCGCTGTTGATGGCATCTGGCCATGTTTTTTTCCTTCCACAAGGGGGCAGCATTTCCCCTTTTTTCCATGTGAGCGCTTTGTTCCAGCTTCCGCTGTTGTTAAAGCGCTATATAAACCAATATGTATGTATGCTCATTTCAAGTTCATATAACTCCAGACCCAAACAGTTTATGAATTAACTCTTTTCCTGATGAAAGTAGAGTGTCTAAGCAGTGTCTGAAATAACGTCTGCCCGGACGCCCGGTGCGTGCAACTTTTACGTCAGACGTACAATTTACAGAACGTCTCCGCCCGGGTGGCCGACAACTAAATCGAACGATTGCTTCATTCCGATTTCGAAATCTTCGTTCAGATTGGAAATTTCGGAATTGCGGTTTGGCAATTTGCATACTCGGCAGCCAATCAGAAGCCTGCATTGAATAACTTTGTGCTTCCGGGTGCATTGTGTCTGTGTAAGCTCTCAGTCGTACAGGAGTGGTCCATCGATGAAAAGGTTTCTTCAGCCGTCATCTGTACTTCTTTGAAGGTGTCGGACGTTTCGCTTCTCATCCGAGAAACTTCGTCAGCAAACTAAAGTCGTACTGGTAGCTTAGGCCCTTATATATATATATACCTACTGTCCAGACATGGCGGTGCCGGACTCTGCTATGATAGGTCCCTGCTCTCAGGTTGGGGGGAGCAGAGGACTACTCCCTGCAGCTCCACTGATTGTACCTATTGTCCTGACCAACGACTGCCCTGATTGCCCTATTCGCTCTGGTATCACCTCATCAGCATTGCTAATCCTATGTTACCTAAGCAGGCTATTGTATGAACGATCCAAATTGAACCTTATCCCACCATATCGGTTTAATGAAGGATTTAGTTGTTTTATGAAAATCGCTTCTTTTACTCGTTTGCATATAATTTTCCAAAGTAGAGGGCCAGAACCTCAGCCCCAGAAGATTCAAAAGACGCTAACAAAATGTATGACGCTACAAAACAGAAAGAGGAGTTCACGTGGCTTGTAACAGACGACGCAACGCAAATTAATTCACAAGAAAAAAAAAGAAGAAATAAATCAAAATCTTTTCTTTTCATACCTCACAGCTCTTTTCATCAGCATGGGCAGAGGGACGGTGCGCAGCTCCCGAAGTTCCTGACCCGATTCTCTGCCGCCATCCACTTCTTCGTCATCGTCCACATGGTCATCCTCCCCCCCTGTTGCGGCCGTCGGGTCCCAGTTGAAGTGAGGGTAGTTCCGGTTGGACCCCCGAGACGAAGGACGTCTCGATCTCGCCGATCCATGCTCGTTAGAGTAGACGTAATCTGCGACTGTATAATCAAGGATTATGATCACATGGAGCGCTGTGGGCGGGGAGAGATCAATACTTACTTTCGGCGTATTCATCGTCGGCATATGTTGGTCGGTGTGGGTCCATTTTTTTTTGGTGTAAAATGGGCTGTAATTGTGAGTACAAGTCGAAATAAGAGCAAGGCAGAATGTGTATTGTATTTCCGGGATTGTCTTTCCACTCCTTTGATGGACTTTACTCTCTTAAAAGAAAAACACACACACACACACACACATACTTCCTTGTATTCCATTGTGCGCTTTAACCCATTCTCAACCACAATAATACAGCATCGGTTATCCCATTCAATGAATAAATACATAGAGGGGAATTGTGTGTTAAAATACATACTCGGTTTACGAACGCTTTAGTTTACAAACTTTGCGCCTTACGAACATTAAATTCGCAAGAATATAATCTTGGCATATGAACTAGTTTTTGGCAAACCACACGGAGCGCCACGGTGGCTGGCGGATTAGTTTTCGGCGGATCATTAAACACTTGATGAGGAACGTAGCCTTCTTCTTCCACCATTTTGAGGAATGATTCCTTGTAAGCTTTGGCAGCTTTATCGTCAGAAGTGGCTCCCTCACCATGACGACGAATGACACTATGAATCCCTGTACGACGCTTAAAGGACAACCCACACCATATTTTGTTTCCTAAGTGACATGAGAAAAACGTTATATAGCATCTAAAATAGCCAAAACACGCAGGCTGATATTTTTAGTCAAATGCAAAACACAAATAAAAATGAGTTAAAGTGTCCCAAAACTGCCACAAAATGACCCCGGAATTGGCGAATTTCAGAAGGTCCCGCCCCCTTGTTTGTGACGTCACGGCAGGACGTTTTGCCTTGCTCCAGAATCAAAACAATGGCTTCAGAGAGGTCAGATTCAGAAAAAAATCCTTTCTTGTTACTCATACAGTTATGAATATGATTCAAATAGTTCTGAAGAGGAAAGCATAAATGTTTGCACTCGATTAAAGAAGTCCTTCCGTATCAATTCCAGCCGTCAGGGCTCCAATATAGCGTCCCAGAAAATGCACAAGATGGCGCCCGACCTCCGTTCGAAATAGGCTCATTTGTCTGCTGGGAATTCACGTCAACTAGTATCAAATAGTAGTCTTGGTGCAACACACAAGGATTCACTATCGCGTTATTTATGTGTTTTCCTTCTAATTTTGCCATCAACACAAAGTTTTCAGATGAAAAAAAGTACCCAAAATGCATTGTGTGTCGCTTTGTCTGTCAGGGGCGTTCCAGACGTGACGTCACGTAGGGGATCGTCACCAACTCGAAAACAAGACTTCCTGAATATTCAGCGCGAGTCTTAAAACGTAAACTATAGCTAGATGCGGTGGAATCTTTGTCAAATACGCTCAGTCGAAGTCATTTGAAGTGATATTTGACAAATTATGGACGCAACTTGTCCGGAAGCGTCGGTTGTCCTTTAAAATATCTTTTCTACCATTGATGTGATGAGTTTAAAAAAATAATAATAACAATGAAACTCCTGTATGTTGTGAAGTGGGTCTGAATTTTGCTCATTGCGAGTCAAAATCAGTCCGACGACAGCTAGTATCTTAAAAAAAAAGCTGAGTCACTCATGTCGCCAAGCATGATTGAAAATATCAAAAAATATGAAATTGATAAAAGTCTTGAGCAAACGGCATTCGTCCAGTTGAATAAAGCGACATCCCGTTTGCTCAGTCGTGTTTTTCACTTTTGTCATCACGCGTTATTTTCGATTTTTTATCCACTTTATCTCCTCGCTTGGCTCCCTGGAAGACCCCGCCCACGATCATACATCCCACCGCCAACACGTGGATGGCGAAGTAGATGGACGACCAGTAGCTGATGGTGTCGGAGGCTTTGAGGAGGACGAATCCCATGCACATGTAATCGTACGCCCGCATTTTTAGGAACCAGTGGATCCAGTCGAAGATTTTCTGACCGCTAGCACCTAGCCTGACGCGGACCGACGCCTCCATGGCCGACTCGGCGGCGATGCAAAGCGGGATGGTGAGGAAGGAGAGGTAGTATCCGGCGTGCAGGCCGTGCCAGTAGGCGCTGATGAACATGGTCCAACCCGCCCTGGGTACAACGTACACGTGTTATTTCACGCTCGGGCTAGTTTGACTCTAGAGAAGCGTCAAAGGCGGAGGCGGTTTTGACGTACAGTGATACCTTGGCTTACAAACTTAATTGGTTCCCAGACAGAGTGTGTAAGGCGAAAAGTGTGTATCCCAAAAATTAATTTCCCATAGGAAACCATTAAAATGAGAATAATCCGTTCCCAGGTCCCGATAAAACATAATTTTCTAATTTTCTAAGCCTTACAACTACACCAAATATACCTTATTTTTTGTATAATAAATGTGCTATGGTATGGTATAATGAAAGAAATAAACTGTACTGTATAATAAAGTCGTTTTATTTACCTTTGTGATGGTTGTTGGTGAATGGTTGTTGGCTTGATGGAATGGAGTGGCCGCTTTCATCAGCATTAAACACTTGATGAGGACCGTAGCCTTCTTCTTTCACCATCTTGAGGAATAATCCCTTGTAGGTGCTTTCTCTGCCATAATTTTACCTTGCTCCTCATCAATTTCATGACTTTGCTGCTGTCAAATATACATCTATACTATACTATGTACAGATGGCTTTTGCGGGTTATTTGTGGAGCTTGATTGATGGGATATTTTAACTTTGCAGTCTACACTCTGCCTTTGAACCATCAAAGTTGAAACGAGTCCAAATTTCACTGTTTTCTATCCATTTTGTCACTCTCTCTCTGTCGTGTGCCTGTCTCTTTAATGTTTTAATCACATCCTCCCTCACTGCTGCGTTCTTGACCAACCACGTGGCTTTAACCAACGACTGGGGGCGGGGAATAGAGGACCAAAACAAGCCGGCTGCCATTTTCTTTTCGGAGAACGGGCTCGTTCACGAACGACACATCACTCATTGTGGCAGCTCCGTGTGTATCCCGAAAAATAGTTCGTATACCAAGGTAAATTTTTCATAAAATTCACGTTCGTAAACCGAAAAGTTTGTAAGCCACGGAGTTTGTAAAGCGAGGTATCACTGTATGTTGTGAATCAAAACAAATATTTCTCGCCCTCACCTGAGAGTGTAGGACTTGAAGGGGGCGTTGGGGTAGATGTAGTGGTGCAGCCACCATTGCACCGTCATGTTCCAGTAGCGCATGCCGTGGCGCACCTTCACGCAGAAGTCTGTGTTGTAGCAGTCGATGTTCTGGATGGTCTTAAAGTCGTAGGTCTCCTCGCTCGATGGGTCGAGGCTTCAAGGGAGGCAGAAACATTTCCCGTTAGGGTGGTGGTGAGTTGTGGTTTGTTCATATGTCGAGGGATAAGTAGATATAGATGTTGTGGCTGTCTTTACAGCAGCTCCAAGATTTTGTTCTTTTCTTTTCTTCTTTCTTTCAAAACTTTGCTGTAGTGAATTGTGAATTTCCCCATTGTGAGACCAATAAAGGTTATCTAATCTAATTGAACGTATTCTAATGTAGTTTAATCAAATCTAATTTAATCTAGTCTAATGTAATGTTATCTAATCTAATGTAATATAATTTAATCTAATAAAATGTAATTTAATTTACTCTGATCTAATCTAATGTGATATAGTTTTATCTATTTTAATCTAATAAAATGTAATTTAATTTAATCAAATCTATTGTAACATAATTTAATCTAATTTAAAATAATTAATTTAAAATTTATAAAATAAAAATAAAAATAATAAAAAATTTAACATATAAACATGTAATTTAGTTTAATTTAATCTAATCTAGTTTGATCGAATTTTATTTAATATAATCTAATGTCATGTCATCTAATCTAATTTAATCTAATAAAATTCTATGTAATTTTATCTAATCCAATATGATATAGTTTTATGTAATTTAATCTAATAAAATGTAATTGAATGTAATTACTTTTAATTTAATGTAATTTAATAAAACCTAATCTAATCTAATATAATGTGATATAGTTTTATCTAATTTAATCTAATAAAATGTAACTGAATGTAATTATTGTTAATTCAATGTAATTTAATCAAACCAAACCTAATCGAATCTAATTGATATAGATATAGATATAGATATAGATATAGATATAGATATAGATATATAGGGGGTTCAGTATCTTGCGTAAGAACACTTGGACAAGGCTTCAATGGTTGGGAATTGAACCCCGATGTTATGAGCCGACCACGTTGAGGTACCCGTAGCGGACGGTGGGTCCTCCGCCCGGTTTGGACTGAGCCCGTTCTGGATAGCAGCCCAGACCGGCGCTGATGCAGCCGGCCTCCGCGCCGCACCAGGCGGCGTAGAAACGCATCCTGAACACGAAGAAGACCACCACCATGTAGAAAAACCTGAGCAGACAACAAGGGTGTTGGTGAAGGGGGGGGGGGGGGGACAGCAAAATCCAACAAATCAGCTGTAAAATCACCTGAACAGGAAATGGTGATCCAGGAAGTGGACGGTGCGGACATAAGACAGCGGGAAGGCGGCGTTTACAAGCAGGAAGAGCGCACCGTAGACCGGGACCAGTTTCAGCCGCTCCAGGCAGGGAACCAATCCAGGCAGGGATAACGGTTTGGGCTGCTCCAGCCAGTCCGTGTACGTTTGGAAGCGGAAAAATGGACCTTTTCCGGGGATTTGGAGAGAACGAGAAAACAAAGTCATGAAAGGACAATGAGCGACGTTCATGAACAGTGGAGATAATAATAATAATACATTTCATTTCTAAGCGCCTTTCAAAACTCTCAAGGTCATTTTACAGTCACAGGATAGTTTTTTTTCTGTGGGTGAGCATGGTTTCCTATGGGAAATTAATGTTTGGAAGACACACTTTTCGCCTTACACACATTTTCTGGGAACTAATTTAGTTCATAAACTGAGGTATCACTGTATTTTGTGTAATTTTAAGGCTTATTTTGTCGAAAAAGATGTTTTATGAGGACCTGAGAACGGATTATTCTCATTTTTAATGGTTTCCTATGGGAAATTGATGTTTGGAAGACCCACTTTTCGCCTTACGCACATTTTCTGGGAACTAATTTAGTTCATAAACTGAGGTATCACTGTATTTTGTGTAATTTTAAGGCTTATTTTGTCGAAAAAGATGTTTTATGAGGACCTGGGAACGGATTATTCTCATTTTTAATGGTTTCCTATGGGAAATTGATGTTTGGAAGACACACTTTTCGCCTTACACACACTTTCTGGCAACCAATTAAGTTTGTAAGATGAGGTATCACTGTATTTAATGTAATTTTAAGGCTTATTTAGTAGAAAATATGTTTTATGGGGACCAGGGAACGGATTGTTCTCATTTTAATGGTTTCCTATGGGAAATTAATGTTTGGAAGACACACTTTTCACCTTACACACACTTTCTGGCAACCAATTAAGTTTGTAAGATGAGGTATCACCGTATCCTCTTCGAAGCGACAACAGCTCACCCGTCACTCACCCGTCATGACGCCCACGTAACAGTAACTGTAGGACAAGATGTCGTAAAGCGACGGCTCCCGAGACAGATGAGCAACCATCGCAGACCTGCAGAACGAGCTCACTTCCTTTTTCTTCTCCACGTGGAAGCCGTGCACCTCGTTGGCCAGGCTCACCATCTAAGATGGGAGAACGCGGACCAAAATAAATACAAATACATAAATAATAACCATCTGTATTTTTGGATTGGCAGGTCGTGGTGTACCTTGAGGGTGAGAAGCAGCTGCACGGCGTTGGCGAAAGGCGTCGGCGCTGACAAACCGAACCATGTGGCAAGTCGGAAGAAGAGAAGGTAGAGAAACGTCCAGGCGAGACTCAACGTGGGCGCCATCCTTCATGCACGGACGAGAATGTCATTCAAATTTAACTCATTCACTGCCAGACGTGCAAAAATGTGTCCACTCCAGTTTTTGTCATTGTCACTCCAATTCCAGGACCCACAGAATTTTCAGTTTTAGGACTACATAAACATTCAATGCAGCATTAGAAATCTTAGTCTCTCTTCTTTGATCAGAAAAAAAGTTAATTCCTAAGTGATATGTGTCTGGAGTTACATGAGCTTGAAATGAGGGCAGATGACATAAATACAATGCAATATTGGTTTATATAGCACTTTAACAACAGCTGAAACTGGAATAAAGCGCTAACATGGAAAAAATTCAGTTTTAGGACTATATAAACATTCAATGCAGCGTAAGAAACCTTAGATGCTCTTCTTTATTCAAAAAAAAAAGAGTTAATTCCTAAGTTATATGGGTCTGGAGTTATGTGAACTTGAAATGGGGGCAGATGTCCAAAATACAATGGAGTACATACATATTGGTTTATATAGCGCTTTAACAACAGTACTAACATGGAAAAAAATAGAAATCCTGCCCCCTTGTGGAAGGGAAAAGAACATTTCCAGAGGTCTGGCCGGTGCTTTATCAGCACCCAAGCATGAAAAACAACCCCAAAAACTCTGGAACTCACTTCGTCCCAACAGTCATATCACTGATTCTCTTCCCACCTGCAAATCCCATCTCAAAACCCACCCATTTTAAATTGCATTTTCTGTGTAGCTCGATCTCTTGTTTCTATTTATAATTGTTCAGTGATACCTCGGTTTACGAACGTTAAATTTATGAAAATTTTACCTTGGCATAACAACTATTTTTCGGGATACACACTGAGCTGCCACAATGAGTGATGTGTCGTTCGCAAACGACCCCGTTCTCCTCACAAGAAAATGGCAGCTGGCATGTTTTGGTCCTCTATTCCCCGCCCCTAGTCGTAGGTTAAAGCCACGTGATTGGTCATGAACGCAGCAGTGAGAGAGGATGTGGTTAAAACATTAAAGAGACAGGCACACGACAGAGAGAGAGTGACAAAATGGATAGAAAACAGTGAAATTTGGACTTGTTTTAACTTTGATTGCTCAAAGGCAGAGTGTAGACTGAAAGGTTAAAATATCCCATCAATCAGGCTCCACAAATAACCCGCACAAGCCATCTGTACACTTGATGCAAAATGCTATCAACCCAGCTAAACAGAACACAATTGATGAAGAACTAGGTAAAATTATCGCAGAGAAAGAACCAACAAGGGATCATTCCTCAAGATGGTGAAAGAAGAAGGCTATGTTCCTCATCAAGTGTTTCATGCTGATTAAACTCCATTTCATCAAGCTATCCACCACATCACAAAGGTCAATAAAACCACTTTATTATACAGTGCAGTTGATTTCTTTAATTATAATACCATAGCACATTTATCAGGTGTATTTTGTGTAGTTTTAAGGCTTAGTAAATTAGAAGGTCAAAAATTATGTTTTATGGGGACTTGGGAACGGATTATTCTCATTTTAATGGTTTCCCATGGGAAATTAAGTTTTGCAATACACACTTTTCGCCAAACACACTGTGTGCTAACCAATTAAATTCGTAAGCCAAGGTATCACTGTATTCTATTTATTATAGTACCTATGCTTGTCTCTGACTGTAAAGTGTCCTTGAGAGCTTTGAAAGGCGCTTGAAATAAAATGTATTCTAATTATTATGATCAAATTTACTTGTAAATGGCAGCCATTTTCATTTCCAATAAATAACAATGTAACAAATAATAATAAAAATACCGCCGGGTACCTCCAGTTGCTCTTGATAATAATCCACGTTCCGATGACGGTCACCAGCGAGTGGAGGGTGTGCACTTGACAGGTGGCGATGGTAATGGAGAGGCCCACAAGCATGGCAGCGCCTTGCTTTACGGGAGGACCTGAAAACAAAACATGGATGGAGAACACACAAGGAATTTGACTCCAGTAGAACACGCTGCACTAGTATCATCATAAGAAAAAATGCAGGCACTACATACTTCTATTGGGGTGACTGTTTAGAGAGTTAAAAAAGTCCATTTCACGACTGTGATTGAATAAATAGTTAAATAAATACATCGATAAATACATAGAAATAGATATAAAGCTACCTAGCGCTGCAAAATCTAGCTAAAGAGATCTTTAGCTAGCTATATTGCCTAGCTGGCTAGCTATCAATTAGCTATCTAGCTAGCTATATAGCTATCAAGCTCGCTAGCTAGCGATCAAGCTCGCTGGCTATTGGCTATCTATTGGCTAGCTTTCTATCTATTTGAGTTACTTCCGTGTTGCGTGAAGGCTGGCGCGTGTGGCTGCCGCTGCTCACCAACAGAAAAAAAATTATCATGTGACTGTAAAGTGACCTTGAGAGTTTTGAAAGGCGCTTATAAATGAAATGTATTATTATTATTATCATTATTATTATTATTATTATTATTATTATTATTATTATTATTATTATAAGGAAAGAAAGATTTCAAATGACACTCACTGAGGTAACGGAAAAGGAATCCGAGCGGGATGGAGGCCGCTAGGACTCCCAAGTACACCAGCTCATCGGGAGACATCGTTGCTCTGCAAAAACAAAAAAAACAAAAAACATTTTGTTTGAAACATCTTGTATTAAAAAAGCTTCGCAGACTCGTGTCACAAAAGATAAATTCCGAACCTGAACTACGAAAACATCCCATGGCGTTCGCTTTGTTCAGTGTGCAAGAAAATGACTACAAATGAATACACTTGAGAAAGAACCAATAGTTTGGATGTAAACTACTGTATACGGTGATACCTTAGCTCACGAACTTAATTGGTCCCCAGAAAGTATGTGTAAGGTGAAAAGTTCGTCTGCCAAACATTTATTTCCCATAAGAAACCATTAAAATTAGAATAATCCGTTCCCAGGTCCCCATAAAACCTAATTTTCTATGAAATAAGCCTTAAAACGACACAAAATATACATTATTTTAAGTATAATAAATGTGCTATTGAATTGTAATGAAATAAATAAACTGTACGGTATAATAAAGTCGTTTTATTGACCTTTGTGATGGTCGTTGATGCCATTGCCTCTTCACGCTATCCGAGTGAAGTTGCCATGCTTTCTCGGCGATAATACCCTCACTCACACGGTCCCCTGCTAGCTGCTTTTCGTTAATCCAAATCAACAGATATTTTTCAAGCTCTTTTATTGCCTGAGACAGTTGCTTAGACAACACCGAAACACCCTTAGCCACACGTAGCAATGGTCGACTTAGCGTACTAGTACTGGGACGCTAAGTTTTTATCATCTTTCTTGTGTTCTACTGTAATTTTCTTTTGTATCCTCTTCGGCTTAACACTAGCCTGTGGTGGGGTCTTTTTCAATCCCATAATAGCAAAAGTACTCCACTTGATAACAAACCACGTCTGCATTCAAAGAAAGGGGGTGACAAAAACTACTCCGCCAGCCACCGTGGCGCTGTTCGACCGTGTAGTTTGGTGTTCATCCGCCTAAAACTAGTCCGCCATCCATTGTGGCGCTGTGTGCTTTGGTTCGTCCACCGAAAACTAGTTCGTCAGCCAAGACTATATGTTCGTGAATTTAATGTTCGTGAGGCGAAAAGTTCGTGAGCTAAAGCGTTCGGAAGCTGAGGTATCACTGTATCTTGTTTCACTAAATACATTGAAAATTGAGATTTTCATACAAAATCAAATGTAAAAAAAACATCTGCCTTTACAGGTACATTGTGTTCTTTTAGTTTCTAAGCAAAGTATTAAAATTATAATAAAACACCTCTGTGCATCACATATATTAGGCGAGGTCAATTAATCGACCTAAAAGTAGAAAAAAACTGACACCCTGACACTCGTTATTTCTGGTTTTAATGCTTTGTATGAATGAGGAAATTTTAGTTTGAGATAGGCCACAAAGAGTGATGTAACATTTGCAAGGGAAATTTGAGGTTTTGTCTTTTTGTAGTTAGGTTGCATATTTTTAACCTACGAATGGATGTAGAATGAAAACTATGCACAAGGCCAAATGATTTTTATTCGCCTGAATGTAGAATTATGTCAATATTGATTTTTAAAAAACGCTGTATTGGAAAACACACACATGGACAAGTCCCATATTGTAGGGATGTGACAAAATATTTCAATAATTCATCACACATTTTCTAATAACATATTAAAGTGAATTTAAATAGCTTTCAAATGATGTATAGATTAGTGTTCTATAACAAATAAGGAAATAATGGAATTTTTAATTTTCGAAAGATGAGGGGATTTTCTGTCTGTAATTACACAGTTAAAACAATGAAAATCTTCTTTATTACAGTTTAAACTATCATAACTTTCTTAATTTTTGGCAGATCTTAACGAATAAGGTACCATTGGAAAGCCTTTGAAACTATAAACAAGAACATAAGACAAGAAAAGTTGCAAAATATAAATTAGCAAATATCGAATGCAGGCATATTTTCGTCAGAAATCAAAAATGGCTGTCACTGAATACTAGGTAAGAAAATTGCGAGCTCTACAAATATATATGCTAATGCTTCTTTTTGCTTGAAAGTTGGCAGTTATGGAGAAAAGTATATATTCTACCACTTCTATTAGTTATAAAAATACAACTTACTCATTTTATAAACTGTAGTGCGTAAACTTCAATCAATTTCTCCCCGTTTCTCGTAGTCGTATTCGGAAATTTCAAGAACCAGCATGGAAGAAAACGCGTAACTACGTCAGCATAAACTGCCTAGCTTGGAAAATCCCACGAAAACCACGACGTACTTCACAAAAATGCAATGATATAAGACTGCGAGTACAGAGTGTGCTCGGTTCACTCGACAGAAACAATCGCGGTAGCGGACCAAGATATTGTGAATATACTGTAGTTCGAAAAGAAGTGAAAGTATGCACCCGGGCGGGAAGCCGCTTCACAAAAAAACCGCACGACAGCGTAAAACATTCCATCCAGATTCGACAGGCGTAATAAATTGACAATATAAGAGTTTGTGACATTACGCCAGCATACTTACATCTATAACTGCTCGGTGAAGACGAACCCAGCACTGCTTTGCCATTCAGATTCAGACAAGTCCCCGCAGATTTCAACGAAGCATTTCCTGGTTTGTGACGTATCGCTTCATGATTGGACGCGGCCATTTTAGGTTTGCGGTAAACACGGAAGTTGTCTTATTTTTTTTCAATTTTTAAGATCCAAACTCGATCGATCGTGGTTTATAAATTTACAACCGTGCAATTATCAGGAAAATGAACACGAAAAAAATAAACTAAGAATAAAACGACTAATTTTGTTGTTCAAATCCAACATTTATTGAAAGAATGACAACAGGAAGTACGACAACACACTTCCTGATTGGACACATCCCTTCTTAATCTTCCTCTTCATCATCAGCTCCGCCACCTCCTCCTTGTCCCTTCTTGGAATTCTTTCTCTTGACACGGCCTGGACGTCCGCCGCCGTATGGAGACCTGAGGGAGAAGTCAATGTGCTTCTGGCTGTCCAGGCGCACCACGAAGGAGGGGATGTTCACCACCTGCTTGCGCACACTGTGGGGAAATTGCAAGAGGGGGAGGGAGATTTAGAACCAGATACTTCATTGAAATTCACATTTGAGGCCTTTTTTGTTAATATGGGCAAGATACACGACTCATTTTGGGGATTTGGATGAAATATCAGAATGCACCAAGAACATAAAATGGTGCATCATAATGTGGACATTTAAAGGACAACCGACACAATGTTTTTGTTTCCTGACACCAGAAAAAACGTTTTATAGCATCGAAAATACCCAAATCACGCAGGCTGATATTTTTAGTCAAATGCAAAACACCAAAAAAATGACTTGGTGTCCGAAAACTGCCACAAAAATGAGCTCGGAACTGAGGATTCAGAAAGTCCCGCCCCCTTGTTTGTGACATCACGCCAGGATACTCCTTCACAAACTGCCTTGCTCCAGAATCAAAACTTCAGAGAGTTCAGATTGGGAGAAGATGCTTTGTTACTTATCCAGTTATGAATATGATTCAAATAGTTCCAAAGAGGAAAGCATAAATGTTTGCAATCGATTAAAGAAGTCCTTCCGTATCAATTCCAGCCGTCTGGACTCCAATGTAGCGCAGATAAGATGCACAAGATGGCGCCCAAGCTCCATTGGAAATGGGCAGATTTGTCCGCTGGGAATTTGTGTCAATTTACATCTTCTAATTTCAAGACCAACACTGTGTTTTCAGACGAAAAAAAAAAGTACCCAAAATGCATTTTGTGTCGCTTTCTCGGTCAGGGGTGTTCCTTCAGTGACGTCACGTACGGACTCGTCACCAACTCAAAAACAAGACTTCCTGAATATTCAGTGAGAGTCTTAAAACGTAAAAATATCTTTGTAAAATACGCTCAGTAGAAGTCATTTTAAGTGATTTTAACAAATTGTGGATGCAACTTGTCCGGAGGTGTCGGTTGTCCTTTAAAAGTCTCTGTGAATCTTGACATATCAACTAACTTTGCAAGTAGTGTAGTTTCACGCAGGCTTCATTGACGAGGAATTCTTGACACCACAGTCAATCTGCTCACTTAAAAATCTTAATCATCAGCCTTGAGCGTCACCCGCAACTCATTGCCCGAGGTGCAACCCGTGCCTTACCTAAACAGCCCTCCCCCTGGCATCAGTTGGCAGGATTGGCTCTGGGCAATCAAATTCTCTACTGACAAGGTATACGACTTTGATGCCGAATTGACCTTGGTGATATTTAACCCGTTACTCAGCGGAGGGTGTTAAAAGGCGGCTGCGGTCCTCTGATGGAAGAGGAAGCATGGGGCATCACAGCAAAGTCTCCAATGTGACGACGTGGGTGTGATCAACGTACCGGATGTGCCTTTGGCGGATAAGCACGCGGGCGTGGTGGATGCTCTTGGCCAGTCCAAGTTTGAAAACCTGAGTTTGAAGCCTTCGCTCCAAAAAGTCTTCAACTTTCAAACCCAGGATGTAATCCAGCTTCATTTTGGCCTCATCCAACACACCGATGCGCACCAGGCGCCTGAGCAAGGCATTACCTACACGTGCAAAAAAAAAGATTTAGTTTCCCACAGTAAAAAAAAAAACAATGTAATATTTCAGGGAGGACAATAGGCCTCATTCACGAGGAATTCGCGACCACACTGGATATTCAGACAAGTAAGAATTAAATCACCGGCTCAGGCATCATGAAGGATTTTAACACAAGTTGAAAGGACGATTACCTTCAAACAGACGTTTGGGTTCTTTCTCATCCAAAGTGAGCAGCTCTCTGGCAGCTTTACGAATCTTAGCCAGGGTGAATTTGACCCTCCACACTTCACGTTTGTTCCTCAAGCCATATTCGCCTAAAAAAAAAAAAAAAGATCACAGGGCCAAGATTGTCATAACGCAAATGGGTCAACGTTTATAACAATACCGGAACTCCGGCCGACACCCTACAACACTGCAACTGATTCGGTTCCTTCTTTCCTTATTATTTTTTTAAACGTTAGCATACTTTTAATTGAGTCATTTCAAACCCATTTTCTATGAAATAATTCAATTACCCCATCACGGTACCACAGATTTGCAATGAGCCATTACACACCAATGAGTTTCAACTCCTGGTCGAGACGGGACTTCTCAAAGGGACGGCGGGGGGTGACATACGTCTTGCGGCAGACCCAACTCCTGGCAACGGGCATGGTTGCTTAGAAGAACCTGAATGACAAGAGATAATTTGCTTGTCAAAGTATGTCACATAAAAGTTGTTTTGATAACCATCCATGCCCATGACAGCTTATGTGTGATCACAGGTTGAATGTGTCATGCAAAAATATAATTAGCTAAAATCAAAGTCACAAACTGAATTATGATAAACCGTCACAGCGTTCCGCTGCCATTTGGCAGAAAATTAAGCTTCAGAGACACTCGTTAAAAACATCGAATATATAATTCGCATGATTTAGAACAAATGCGAGTAGGCCGCACGTAAGCCAGACCACGTTGGCTATCCATGAGACTTGCTAGCATTAGCATCCGATTTAGCATTTTAATAGACGACACAACGCTATGTTCTAGTTTAGTTAGGACTCAAAAAGTCAAGTCTATAACTTCTTAAAAATTACAATCGCGAGTAAATGCCATTGAAAAACTAAATTAGACGAGTTGATCGAGCAAAAAGCCAAAATGAGCTTTTCGTTACCTGCTTCGATCAGGGTCGCGTAGTAAAGAGGAAGTGAATGGCGGCCGGCAGCGGTTTTATACTGATTTGAAAACTCATATCCCGTCATGCTTTTCAACAAGCAAACGGAAATGATGATGTTCGCTTGACGCCCTCTGTTGTCGGGAAACAATATCTACTTACAAACGCTGCAACAAATGTGGAGGAATGCATTTGACGTCATTCATTTCTTTTATTTTAATCCAAGAATCGTGCTCGAAGTAGACATGTTGAACATTATAGTGTTTAAATGGATATATTATACTTGTATATGTTATATACTCCCACTACTCATCGCCATAATAACACAAACAAAAATGCTAGTAGTGGTACAAGTTCAGGCTGGTTCAGGCTCATTCTGTACGATTTGTGCACATTTCTAGATGTATACGGCACACAAGAAAGTCTAGTAAACGCAAAAATTGTTCAATATAATTTTGAGATATTTTCGTCATTAAATATTTAGCAGTCATGTTAAGGCATATCCAATATCCAATATCCATATCCAATCTAATTCAATAGAAAACGTTGCTTAAAAACAACAGATTGACATCGTATACTATCCTGTCGTATAAACCTCGCGGCAGCCATTTTGAATGGATTTCGATTTACGACCGTTTTGTCAGAACGGAACCTGGTCGTAACTCAGATGTTACTTGTATAATATATAAATATATGCTTCCCAAACGTAGCATGTACAACAAGAAAAAATGTAAGAAACCAAGCTTGCCATAATGTGTGTGAAAGCGAGCGAGGGTGATAAGGTGCTAAACTCCCAAGCAAGGATATGGGGGGGGGGGACTATTTATAATACTCTGAAATGGGAGCCCCAAGCATGTGTTTCTGTCTGTCAGGAGGGCGCCGCTTGTTTTTTCGGTGTTGGTGTTGACCTTCTTTCACACTTTTGGCTTCGCAAAAGTTCTCCTCACCAAAGACCTCTCGGATCTTTCTTCTTCGTTTGGAATCTCTATTTTCTTTTTCAGCTGGACTCGTCGTCTGCTTTTTCAGAGTGCAACTTCTGTATTTTATTTTTTAATCACCCCTTGTCCTCCATTTGTCCTCCACGTCTCCTCGTGTGAGGCTTTTCGAGGCTATGCTATCCTCACCCACTGTTATCCTCCAGCCGTATGGATTGCCCGTCTACCCGCAGACGACCACCTGCTATCCCAGTATTGTCCAGGTAAAGTCTAAGAATAAGAATAAGAATAAGAATAAGAATAATGTATTTATATATGGATTGGATTGGATTGGATTATATGCCTTTATTTAGTGTATGTATTTAAGGATATTTTTATGTATGTTTTTTGTTTTTTTAATGTATTTTTTTGTTTGTTTATATATATATATATATATGTATTTATTTATGTATTTATTTAGATATTTATATATGTATTATATGTATTTATGTACGTATTTATTTAAGTGTTTGTTTATGTATTTATTTGTTTGTATATATTTACTTGTTTATTTATGCATTTATTTATGTATTTATATATGTATTTATGTATGTATTTATTTAAGTGTGTGTTCATGTATTTATTTGTTTGTTAATATATATTTATGTATTTATTTTTGTATTTATTTATATGTTTATATGTATTTATGTATGGATTTATTTAAGTGTTTGTTTGTGTATTTATTTGTTTGTTTATATATATTTATGTATGTATTTATGTATTTATTTGTTTTTATTCATGTATTTTTATGTATTTATGTATGTATTTGCTTGTTTATATATATTTCTATATTTATTTATAGGTTTGTTTATTCATTCTAATAATGAATTAACTTCCGGGTTGAGTGAATGCTGGCGCATGTGGCTGCCGCTACTCACCCACAGAAAAAATATCCTGTGACTGTAAAGTGTCCATGAGAGTTTTGAAAGGCGCTTAGAAATGAAAAGTATTATTATTATTATAATAAGTTTTAATTTTTAATTAATATAATAATAATAATAATCATCATCATCATCATCGTAAGTTATCTATTAGCTATCTATTAGCTAGCTAGCTCACTTTCTGTCTATTTCAGTTACTTCAGGGTTAAGTGAACGCTGGCGGATGTCGCTGCCGCTGCTCACACGCAGAAAAACTTATCCTATGACTGTAAAGTGACCTTGAGAGTTTTGAAAGGCGCTTATAAGTGATTTTTTTAATAATTATTATGATGATGATGATGATGATGATGATGATGATGATTATTATTATTATTACTGTAGCGTACCTAATCTTGAGTCCGTTGCTCTCTGCCATGCTAGCAAACCGTGCACTAGCATCATAGCGCTCGCAACCTGAACCGGTCATCAAAGTGGGGCTCGCAACGTTATTCCTAAAAAACAAATAAAACCTCAGAGGAAGTGTAAACATTTCAATAACCTGAAAAGAGAATTCAGCCATTTTCTTCTCAACACGTTTTTTTTTGATGAGAAATTCTTAGCATGCCGTTATGGAGGTATAGCCTCAAAATCTTTTACACTATTTGCGCTTTCTGAAATTTATGTCGCTAAAACGCTGCCAAGTGACACATTTTAGAGTCGCTCCGCCGCTTAGCGCGTGAACTTGAGTGGTGTTTGTTCACATTAGTGGGACATGACGCAATTTTGACCACTAGCTAACTATGCATGCAGGGTACATTCCAATTCGGCTTCACAATACAGTGATACCTCAGCTTACAAAAAGCGCCACGGTGGCTGGCGGACTAGTTTTGGTCACCACCTAACTTTGAGTGCAGACATTGTTTGTTATCAAGTGGAGTACTTTTGCTATTATGCCCACCACAGGCTAGTGTGAAGTCGACCATTGCTAAGTGTGGCTAAGGGTGTTTCTGTGTTGTCTAAGCAACAGTCTCAGGCAATAAAAGAGGTTGAAAAGCTTCTGTTGATTTGGATTAACAAAAAGCAGCTCGCAGGGGACAGTGTGAGTGAGGGTATTATTGCCGAGAAAGCACGGCAACTTCACTCGGATATCATCAAGAGGCAACTGCATCAACGACCATCACAAAAGTAAATAAACTGTTCTGTGTAGCTCTATCTCTTGTTTCTATTTATAATAGTATTTTATTTATGTATTTATTGTATTCTATTTATAATTGTATTTTAGTTATTATTGTATCTATGCTTGTCTGTGATTGTAAAATGTCCTTGAGAGCTTTGAAAGGTGCTTAAAATAAAATGTATTATTATTATTATTATTATTATTATTATTATTATTATTATTATTATTATTATTATTATTATTATTATTATTATAAAACACCTTCATTATACAGTACAGGTGATTTCTTTAATTGCAATACAATACAATAGCACATTATACATAAAATAAGGTATATTTTGTGTAGTTTAAAGGCTTATTTAGTAGAAAATTTTCTTTTATGTGGACCTGGGAACGTATTATTCTCATTTTAATGGTTTCTTAAGGGAAATAAATGTTTGGCAGGCTAACTTTTCGCCTGACATACACTTTTTGGGAACCAATTAAGTTCGTAAGCTGAGGTATCACTGTACTCAATTTCAAACACGTATAAAGTTTTGCTTGGAAGAGACTTTTTTATGCACCTATAAACTGACATGGCATTTGTTGAGGGGGGGGGGTGTCCCTGACATGCCATCAATGCCACCATTTTGTCAGCTTGTATTTTTAGGTTGTCTATCCTGAGCGTATAATCACAAGAGGGAGATTCTGTCACCTATCTGGTTTTTCAGCCATCAGCTCGTCTTAAAATAGAGGGGGGTGTCAGGTGGGGGGGGGGGTGCACGGGTCGGCTCTGAAAAATAAGATTGACAAAATGGTCGCGGTGATAGCGCTCGCTGGAACGTGGCTCAACGAAGCGCCGCGATCAAGTATGAAACGGTAAAAGTCATGGCGATATTTTGAAAATAACAATAAGATGTCCATTTTTTTTTAACTTCAATAGTTCGCAAATTTGCATATCGTTTCAATGAGCGAACACGTTAGCTCACAGTGCAGAAATTGTGTTTTAAAGTCCAGTTCCAGCCAAATTAATCAATAAGTCGTTTTCAAATCTGAAGTCAAGAATAATGACTGTTAGTGTGGTTTAGGTACGACACTTTCAAATGTTGTTTCGGACTTTAGCGAGCGTCATGGCACTTGACATGCTTGATTTGTTTTCGCGGGCCGATGTGGCGGCCCAGATTTGGCCCACAGGCCTTGACTTGGACACCTGTGATGGAAGGGATTAGCCAGCTAGCTGAATAGAAAGAGCTAGCTCACTAGCTCATTAGCGAGCTCGATCGCTAGCTTGCTGCCTCACTATCTAGCTCAATGGCTAGCTCGCTAGCTCACTAGCTAGTTTGATCGCTACCTAGCTATCACACAAACTAGCTCGATCTCTAGCTAACTCACTAGCTAGCTCAATTGCTAGCTAGCTCAATCGCTCAATCTCTAGCTAGCCTGCTAGATAGCTAGCTAGCTTGATAGATGGGCATGAAGTTTGATTTGCTTTCACAGCACGAATAAGATGTTGTGGCGGGCCAGATTTGGCCCCTGGGCCTTGACTTGGACACCTATGACCTCAGGGATTAGCCAGCTAGCTGAATAGAAAGAGAGCTAGTTAGTTAGCTCAATTGCTCGCTAGCCTGCTAGCTAGCGGTAAGGGTCTGATGCATGGAAATCTGGCGACAGCTGTCCCGGCCTGCAAGCTGTCGACCTTTGAACCCCGAGTTGACAGCTGAGGTGTTATAGAAGGAGAACGAGGCAGACATGACGCCTGACTATCAAAAGACAAAAGGTTGGGGGCTGTTGGGGTGGGTTGAGTGTTTCCTTTTTCCGACGACTTGCTACCTACCGCCTTGAAAAGAGACGGAGCACGTGTACTTTCTATTTGAATCGAAACGAGAGTGTCTGATGGAATGATTGACAGTCCCAGATGAGCAGGGGGGGGGGGCATCCCTCCTCGGCCCCTTTAAGCCCCCCTTGTCGTTGGTGGGCTAACCATTGGACGCGATTGGTGGAGGGTGAGCTAGCTAGCACTGCCACTTTATCTGTCCTTTTCTCTAGCTAGCTAGCTGGCTTGGAGCTAGCTGCCTTAGAGCTAGCTGGCCTGAAGCTAGCTGGCTTGGAGCTAACTGGCTTGCAGCTGGCTTGCTTGGAGATAGCTGGCTTGCTAGCTAGCTGGCTTGGAGCCAGCCGGCTTGGAGCTAACTGGCTTGCAGATAGCTTGCTTGGAGCTAGCTGGCTTGGAGCTAGCTTGATTCTAGCTAGATGGCTTCTAACTAGCTGGCTTATAGCCAGCTAGCTTGGAGCTAGCTGGTTTGGAGCTAGCCGGCTTAGTAGTTAGCTGGCCTCTAGCTAGCCAGCTTGAAGGTAGATGGGTTGGAGCTAGCTGGTTTGCTAGCTTGATGTCTAGCTGGCTTGCTCTCTAGCTGGCGTGCTAGCTTGCTATTTAGCTGTCTCGCTAGCTATCTGGCTTGCTAGCTGGCTGGCTAGTTAGCTGGCGTTCTAGCTCGCTGACTTGGTAGCTAGCTGGCTTGCTAGCTAGCTCCAGTATCTGGTATCCATCCATCTATCTCCATGTCCGTCACTTCTAATACCCCCCCCCCCCCCGCCCCGCTTCTTTCTCTCTAGGGGAGTCCCACGCAGGAGGCGGGTCCAGGCGCCCCCGACCCCGCCCTGTCTCAAGTGTTTGCGGCGCCCCCCTCCTACCCTGCGCCGGTTCAAGGTCCGGCGACAGCGGCGGGCAGGCTGCCGCCTTTGGATTTCAGCTCGGCGCACCCCGGCTCCGAATACCCCGAGCACGCCCAGCTGAGGGTCTTCCAGGGCCCTCAGCTGGAGGGCGCCGAGACCCTGGCGCCCAGCAACACGGTAGGAGGCGCAAAAAAAAATGACAGTCACATGACCACAATATCATGCGGAGCTGCTCCATTCAATGTTTTCCATGTTTTCTAGCTAGCAAAGACACCAGTACGCGGAATGTTAACTCATTCACTGCCAAATGATCTGCAAAATAATAACAAATAAATAATAATAATAATAATAATATATTAAGCACCTTTCAAAACTCTCAAGGACACTCAGGACCCACAAAATATTAAGTTTTAGGACTACATAAACATTAAATACATCTTAAGAAACCTTAGACTCGCTTCTTTTATCAGAAAAAAAGAGTTATTTCCTAAATGATATGGGTCTGTAGTTATATGATCTTGAAATGAGGGCGTCTGTACAAAATAAAATCCATACATATTGGTTTATGTGGCGCTTGAAGCTGGAACAAAGCGCTAACATGGAAAAAAGGGGCAACGCTACCCCCTTGTGGAAGGGAAAAAAAACCATTGTCAGAGGTCTGGCCAGTGCTTTATCGGCACCCAAGCATGCAAAAATAAAACGAATTTGGGAATGGCGGTCTATGTCATATTTTCAATTCATTCTGATTGGCTCTAATTGCTGACTCACACAAAAAAAAAATACAGTGACTGTAAAGTGTCCTTAAGAGTTTTGAAAGGCGCTTAGAAATTAAATATATGTATGTATATTATTATTATTATTATTATTATTATTATTATTATTATTATTATTATTATTAAAGGAGGTAAAAAACAGGTGATTCAAACCCAGAAATTTGTGACTGTGAGACACCCGCGCTAACCACTACACCAACGTGTTGCCCTCACTCATCCAGGCGGCCCAAAAACAAAATATCACTTCATTTATTTAAAAATATCACAGGTGCCAAATATGATATTTGCGACTTGGACGTGACCCCTGACCTCAAGGGGTGGTCCGTTCCACTTTTTCCAAGCCCAGAAATGTCGCCCACGTCGAGAAATGCGCCACCTGTTGGCCCAAAAGCCACACGGAGCATATTTGTCTCTCTGTCTTTTGCTGCTAAATGAATTTAATGGTGGTGTATTTGATGACGATACAGCACCCCCTCGCCCCCCCCCCCCCCCCCCCCCCCCCAGACACACAAGGCTCCACGAGGGGAGAAAGTTGAAGCGTCGCCATGGAAAAAAAAGGGGGAGACTGGATGACACCCACCCGCCCCCCTCCCATCCTCTCTCCCACTCTGAAATATCCCAACACAGGTCCACAAACGCTATTCTGCATGGTGACGTGACATCACCACTTTGCTCCCCCCCACCCCCACCTCTACCTCCCCCATGTGCGTGTGTGTGCGTGATTGTGTGTGTGTGTGTCTGTGTGTGTGTGTCTCCCCCTCCCACTCTGTCTCCCCCCACCCACCTCCATGCATCTTAACGATGACACTTTCCCTTTAAAGGACAACCGACGTCACTTTTTTTGTTTCCTAACTGACAGCAGAAAAACGTTTTAATAGCATCTAAAATACCCAAAACACGCAGTATGATATTTTTAGTCAAATGTAAAACACCAATCAAAATGACTTAAAATGTCCAAAATCTGCAAAAAAAAATGAAACCGGAAGTCGCCAGTTTCAGAAAGTCCCGCCCCCAGTTGGTGACGTCACGCCAAGACGTCTTGCATTGCTGCAGAATCAAAACAATGGCTTCAGATTCGGAGAATATGCTTTCTTGTTACACATCCAGTTATGAATATGATTCAAATAGTTCTGAAGAGGAAAGCATACATGTTTGCAATCGATTCAAGAATTTATTGCGTGCCATTATGAGGCAACATTGAGGGGAAATGTCTCACCGAAAAAGAGGCACAAAATGGCGACCTCCTGTGGCCACCTCCATTTCCACAGGCTGATAAATTCCGTAAGTGGAGCTTGGACGCCCTCTTCTGGCGGCTTTTGGGTGCAACACAAGGTCCCCAGACCAAACAAGTACAGCAAAATACATTGACGTGAACGAAGGACCGCTACAATGCATCTTTTTTACGGTCAAGGGCGGTCCTTTAGTGACGTCATGTACGGACTCGTCTCCAAGTCAAAAACAAGACTTCCGGAATATTCAGCACGAGTCTTAAAACGTAAAATAGAGCTATATGCGGTGGAATCTTTGTAAAATACGCTCAGTAGAAGTCACTGGAAGCCATTTTACAAATTATGGACACAACTTGTCCGTCCGGAGACGTCGGTTGTCCTTTAACACTTGGCAGAAGAGCAGCACCTTGATCGCAGACTGACTGACGCCTTTGGAACGTTTACTTGCGCGCTTTTCCTTTATTTATTTATGTAAATGCCATTTATTTATTTATCTATTTGATTATTTCTTTCTTATTTAATTACTTTGTCGGTCTATTTATTAATTATGTAACTATTTATTTATTTATTTATTTACTTATTTATCTGTTCATCTATCTATTTATTTTTATTGATTTATCCGTTTATTTATCTATTCCTTTATTTATGTCTATATTTATTTTCAAAGTCAAAGTCAGCTTTATTGTAAATTTTTTAAATAAAAAAATATTTTTTTTTTGTCAATTATTTTGTTTATTTAAGTTTAATGTATTTAGCTATTTTTTATTTCATTATTATTTTATTCATTTGTCCGCATATTACTTTATTTATTTATTTGTGTATTTATTGGATTGGATTTGCCTTTATTATTATTTATTATTTATCTTTTTATCTATTTTTTTTTATCTTGATTTATCCATTTATTCATCTATGCGTCTATTTATTTGTTTATTTCTTTATCTATTTGTTTATTTCTGAAGAATTGTATTCATTTCTCCACCTATTTATTCATTTATGTGTTTTTTTATTTCTTTATCTATCTATCTATCTATCTATCTATCTATCTATCTATCTATCTATCTATCTATCTATCTATCTATCTATCTATCTATCTATATTGATTTATCCATTTATTTATCTATTTATTTGTTTATTGCTTTATCTATTTGTTTATTTCTTAATTATTTTATTGATTTGTCCACATATTTATTCATTTATTAATTTATTTATTAATGTATTTTTATTGCTTTCCTTATTTATCTGTTTATCTATCTATTTATATTGATTTATCCGTGTATTTATCTATTTGTTTATTTATTTACGTATCTATTTTGTTTATTTCTTCATCTATTTCTTTATTCTTTTATTAATTTGTCCAAATATTCATTCATTAATATTTTTTCTTTTGTTTATTATTCTGTTTATCTATCTTTATTTATATTGATTTATCAGTTTATTTATCTATTCATCCATTTATTTACGTGTTTATTTATGTGTCTATTTATTTATTTATTTATTCATTCATCCGATTTTTCATTTATTTATTTATTGATTGTCTCTTTTTGTTGTTGTTCTTTCAAGCTTTCTGCTCTACATTCAGGCCTCACCCGGAAGGCTAATAACGCTCTCGTATGCCCTTATTTGCCCCCCCCCTCCATTGCCATGTATTGATTAGCACCCCCTCCCCCCTCCCATTTGAAAGCATTCCCTCGTTCTTCACGGAAACGCGTGATTGCACACAATCGATGTGAGCGCACAAGGAGCATCGTGATGCATTGTGACACACTTGATGTTTCTTTTGCCTCGTGACTTTTGCCGAGATTCGTGTGCATGGGACAGACGGGTTTCATCAGCTTCACTTGGAGCTGCTTGGGGAAGCGGGAGAAAGCAGGACTGGGGAAAGGAAGAAGTAGAAAAGCAAAATACAGGAGCAGCCACTGTAAAGGCAGCCACTCTCGCGGCGCCATATTGAACTCAAAAAAACAAAAATAAGAAAATAATATGACAACACCAAGACACAATCTGAAGCTATCTATTTTGCTATCTATTTGCTATCTGGGTAGCTAGCTATGTAGCTGGCTATTTATTAGCTATATGGCTATCTCGCTAGTTAGCTAATTATCTAGCTGGCTATACTTTAGCTATCTGTTAGCTAGCTAGCGTTCTATCTATTTGAGTTACTTCTGGGTTGAGTGAACGCTGTCGCATGTGGCTGCCGCTGCTCACCCGCAGAAAAACTGATCCTGTGACTGTAAAGTGACCTTGAAAGTTTTGAAAAATGCTTATAAATCTTCTTCTTTTCCTTTTGGCTTTTCCCTTCAAGGGGTCGCCACAGCAAATCAGTGTCCTCCATCTTTTAAATGAAATGTATTTTATTATATCATAATAATAATAATAATAATAGTTGGCTATCCATTAGCTATCTACTAGCTAGCTAGCTAACTTTTGTATCTGTGTAATCTGTGTTAATAGTGACATTCAGTGTATTAGCTAACTATCTAGCTAGCTAGCTATATAACTATCTAGATGGCTAGCTATCTGTTGGCTATCTATTAGCTATCTACTAGCTGGTTAGCTAGCTTTCTATCAATTTACTTCTGGGTTGAGTGAACGCTGGCGCATGTGGCTGCCGTCGCTCACCCACAGAAAATTTATCCTGCGACTGTAAAGTGACCTTAAGAGTTTTGAAAGGTGCTTATAAATGAAATGTATTATTATTATTAAAAATTCTGCTAGCTTAATGGTAACGCACAAGGTAAAAATCAGTCTAGAAGTGTTTCCGACTGGCATGTTTTGGATGGCCCCGCCCCCTTTTTTATGATTATTATTTTTATTCATATTTTTTGACTTGCACAGCTCCTCACAGATGCCTGACAGGGATCACTGGTTGCGGAATGCTTTCCGGTTTGGATCACCTGATCTGGTGGTTAATGTCTTGTCTAATGTTATGCAACGCAAACAGGAAGTGATCAGATTTCAATCCGTGTCATCCACCTTTCTACTTCCTGTTTTTGTTTACACCCGTTTCCTTTTATTCTACTCGGCTCGGTCATCCATCGCCATTAGGAGGATGCTTTGGCAGCCGTGACCTCTGACCCCCAAGCTTTGAGCGCATCGGCGGCATCCGGCGGCGGGAGCGGAAGTGACGACGAGGGAGCCGGGAAAGCCCAACCTAAACGCCTCCACGTGTCAAATATCCCTTTCCGCTTCCGGGATCCGGACCTTCGGCAGATGTTTGGGGTACGGACGTAAAAAAAACGTCAGCCATTTTGGGGGCAAAGTGATGATTTTGGGGTCGCTGTGCTCCTTCACGACTTCTGTGATACGACTGTGTTTACGAAGCAATTCGGCAAGATCCTGGATGTCGAGATTATATTCAACGAAAGGGGGTCAAAGGTCAGCATGGCACAATTTTGCACGTCATCCGAGAGGGAATTGGGAAATATCGGAGATAATGACGTAGATTCACGCAGGGATTCGGCTTCGTCACCTTCGAGAGCGCCGCCGAGGCCGACCGAGCGCGGGAGAAACTGAACGGGACGATCGTGGAAGGGAGGAAGATCGAGGTGACACACACACACACACACACATACACACGCATACACACACAAATTGGTTTCCATAGCGATGAGTCAGACATGTTTTTTTCAAGAATAGACCATTTGGTTACAGTGGGAACACAATCGCAAATTATTATTATTATTATTATCATGGTCATTATTATCATTTTTATTATTATTTATTGTTTGTTATTATTAGCATCATTGTTGTTATTATTATCATGATCATTATTATCATTTTTATTATTATTTATTTTTTGTTATTATCATCATCGCTATTATCATCATCATTATTATTACCGTTATTTTTATTTATTTTTTTATCATTATTATCATTGTTGTTATTATCATCATTATTATTATTACCATTACTATTATCATTATTATTCTTATGATTTTATTATTACCATTATTATCATTATTATTGTTATAACAATTGTTTATTATTATCATTAGTATCATTATCATCATTATTACCATTACTATTATAATCATAATAATTATTATTATTATTATAACTTTTTTATTATTATTATTATAATGCTTTTTATTATTAGCATTATTATTACAATTTTTATAATTAGAATTATTACCATCATTATTATGATTGCTATTTTTATTAGCATTTTATCATCATTATTATGATTATGATTATGATGATGATCATTGTTATTATTATTATTATTATTATTATTATTATTATTATTATTACCATTATCTTTATTATTATTAATATTATTACAATGTTTATTATTATCTTTATTATAATCATTGTTATTATTATTATTATTGCAACTTTTATTATCATCATCATTCAAATGATCATGATCATGATTATTATTGGGTGGCATTGTCTTTTGTCTTTTGTCTTTGCAGGTGAACAACGCCACTGCAAGAGTCGTGACCAAAAAGCCACAGACGCCGCTGGTGAATAGCGACCTTACAAGTAAGAAAAGGCCTCATCAATTCGATCCATTTTGATCATTTCTCGACTGTGTGACTGATTGGTTGTCGTCCGCGCAGCTTCTGGCTGGAAGCTCAACCCCGTCATGGGCGCCATGTACGCACCAGAACTCTACACAGGTCAGTAAATTAATAAATAATAATAATAATAATAATAATTATAATAATAATAATAATAATAATAATGGAAATAGTAATGTAATAGTAGTAGTAATAGTAGTAGTAATAGTAGAAGTAATAGTAATAGTTGTAGTAATAGTAGTAGTATTAGTCGTAGTAATAGTAATAATAATAATAGTAATAGTAGTAATAATAATAGTAATAGTAGTAGTAATAGTAATCATAGTAGTAATAATAATAATAATAATAATAGTCGTAATAGTAGTAATAATAATAGTAATAGTAGTAATAATAATAGTAGTAGTAATAGTAGGAATAGTAGTAATAATAATAATAGTAGTAGTAATAGTATCAATAGTAGTAATAATAATAGTAATAGTAGTAATAATAATAATAGTAGTAATAATAGTAGTAATAGCAATAATAGTAGTGACAATGACAATGATAATGATAATGATAGTACTACTACTATTACTATGAATAATAATAATAATAATAATAATAATAATAATAATAATAATAATAATAATAATAATAATAATAATGGTAGTAGTAATAATAATAATAATAATAATAATAATGGATTGGTCTGCTGTTGTGATATAGTGGCCGGTTTCCCGTACCCGGTGGCGGCGCCGGCGCTGGCCTATCGGGGCTCGGCGCTGAGGGGTCGAGGGCGGACCGTCTACAACACCATTCGCTCGGCCGCAACAGCCGCTGCTATGCCCGCCTACCCCGGGTAAATCCCCTCACCGATGACATTCTGACTTGAACTCATTCACTGCCATTTACGAATTTATTCGGGAATTGAAAATAGGACGTAGAGCGCCATTCCCGAATTTGTTTGGGTTTTGTTTTTTCATGCTTGGGTGTCGATAAAGCGCTGGCCATGGCCTCTGGCAATGTTTTTTGCTTTGTTCCAGCCTCAGCTGTTGTTAAAGCGTCATATAAATCAATATGTATTCCTTAGCGTAAAAGCACTACTTTTGTTTTAACGAAGCTCCTCAACTCACTTCAACCTAGTTTCCCTGGCATTAACTCATTCACTGCTATTCACAAATTTATTCGGGAATTGAAAATAGGACGGAGAGCGCCATTCCCGAATTCGTTCGGGTTTTGTTTTTATCATGCTTGGGTGCTGATAAAGCGCTGGTCATGGCATCAGGCAATGTTTTTTTTTTCTTTTCCACAAGGGCGCAGCATTTCCCTTTTGTCCATGTTAGCGCTTTGTTGCTGCTGCTCACCCGCTGCAAAAGTTATCCTGTGACTCTAAAGTGTCCTTGAGAGTTTTGAAAGGCGCTTAGAAATGAAATGTATTATTATTATTATTATTATTATTATTATTATTATTATTATTACCACCAACTTCACTCTGCCTGTCATGAGATGTATTTTCCACATGATGGCGCAATTGAACAAATGAAGCCTGGTGAGGCTTCGGTCCAAAAAGTGAACCGTTTTGATGGAATGCTTCATTGCTTCATGATGCTTCGTTTTACCATCACGTCTAAACGGTACCGTGGACCTCCTGTAACGGTCTCAAAATATTTTCACCTGTCGCAATCAGGGTGGTGTATCAAGATGGTCTCTATGGAGCGGAAATCTACGTAAGTCAGCGTCCATTCAACTTGTCGTCGTATAATAAATAAACGCTAACATGACGTATTCCCGCGCAGGGAGGCTATCCTACTGCGTACAGGGTGGCCCAGACGGCGTCGCCGGCTGCCGCGGCGACCTACAGTGACGGGTAGGGCGATGTTTCGGAAAAACGATACAGTATATTGTCGCCTGGAACTGATGATGAAAAGATTACATGTATTATTATTATTATTATTATTATTATTATTATAAGTGAATCTTTTTATCTTTCGTCACCAGGTATGGCCGCGTGTACGCCGCCGCTGCTGATCCTTATCACCACTCGGTAGGACCGACAACCACATACGGCGTTGGCACCGTGGTGAGTTCACCCACGCTCAGGGTTGTTGTGAATTTGGGGGAAGCCATTAAAATGTTTCATTTTTTTTCCATCTATTACATAACAAATTAATGAATAACTAGTTTTCAAAATTAAAATAAAAAAAACTGTTATTGTGGTTTACATACGACAATTTGAAATTTTGGTTCCGACTTTATCTAGCAAAATGGCACTTGACATGCTTGATTTGCTTTCGCGGGCCGAATAAAATGATGTGACGGGCCAGATTTGGCCCCCAAGCCTCGACTTGGATACCTATCCTATATACATGCTCCTTTTGTCGGCCTAAAAATATTTTTTTCTTGCCGCGAGCCACATTGTAGTCACAATTTCCTCTCAAGGGCTGAATTTGGGGAAGCCATGAGAATATTTCATCCACTATACATATTCCATCTAGAGCGCACGACAAATTAATGAATAACTAGTTTTCAAATTTGAAGTCAAGACTTATGACTATTATTGTGATTTTCATAGCAAAAATATACATTTTGGTTCAAACTTTAGCTAGCATCATGGAATTTCCCAAATTTGATTTGCTTTCGCGGGCCAAATAAAATGATGTGGCGGGCCAGATTTGGCCCCCGGGCCTCGACTTGGACACCTGTTTGTAGTCATCCCCAGTTGAAATTTAACCATCAAACACAGAGAATTCCATGTTGTGCATTTCACCAAACCACATACAGCAAGACACAAAATGTTGCTAGCTTAATGCTAATGCGAATGACAAAACACCATAGGCAGGCGAATGAAATTAGCATTGATGTTGCGGTAGGGCCAAACTGAATATTAGCTCTTTAGAAATTGTCAAAAAATCACTCACTTTCAACCCCCTCCCCATCCCGTTGTTATTTGTATTATTCATTTTATGTATTCAGTACATATATAATATTCATTATTATTAATTTTTGATTGCATTTCATTCGCAGGCCAGTTTGTACCGAGGAGGATACAACCGCTTCACTCCTTATTGATAAAGCCGACTGTGATCTGGAACGCTGCACACAGGAAGTGGACTGAAGTTGTAAATACTGTGTTTTAGTTAACGCTCAGCGCAGGCTTTGCGTTATTTACTGTATGTTATTTATGGGAGATATCTTTTGTCAAGGGTCAAATTGTACATTTTCATACGTTGTTTGGATGATGTGTCGAATCTTTATTTAAACGACAACCGACACCATTTTTGTTTCCTAAGTGACATCATAAAAACGTTTTATAGCATCTAAAATACCCAAAACACACAGGCTGATATTTTTAGTTAAATGCAAAACACCAACAAAAATGACTTAAGTGTCCCAAAACTGACACAAAATGAACTCGGAACTGGGCAGATTCAGGAGGTCCCGCCCCCTTGTTCGTGACATCACACCAGGATACTCCTTCACAAACTGCCTTGCTCCAGAATCAAAACAATGGCTTCAGAGAGTTCAGATTCGGAAAAAGATCATTTCTTGTGACTCATCCAGTTATGAATATGATTCAAATAGTTCTGAAGAGGAAAGCATAAATGTTTGCAATTGATTAAAGAAGTCCTTCCGTATCAATTCGAGCCGTCTGGACTCCAATGTAGCGTCCAGAAAATACAAAAGATGGCGCATAAGCGCCGTTGGAAATGGGCTGATTTGTCCACTGGGAATTTGTGTCAACTTCCACCTCCTTTATGCGTGTGACCGCAATTGGCTGTGACACACAACGATTCACCATCGCGTTATTTATGTCGTTTTCCTTCTAATTTCGCCATCAACACGGTGCTTTCAGACGAAAAAAAGTACCCAAAATGCATTGTGTGTCGCTTTGTCGGTCAGGGGCGTTCCAGACGTGACGTCACTTACGGCATCGTCATCAACTCGAAAACAAGGCCTTGTGAATATTTAGCGCGAGTCTTAAAAGGTCAAATATGGCTATATGCGGTGGAATCTTTGTTAAATGCGCTCAGTTTGAAGTCATTTTACAAGTTACGGATGCAACTTGTCCGGTGGTGCCGGTTGTCCTTTAAGTGTGTGTGTGTGTGTGTTTGTATTCGTTTGAGCATTTGCGAGAGATAAAAGTGTGATATCAGTTTCACTCCGAGATGCTTTTTGTGCCGTTGCGGAGTTGAAAAATCAGATTGGATTGGGGTTTCAATTGAGTTTTTTTTACTAACTAACTACCTCTTTTCTTTTGGCTTTTTCTTCCTGGTTTCGTCGTGTGTTTGTGTGATGTTTACCTCTCAATAAAATGCTTTTCAGCTAACTTTTTTTGTCATTTCCCAATTAAAATTCACTTGTGTGGCTGGCTGTCTTTTGACTTGGATTCCTTGACCATAACAGACCTACTATACCTGTCAACTTTCAAATTCTCCCCGTATTTTATACGTATTTACGTAATGTACGGCGTACTACAACTTTTATATGGGAAACTTTTTTTTGTAAAATTGTAAACCAATCTTCCAAAGACCATTTTGGGTTAAATCCAGTTCGTCTCAACTGCTGGTAGCCAACGACAATGCTGCCGTCAATCGATACCATTGTCAAGGCAAACCAGCAAAATAATTATACGCCGTACCACAACTTTTTATACGGGAATTGTAATCATTTATACGGCAGCTATTAGCTAGCCGAGGTTGACAGGTATGCCTGAGACCTCAAACGAAAACGGAAACTTTTTTTACTTAGTTCCAACATAGTTTTGTCGATTGTAGCTTTTTCTTTCCTATGTAGAAAACAGTGATAGTCCATTCAAAGCTTGTTTTATTTCTTTCTGTATTTTTCATAACTTTTGCTTGACCTTTTATCTATCTTATTTCTGCATGTTTCATTATGCCTTTCGCACACTCTGTCCTCTGCTTCGATGGTTTGTTTTTCTACTTTAGGTTTTCGTATTTGCTAAGTGTTTTCCATTTCTGACCTTGTTCTGCAACGTTTAACTTTTTTGCTTCTCAGCTTTCTTAATGTTTGTACTTCGCTTTATCTGGACCTTATGAGTTTTCTGAAGAACAAACAATAAAATTCCAAAACCAGATGCCGTTGCCAGTGCTACAAAATGATAAAATCGGTTAAAACTAAGACCGTTCGGACAATTATTATTTTTGCTTTGACTTTCACACCGTATCCGTCTAGTCGTTTTACGACAAACAGCCGTTGAGCATGGTAAAGAAACTTCTCTTTAAGGGGTTTACGTGTAGAATCGACACAACATGGGGGTGTTAAACTCAGTATAATTTAAACGTAAACAAAGCAGCCTGTCAACAAACGTTTTAAATGGCGATACTCACCAGAAAACGGATATTGGAGGAGCTTTCCCCCCAATCATCTACGGCAGATGGATGTCACGACGGCGTTTTTACTGCCACCTAGTGGCCGAGACACACACAACAGGAGCCGTCATCGACTAGTGGTTCTTAACCTTGTTAGAGGGGTCGATCACAACCAGTTCACGGAACACTTCATTCGAGAACATTCTAAATTAAAAAAAAAACAATTTTTTAAGTCAAGACATAAAAAGGCACGTTAAAAACAGAAAATAATAAACGCACTTATAGCATAAGATAACCTCCATTCCAGAAAATAAAAAAAACATTGAAATTCAAGACAAAAAAAAAACCGGTTAAAAAGAGAAAATAGTAATCGCAGTTATTATAGCATACCATTATTCGTGAAAATAAAAAAAATATGGTATATATTTTTTCAAATTTAAGACATAAAAAACGCAAGTTAAAAACAGAAAATAGTAAGTATCTTAACTAATTGACAGGGTTATTCGGTTTTTAACCACCATGGCATAGATTCCGTCAAACCCTTGAGACCGATTCATCGAACCCCGAGCCATCGATCAAAACCAGTTTCAGAATAAGTTTTAGATGCTCATGATACATATAAAAATAGTGGTCTTTTTACTCATAAAGTTCACATTTATTTTAAAAAAGACCAAATGGCGCCCGTCTCCGATTTCTGTCCTTGACTTTACAAACACTTGAAGATCTTAAACTGCTTTCCTTCTGGCTAATAAATAGCATGTTGTGTTTTTCGATGAGTTATTTTTCCATTACTTTAAAATTTAACCGCCCCCCTCCCCACACAAAAATCTTTCAACTCCATCGGCTTAAAAAGTATCACGTCGTTTCGGCGCCATTTTACAATACAACTTTGACATATTCAACGTCTCTTTTGTGCACTAGTTTGCCGTGAGAAATTATCCAATGTCACTTTTTTTAAATTACAAATATTATAAATCTTGTATTCGTCATTTTATGCAAATGTCCGATATCCGTGTTGTAAACACTGGAAGGGTAACAATATTCGTCTGTGTGGCAACACGTCGCTGATTGCGATTTGCCGCCATTTTTTTCCAATGTAAAAAAACACATGCACTGTGTATTACACAACACCTGGGACGTGAATGCTTCTTCGTGTTTTATTATTAGATTCTTCAAAAGAGGATATTTACACAATATTCAAACAGATGCTATCAAAACTTTTAAGAAGAGGGGGCGTGGGGGCCAAAAAAATTAACCCGCTGCAAATGTTAGTGGGCTGCTATGTCCATACTTACTACCGTGACTCTGTGCGAGTGCAACATACTCAACATAAAAATGGATGACATGTATGAGAGCAGGAAGAAAGGGTGGGGGCATGCGTGGGCCGGGAGAGACAACTTAAAGTGGGGAAGGAAAGGAAAAAAAAGACGAGAAAAGATGAGAGAAAGATCAGAGGGAGAAGTTTAAACGGTGTCGATAACTTTTTGAGAGGCAGCTAGCAAAGAGGGAAGTGACAAGACTGATGAGTCATCGAAAAAAAAAACATGGGAGCAAAAAAATACGGAAAATGTGATATTTTTCGGAACATAGACATTACTCGCGTATATGCGTTAAGACTTGGTTGCGATTTGGGATCACTTTGGTGGACATACAAACATTGGGACGAATCGATTGGCGACGCGGACGGGACAGCTCGTCTTGTTTTGAAAAACTCAACCGGAAGGAAGAAAAGAAAAATAACTTGATCTTTGGCTAACACGTTAAAACAAAGGTTAGGAGACGAAGGAAGAGGTTGGGGGGAGCAGTAGAAAATACACATTGGACGAGATGGATCTTGGTTTTCAAGTGGATATGTGCCCCCCAACGACCCCCTCCCCCATTTCAGGTTGCTTGCTTTCCGGGGGGAGGTTCGCCCACTCGGCGTCCTCGTCATCCATCCTCATGTTCCCTCCTGCAATGCAGCGAGCCATTGTCAGCGGCTTGGTGGGAGTAAGAAGGGGGGTGTGACCCCCCCCCCCAGGGAAGAAAAGGGAGGGAGGGGGGTAGGGGTCAGGGGTCAGGAGAACAGGTCGAACAAAAAGGGGAAGAAAACAGACATGTTGAGATCATTTGTCATGCCATTGATTACAAAGTCAAAAAGCACATCCAGGAAGTCTTACAAAATAAAAGAAAATTAAAAGTCAAACATGTTTTAGATGTGGGGCAGGGAACCTTTTTTCTTTTGTCATTGGAACTACATGGAAGTGATGTGAAATGTGGTAGTGGGCCGCAATTGGCGCTGCAGGTTCCACACCCCGACAAACAAGACATTTTTTGGCAGCTTCGACTGGAAACTACAAACATACAATGTTGCTCGATATTCTTTAGAAAAAATAATAATAATAATATTCCAAACACACTTACCATGTGCGGATACACCGACTGTACAAAGCCACTGCAGAATGAACCACAGCAAATTATCATACATTTTTTTACATTCCGCGAGGAAAAAAAAAATTTTCTTAAAATGGCTCTCAAAAGCGCAACAGGAACATTTTCAAAAAAATAAATAAATACAGGTAACATCCGACTTACAACCTGTTTGACTTACGACCCCCGTACTTATGACCACAACCTCCAGACCCTATTGTTAACATTTTAAGAGGGGGAGTTTGTGAGTCATTTAGCCTCCGAGTCTCTATCCAACATTTTGAATGGATTTCAACTTACGACCATTTCGACTTACGACCGTTTGGTCAGAACGGAAGTCGGTCGTAAGTCGGATTGTTACCTGTACTGATTCCAACGACGACATTTTTTTTTTGCATGTTTGAGCTCCTGTCCAGGCACAAAAAGCTCAAAATTAATATTTAACAAGAATGACTAATTTTAGGGATTTTTTTTGGGGGGGGTCTTTTTTTTTTTACTGACCGACGTTAAGGTCCACATTTCCGACAGCAGTGGATGTGAAATTTAGAGAAGATGGCAATGACGACACTCTGCATTCGTTGTAGCCGCCATCTTCTTTCCTGGCGTCAATTTAAAGACCAAATACTGCTGTCCATGAACATCTAACGGGAAGGGGGGGGGGGAGTTTGGATGGGGTGGGCCTGGTATCCATCTCGTTCAGGAGAGTCCTTCTCTTACCAGCCTTTAGTTGAAAACGAGAAGCACAGACACAGCATACAAACCGGGATGATGTCATCAACTGGTGGTCCTGGTGGATTCCGTCGAGACCAGGATGGGGAGTGGGGGGCTTCACCTGAGGTTGACCAGAATCTTCTTTGGGCGCAGATGGAGCTTGTGAACTTTAGGTGACCTCACGCGAAGAACGCGGTTCCATCTCAAGAGTCATTTACTTCCTGACTTGGTGTGACGTGACCAGCGACGTGAACTTGAGTCCCAAATTCTTCTCCTTGTGGACGAGGAACCGCACCAGAAACCTCAGGACATACAAACCACAGCTTCTTCTTCTGCATAATCTTGATGAGCGAGGGGGCGGGGGTCTTCACTTCACTTCACTTCACTTCACTTCACTTCCTTTTTCTTTTATTTTGAAGGAGGGTGGCAGTCTTTATCAATCTGAAATTGCTTGTGTGGTCTTCAAACATGACGGGGACCAGCTGAGTCCCTTTTTCTTCTTGAGATCTTGGGAGCTGTTGACTTGGGGAAGGAAGAAAACATAACAGGATACTGTTAGCGTTGACATCTGACAGTGCTAGCGGAACAGGAATCATTGCGCCAGTCCTCCCCCTCCCCCCTTGAGTGGTCATGTGACTCTTTGGCCCCTAAAGTGTTATGTGAATGGAAGCTATGGTGAAGGCGGCCATTTTGTGCCTCTTGACTATCGTGAGAGAAGCTGTGTGTGTATATACAAGTGAACCGGTTGTTAGCTAACGCCGCTAAACGACTTCTGGATTCGGTTCTTTCATCTGACTCGGGACCTTAAGTCACTACGTTCTACCATACAGGTGCCGGTTAGCCTCACAACCCCCCCCCCTCAAGTGGTCATGTGACTCTTTGGCCTCTAAAGTGTTCCGTGAATGAGAGCTACATGAAGGTGGCCATTTTTGTCTCCTTGACTATAATGAGAGCTTTGTGTGTATAAGCGAACCAGTTGTTAGCTAACAATGCTAAATGACTTCTGGATTCGGGTCTTTCATCTGACTCGGGACTTGAAGTGACTACATTCTAGCCAAGTTCCAATTGGGTGCAGGTTTGCCTCACAAAACTGGCTGAGGTATCAAAAAAACAAAAAACAAATAAACAAACAAAAAAAAGTGCGCTGCTTTCGTCAATACTCTGCATTGGTACTCCATGCACCTCCCCTCCCCACTTTAAATGCACTAAACCCACCCCCCCAATCAGGAGGCTGCCAGTGTGGTGGTGCTACTTTTGCAGTCTATTCTGAGAGGGTCTGAGGGGGTAAAGGTGACACCCAACCCAGCGAGAAACTCCATACAGGATTCTAAAGTCGGGAAGCCTAATGTGGACTGCACATACTCCACCGGCAAATCGGGCCGAAACCTGCGAGGGGGAGAAAAATGGTCAGAAAGGCAGGTTTCGCTTTCGTGTTTAGCAATCCGGTGAACCCCCACTGTGTCGCAATTTATTCCTATCACAGATGTTCAATAGATAAGGTGGCATGAGGCAATGAGGTTTTTACGATCGTGTGTTTTGCAACTCGCTAAAAAGAATGTCTGGGATAGGCTGTAGCACCCACACCCGTGTCCCTAGTGAGGATAAAGCGGTACATAAAAATACATGAATCCTTCAATAAAACAACGATTGAACGAATGAATAAATTAAGACATTTACATGCAACAAAAGCTGTTTGCATTTCGGGGGGGGGGGGGGGGGGAATTGAGCAGATGGGGGCAATCAATCCATCAGCTATGCGTCTTCAGTTGACCTCATTCAAGACGTCTTGTTATCTAGCTGGCTATCTACCTAATTAGCTAGCTACTTATCTATTAACTATATGTAAATAGCTTCCACCTTTGCTGTGTTTGGCGACTGCAAATCCTTTTCAGCTCGTTCATTTGTGAAATGTCTTTGTAAGTCAAAATCCATTCAAAATGACTTGTGAATTTCCCCCTCTGGTGCCATCGCACAGTCGATTGCTGTGCGAGAGTGAGATGCTGGCTGGCTAAAATTGTCGTACGCGTTGCTGGCCTGCTCGCGCGTTGCGGTGCCAGGCGTAGAATTGAAATTTTAAAAATAGGGTCTGTAGGTCATGGTCGTAAGTCCGAGTGGTCATAAGTCGAGCCGGTCCTAAGTCGGATGTTACCTGTAGTTGAATGGTTGTCATTACATCATGTGTATGCTAGCTTTCTAGCTGGCTACCTAGATAGCTATCTATTTATGTTATCAATTTTCTGTCTATTAGCTATCTGGCTGACCATCAAAATACATTTCATTTCTAAGCGCCTTTCAAATCTCTCAAGGTCACTTTACAGTCACAGGATACGTTTTTTCTGAGGGTGAGCAGCGGGAGCCACATGCGCCAGCGTTCACTCAACCCATAATAACTCAAAGATAGAAAGCTAGCTAGCTAATAGCTCGCTAATATAGTTAAGCTAGTTAAGATGTCAAACTAAATATATTCACTGCAGACACAGAAAAAAATTGAAGAAAATGTGTTCATTGTAGTATCTGATACCTCTAAACGTGAAAACATCGGCATGTCTACCAAATGCCTGTCAAATATGATAACTTTTGATGCGAGAATCTGAGTGATTTAGGGCATAAAATTTTTTGATCGTCAGTCATTGACTGAATGAGCCCCCCAAATTTTTGAAAATATCAAATTTCTTTTTTTTTGACTCATTTAACTGCCATTTTTTGAATTTATTTGGGAATTAAAGTGTGACGTGGAGTGCCATTCCCGAATTTGTTCGGGTTTTGGTTTTTACCTCACAGGGGTGCCGTGCCGATAAAGCGCCGGTCAGACCTCTGGCAATGTTTTTGTCTTCCACGAGAGGGCAGCATTTGCTTTTTGTCCATGCGCTGAGTCGTCAGCGTTTTTTTTGGTCAGAAGCCGCACCAAATTCTCCCGTTTGAGGTGAACTTCAAAATAAAAGCAAGGTGAATTTCACCTACCGCGGTTCGGAATGTTTGATTGGCGATTGAAACGGGGAGTTCACCGGATAAGCCTTGAAACGCTGTTTCAGGTCTTACGTTTTGACAATGGCCCGAAGCGCAAGCTTTCTCTCCCGTTCGACAAACTTGTCGATGAGGTAGGAGGCCATGCGGGGGGCCTCCAGATACAACTTGAAGAAACGCCGGTAGTTTCCCAGAGCCCAGGCGGCGCGGAGGGCCAGCGCGTGAGCCACGCACGCGTCCGCTTTCAGCGCCGGCGTCAAATATACCAGCTCGGTGATGAGATCTGTGCGACGAGGGGGGGGGGGGGTGTCAAAAAAGTGTGGGGTGTTGGGGCGGCGTTCTGAGCATACCTCCAGAGTTTTTGGTGAAGATGTAGTACAACAAGCGATAGGCGGTAAACTCTCCGATGTTCTCTGAGGGGTTGTCCTTGTAGAGGGCCTTCAGCTGCGTCTGGCACTGGTTGAACTCCTCGTGGTCGCCCTGAAACACACACAAAAAAACGGCAAATCAGATCTCAAAGTTCCGTTTGACGGTCTACGGTGGGAAATCTGCCAATTTGGCGGTCTTACCTTCTCCAGGGCGATGCGTGCGTGGCACTCGTAGACTTCCACGGTGAATTCGGTTCGAACGCCCTGGACCTGGTTTGTTGAGAAATGTTGACTCGTAAATGTAAAAAGGAGAAAGAAAAATTGTGGGGGAATGCACCGCGGCGCTTACCGTGAGGTCCTGTCGTATGGACTTCATCTGTTCGCAAGCGTAAGGGTAGTCGTGTTTGGTTTTCCAGTCCTCTTTCACCGCCTGTAAAGATTTTTTTAATACCTGCATGGCAAGGAAAGAAAGTCAGCAGGTCGTTCTTTATTCTTTCCAATTACAGGTAACATCCGACTTACGACCGGCACGACTTACGACCACCCATACGTATGACCACGACCAACGGCGTCCGAATCAGATCGTTTGTAAAGCATTTAGCACAGAGTCTCTATTCAACACTTTGAAAGGATTTTGACTTACAACATTTTGAATGGATTTTGACTTACGACCATTTGGTCAGAACGGAACCCGGTCGCAAGTCGGATGCTACCTGCATTAGCCATGACTGCGTTTTGCCATTATTGTGTGGTTTTTGAGACGATGAATGTACTTTCAGACACAGGAATATTTTGAGCTTTTTTTTTGCTTCCACCGAGAGTTCGATGAGGTAGTTTTTCAAGACACTCTTGCACCAGAAAACAGTCGTCATACATACAAACCCGAGAATGCAGCTGATACTTGTTTTATCCCACTTTTTTTAATCTGATGCGATGGCGCATGAGCAAACAAATACAATATTTTCCAGACTATGTGGTGTACCAGATTATAAAGCGCATGGTCACCTTTCGAAAAAAAGCCTTTCAAGGTGCACCTTATAGTATGGGAAATAAGGTACTTATTTGAAGCTAGCACACATGTTAAATGAAAAGATCTGATTTGAACATTTTCGGTGTTGTGTATAGTTTACAATGTATTTATCGTACTTTCTTGACTATAAGGCCACCAGATTATAAAATGCACCTCTAATGAATGACATTTTAAAACGTTTTCCGTATACAAGGTGCACAGAATTAGAAGGCAAATGGTCAGCTTCTGAAAAAAAGAGTGAATGCTTTTAGTTGCCCCTTATAGTGGTACTTATGATAGCATGAAGCTAGTAGATATATTAAATGAAAAGATCAAATTTTAACATTTTTGGTGTTGTGTATAGCTCACAATGTTTTACCATATTTTTCTGGACAACTGATTATAAAACGTACCTTCAATGAATGACGTTCAAAAATGTTTTCCATATATAAGGCGCACTGGATTATAAGGTGCATGAATTTCACAATAAACCTCAACTGGGATTGGCCATTTTGTGATTTTCACTTGCTACGCGACGTCAAAGAAGAAGACGAGGACTCACGTGAATAGGCCGAACGGTGGCGGGGTCTGGGGCACAGGTGAGCCTCAGGTAACACTTGGTGATGTCCTGACACGTCCCAACGATGGGACAGTCTTCCCAGCTGAGGCCCTCCTGTGTCCCATCGGGCAATTCCAGGTGGTTGACAGACAAGACCAGGGGCTCCGAGCGAAGCTGCTTCTGGAAACGGGCCGCTCGGCTTTGCTTTTTGGCTTCCCTGTCGGGGTCGCGGAAGTCCAAACCCGCGTTGCCGCCTTTTCTCTTCTTTCCGCCGGGCGCATTGGAGTCATCCATGTTTCTAAACAAACCGAACGATTCAAAATGTTATGGGAGACTGTTTTAAGGCACAGGTGTTCATGCAGAGGCCCGAGGGGCCAAATCTGGCCGGCCAAATCATTTTATTCGGCCCGCGAAAGCAACTCAAACTTGTGAAATTCCACGTGGCAAAAAAATGACTTTGACACCCCCTTTAAATCCACCCCAAACGTTATTTGGGTGTGTCACCTCCTGCCCCTGGCTTTCCCGCCTCTTCCTCGTCCCCTGTCGTTGCCGCGCCCGCGACCGCCTTTCTGGTTTCGTCTTGTCAGCTGAGGTCGCAGATCGCAGGAAAGGCTGTTGTCCGACTGTGAGCCAGACTCGCTGGAAGAAAACAAACATTGAATGGCTTGCCCGGAAAAATAATAACTACTGTTTTTCCAGTGTATAAGGTGCAACCAAACCCTTGATTTTCCTGCAAAGATGACCCTGCGCCTTTTACACCGGTGTGCCTTATATGTGAAGTCATACTGATGGCCACGACTCCATTGTAAAAGTAGTGCGCCGTGCATGCTGGGATTTTAATAACGGAACCCCAGCCTCTACTGTAGCGCCTTATAAAGTGATGTGCCTTACATTTGGAACACTTTTATTTATATTATAATTGGATAACCTTTTTCATTTATTGAAGGTCTGCCTAATAGTCCCGTGTGCATTATACATCAAATGGAATACACCGGCGGTTTAAAATATGACAACAAATGCGCTAGAGCAACGTAACCAAACGGCACGTCACAACATCAGTGACACTCTGATGAAGGCGGAAGTACACACCGAAACATATCAGCTAAGTGGCTAGCTAAGTATCTGTTGGCTATCTATTAGCTGGCTTGCTAGCTTTCTATCTATTTACTTCCGGGTTGAGTGAAACTGGCTCAGTGTATTAGCTACCTAACTATCTAGCGAGCTAACTATTAGCTATCTATCTGTTGGCTATCTATTAACTATCTATTAGCTGGATAGCAAGCTTTCTATCTACTTACTTAAAGCGGATGAATATTGCATCACCGTTTCTCCAATAGAAAAAAACGTTTGGCGCAAGGTCATCTGTGGAAGAAAATCAAAGCTTTTAGGTGCGCCTTCTACATTGGAAAATACGGTAAATACACTCGTGCAGTGATTCTCAACCACCGTTGGCCACGAGAGATCATCAAGTGGGATGTCGGGAAATTAGCCAATGTCACTTATTGACTTGAATTCAAGTCATCTTGGGTGATCCATCTATTCTAGTAACATGCAGCAGAATAATTGCAGCTATGCTTATCCGCGCGATGTCGCATTCGAGCATGTCTCTACCTCCGCCGGTGTCTTTGATTGCTGCGGTCACGGTTTCTGCCGTGGGTCGGTGAGGGGGAGCGCGAGGAAGAGTGCGACGAGCTGGAAGATGGACTCCGCTGAGAAAAAATATTCCGATAGTGACCCAATCTGTGAGCTGCGCCCCTGCCACGCGACGCGGCGGCAGCTGTGCTTGCGCCTCGACTCGCCGAAGCGTCCACGCTCCTCGGGACCGCATGCCAGCGAGACTGCTTACCCTTCAGACTACAAAAAAACAAAACATTAAACACCTGCATCATCCTGATTTTAAATAATAAAATATACAGTGATACCTCGGCTTACGAACTTAATTGGCTCCCAGAAAGTGTCTGTAACGCGAAAAGTGTGTATTCCAAACATTAAATTCCCATAGGAAACCATTCAAATGAGAATAATACGTTCCCAGGTTCCCCATAAAACATAATTTTCAACTAAATAAGCCTTAAAACTACACACAATATATCGTATTTTATGTACAATAAATGTCCTATGGTACTGTAATGAAATAAACTGTACTATATAATAAAGTTGTTTTATATATCTTTCGTTCGTAAAGCGAAAAGTTCGTTAGCTAAAACCGGGGTATCACTCTAATTGAAAAATGTCTTACTCTGGCAGGGGCTCACGGTCCCAGTCGATGGTATAAGCGGATCCGTCCTTGAGGCGGTCCTGTAGAACTTCTTTCAACACCTTCTCTGTGCGATCTTTGTCTTCTTCCGACTCGCAGGCCGTGAAACAGCGCTGCACGTACTCCTTCATGGCTGGAGGCCAGTCCTGAGGCCTGCGGAGGTTACGTGAGCAAGGTCAAGGCCGTCGTCCCACCAGAACCGAACGACGGTTCCGAGCGGCCGGTCCGCTTGTTACCGTGTCTGTGGTGGGGCGGCAGCGGCGGCGTTGATGGGTGAGGAAGGGGCTGGCGTGGACTCCGCCGGCTGCTCGGTGGGTGAGAACACCTGGTTGGAGGCGGACACGTGATAAGGTCTCTTTGGAAGGTTAAACTTCATCGGGGCGGTGCCAGGTGACTCTGCGGAGATAAACGTGAAGGGACATTGAGACATGTTGTCCTGTTTTCGCTGTGGAACAGTCAGAGGCCCACAATTTCCAAAAATTAACCCTATAATGCACAGGTGTCCAAGTCAAGGCCGAGGGGCCAAATCAGGCCTGCCACATCATTTTATTCGGCCCACGAAAGCAAATCAAGCCAGCCAGCGTTCACTCAACCCCGAAGTAACTTAAATAGATAGCAAACAAGCTAGCGAATATATAGCTAATAGCCAGTGAATAGATGGCTATTAGCTAGCGAATATATAGCAACGGTCTCAGGCAATAGAAGAGGTCGAAAAAAAATACAATACACAAAATATACCTATTAGCTGGCTAATAGCTAGCTAGCAAATAGCTAGCTATTAGCCAGCGAATAGATAGCCATTAGCCAGTGTACTGCCCAAAACAACACAAGCAGGCCTAATCATCATACTTAATCTTGCCGCCATTCGGCCATTTTGTGCCTACCTTGAATCCTTTTTTCCACGAGACCCTCTTGCACAGAAACCACGGGAAAAAAATCCCCAAAATCCCACTCATATATATATATATATATATATATATATATATATATATATATATATATATATATATATATATATATATATATATATATAATAGACAGAGAATTTTTGTGGGTGGAGTTAACATCTCCGATCCCAAAAATCCGAATTTTCTGGCTATTCTTAATTTTTACAAGCCAATGTCTTGTTTTTTGGAGTTGAAACGTAGGCAGATTTGTCTGATTTACGTACACGAACATGATCAAAACACTTACGTTTCATGCGGTGCCAGAGTTGCTGCCCCGGGTTCTGGGGTTTGGCTTTATTGACCTCTCCTCTGCCCATGCCCGCCCCGTATGGCGCCGTTTGTTGCTGGGATGGAGCCTGAGGGGGCTGGTAGTTGTTCTGGGCCTGAAAGCCCGCCCCGTAGCTGGGTCTTGGCGGGCAAGAGGTGTAAACCTGCATCTGGTTGGGGTCCCCGTGTGGATACGTCGCGGAATTGTTGGAATTATAGGCAGTGTGTGGGGGAGGAGGGGGGTATTGGGAATTAGGGGCGGGAGGCAAGGGCGGGGGTGGGGGAGCGGCAGGTTTGTCTATGGTTGGGCTTTGGGGTGGCTGAGGAGTGGGGGGCGGTTGTGGCTGAGGGGTGTAGTTGGGCGTAGTCTGGTCTTCGATTCCGGGCACTGGGGGAGGCTGGGGGGAAAAAAAAACATTATTTCAGGCACAAAACTGTGCCAGCTGCCTTCTTCAAATTTCTATTCCCTCTCATTCCCTCAGAACCTCTACCTCCCTCCACTTGTGTATGCCCTATGCTGCCCGCCGTCTCAGCCAGATGGGGGACAGGGCTTTCAGCTGCTCTGCCCCCAAACTCAAACTCACTTCCTCCCAACATTTGTAACATTGATTCTCTTCCCACCTTCAAATCCCATCTCAAAACCCACCTTTTTAAAAATCGCATTTTCTGTGTAGTTATTTCTCTTGTTTCTATTTAAAACTGGATTTTATTTATTGTATTCTATTTCTGATTGTATTTTATTTATTATTGTACCTATGCTTGTCTGTGACTGTAACGTGTCCTTGAGAGCTTTGAAAGGCGCTTAAAATACGCTTCCTGTGCACTTTTTACCACCACTCTTTTTGCTTTTTAATCTCACAGAAAAAAAAAAACAACAGAATAAAATATCCCCCCGCAATGTAAAGTCGAGAGAATAGAGCATACAAATAAGATCTAATACCTGTCCATTTGAGGTTGGTGGTGCAGGGTAAGGGCTTGGAGGAACAGCGTACTGGTTTTGTGTATATCCAACTCCATACTGCTGAATAGATTTTGTATGTTATGCACCGACCCAAGGGCAAAGCTTTGTTTTTCATTGCAATTTAGGTCAATACATACCATATTCATGGGGTAGTAGTAGCTATACGGGTATGTGTACCCTGGATACTGAGGTTGATTTTGCTGGTACCATTGATAGTATTGCTGGTGTTGCACAGCGGCATCATTGACTCCTGTCTGAAACTGACACAGAGGATTTATTTAACTTGTGTTGGTGATGGTGACGGCAACAAAAATGTTATAGACGTCAGAATATAGAGGCACGGCAAAGCTGGCTTACCTCTGCTGCAGCATGGTTGGCAAGTGTCGTCTTGGCATTGCTCTGAGTTTTACTAATAGAAGCAAGTGCTTGTCTTGCTTTCTCCCATTCTGGGTTTTCTTGAACATGGTTTTCAGAAGCTCCAACACCGTAGGTCCTATGGTTTCAATGAGAGACAGGATTAGCGTGTAACAGAAAACAAAAAAATAGGGTGTCAAGTCTCCACACAATTTAACTAATCCAGCTGAAGAGCCATTTTCGGACAATTTGCCTCATGCAAGACGTATCAGGGTGGATTGTTTTAGTTTTGTGAAGCACGCCAAGCCTGCTGTCAATTTTTCGTCATGGTGGTTGACTCTGGTGATCTGCTGACTTGAAGAAGCTTTCGCTTCGGGTAGATATAAATCAAAGTAAACTTTACATAGTAAACGTGTTGGCCAGGAAATTGAGCAATTCCTTCTCAATATGGTAATGTATGACGTTTAGGATCATGCACATTTCCAATTGGATTAAAAACTTTGGGAAGCAGTTACAAGAAATACCACTTTGACGAGTCTCTATTATGTTTGTTAAAAACAGTAAGGCAGAATATAATGTCCAACTATTTTGATGACAAAATAGACTAAAAAAATAGCAATTGAAAAGTGCTCGTCGAGTTGGGCTCGGCAGCAACCTTAACCATAGTTAACATATCTACGCGTCTATAGTGTTTAAAAGCCCACGAACACAGTTCTGTTTCGTAAAAATACACCCGCAAGTGTTGTTTGCCCGAAAAGTGTTACTTACCAGTTATTTTTCGGGACGGCTTGCGCCGCGTTGGCCGCCATTTCGCCTACAATCAAAACTGACTAGGACGGCTGAATTTTCGCTAGCTCGAAAGCTAGCACAGATGCTAGGCTAACTCCCAAAGCTCCGTACTGGGACTAAACCACGAAGTGGGGAGAAAAAAAACACCTGCCAGTTATGCTTCGCCGAACTACACGCTATTTATATTTAAACGCACACTTGTTTTTGCTATATCTCGGTTCAATGTAGAAATCTAGTAAAGATCACCTCGACTTGTTCGTCCCCGACAACAACTCGGACGGACTTGCTGAGGAATACAAAATGGCAGAAGCGCCGAGGTCTGCGACTAGGTAGCAGCCGGAAATGCGTCACTGTTTTATCTCTACGAAACGTACTTGCCACCTCAAAATACTGTTCGAAAACGCGAGAATGTGGGACTAGGACGTGTTCAATGATGTAATATTTCGTAATTACTTCATATTTTATCGGCGCACCAGTGTTGGGATCCCATTGGGAATAAAATAAGTACAATTTCGTTTCAATAGTAACGTATATTTTCCCTCGTTTTTATTTCGCTTGACTATTTATTTTAATGACATGTTTTACTTTTACTCTTTACATTTGAAAGTGTATTTTTATTTTTATTACATTTTAATATAATTTAATGATACTCCCTATCAATTTCACAAAATAGCACTTTTTATCATGACGTCACACGGACTTCCGGGTAGTTGTCTGGCCACCCGGAACAAACCCGACGTGATGGTGAATCGTGTGTTCACCGAGCATCTACGAGTATTTGATTGGATTGGATTTGCCTTTATTAGTCTCGCAGTGGAGAAATTTACATTTCACAGCAGCAAAGTTATGAAAGGAATGAAAGTAGAAAAACAAAATACATGAGCTGCTGGAAAGGCAGCCACTCTCGCGGCGCCATCTTGAAGTCAAAAGAACACTTCCGGTTTAAATTTTTTTGCAGTTTCAGCACACTTTAAGTCATTTTTATTGGTGTTTTGCATTTGACTAAAAATATCATAGTCCATGTTTTGGGTATTTTAGATGCTCTAAAACGTTTTTCTGATGTCAGTTAGGAAACAAAAACAGTGATGTCGGTTGTCCTTTAATTGATGGAGACATCATAATATTTTCCCTCAGTTGATGAAGGAATGCAAATCTATGTATAATATCTGAGAGCAAATAGTCTATAGTCAATAAAATCCCCTCTGTGTATAATATTCAATTTTATTTAATTTGTGGTTTTTTTTCCTTTTTCGTCAACGTATCCTAAAGTCAGCTGAGGATCAACTACAGCCCAAACTCACCTAAAAGTGACCCCGATGAGGACGCGCCCTATACGTACTACCACCGTGTTGACATCATGGAGCTGGAGGCAGAACACGTGACCGTCCTCCATACGCTCGACCGATATTGCAGCCTTCCCATTTGCGCCCATGTATCGATTATCGCCTTTGGCCACATAGGCTGATGGCCCTTAATTGCAGAACATCCAGTGCTTCCACTCAGACTCTGGACAACAGAGACCCAAAACGATCCGACGGAACAATACATTATACAAAGTCTGTGCGTGATATACAGGTATGACGGAGAGGAAAAATACTTGTGTTGTTTTTGTCGCGTGAATAAATAAATGGAGATTCTGAACAACACCTGCATGCTCTTACATTGTGTTTTTTTTTCATAGTACAGTGATAAATTAGCTTACAAACTCGGATAGAAAGCTAGCTAGCTAACAGCTAGCTAGCGAGGCCTTCACTCAACCCGGAAGTAACTCAGATAGAAAGCTAGCCAACTAATAGACAGCTAATAGATAGCTAAGTGACTTGGATAGAAAGCTAGCTAGCTAATAGATAGTTAACAGATAGCTAAGTGACTCGGATAGAAAGCTATTTAGCTAATACAGTAAAGTCTCGTTATATCGATATTCTCGGGAGTCGGAAAAAGTATCGATATAACCGGACTATCGATATATCTGATCCTGCGGCATGTAAATTTTCTCCTTGCGTTCATAGAAATAGTATCGTAATAAGCAGTACTATCGATATAACCGATATCGATATAACGAGACTTTACTGTAGATAGCTAACAGATACGTATAGCTAAGCCTTCACTCAAACCGGAAGTAACTCAGATACAAACCTAGCTAGCTAATAGACTTAATTGGTTCACAGAACGTGTGTGTGAGGTGAAAAGTTCATCTTCCAAACATTTATTTCCCATAAGAAACAATTAAAAATGAGGATAATCCGTTCCCAGGTACCCATAAATCATAATTTTCTACTAAAAAGCCTTAGAACTGCACAAAATATACATTATTTTATGTATAATAAATGTGCTATTGGATTGTAATGAAAGAAATACACTGTACTGTATAATAAAGTCGTTTTATTGACCTTTGTGATGGTCGTTGATGTAGTTGCCTCTTGATGATATCCGAGTGAAGTCGCCGTGCTTTCTTGGCGATAATTCCCTCACTCACACTGTCCCCCGCTAGCTGCTTTTCGTTAATTCAAATCAGCAGAAGTTTTTCAACCTATTCTATTGCCTGAGACCGTTGCTTAGCCACACATAGCAATGGTCGACTTAGCGTACTGGTACTGGGACGCTAAATCACACAAACGCACACCTCGTTGGTATTTTTCGTTGATCTACTTCTTCTGCTCGACCGTCATTTTCTTTTGTGTCCTCTTCGGCTTAACACTAGCCTGTGGTGGGGTCTTTTTTGGTCCCATAAGAGCAATAGTACGCCACTCTATAGCAAACCACGTCTGCACTCAAAGGGGGTGTGGAAAAGTAGTCTGTCAGCCACGACCGTGTGGTTTATAATAATACATTTCATTTGTAAGCGCCTTTCAAAACTCTTAAGGTCACTTTACAGTCACAGGATAAGTTTTTCAGTGGGTGAGCAGCGGCGGCCACACGTGCCAGCGTTTACTCAACCCGGAAGTAACTCGAATAGAAAGCTAGCTAGCGAGCTAATAATAATACATTTCATTTATAAGCTCATTTCAAAACTATCAAGGTCACTTTATAGTCACAGGATAAGTTAGATAGCGAGGTAGATAGCTAAATAGCTACATTGGTAATGGATAGCTAGCTAGCCAGCTCAATAGCAAACTTTGTTTTGGGGTTCATCCGTCAAAAAGTAGTCCGTCAGCAACCGTGGCGCTGTGTGGTTTGGTTCATCCATCGAAAACTAGTTTGTATGCCAAGATTATATGCTTGCTTATCAGGCTATATAATGATATTAACAATTTACTAATGAGCGACAGTGTATACAGAGACTTCCAGACGCCAGTCATCATCTGTTGTAATCATTTGGAATGAAGCAACATTCCAATCGGACACAGAAACGGTTGGAGACGATTTGGGATTTTTTTTTTCCCAATGGTAGGCATGGCCATTTAGACGGAAATGTAATCATCGTGATGATTGTTTCCAAAAAGGATCTATGTGTGTGTGTGTGTGTGTGTGTGTGTGTGTGTGTGTGTGTGTGTGTGTGTGTGTGTGTGTGTGTGTGTGTGTGTGTGTGTGTGTGTGTGTGTGTAAGCTTATACAAACACGTGCAAGTTACTGAAAGGAGAGTCATTTCCTGTCTACTATTCTCTCTCTCTTTCCTACATTCCTACAACCAACTTCTTAGGCAACATAGGCTTAGTTATGCTGATGAGGTGATACCAGATCAAATTGGGCAATCAGGCCAGTCGTAGACCCTTACTCAGGCAGGACAATAGAAGTAATCAGTCAGGACAATAGAAATAATCAGTGTAGCCGCAAGAGGTAGTCCTCTGCTCTTTTTTGGTCATCCGTCAGCGGAGACGAGAATACTTTTTCATCTGCAATGAGTAATTTCTTCCCATCTTTGCCTTATGTCATCACGCAACTATGTTGACCAGTTGTGATGACCTCTCTGAAACAATGACTCACCCACAACCATTGTTATTTTTCTTTTTTTTACCCTTTGAAAGGAAGCTGAATGAAATGTTTTCCAGACAGAGATCAGGAGTTGGAATTTTACATTCCACGGTGATTTGATTCAACTTGAAAGGACAACCGACGTCTCCGGACAAGTTGTGTCCATAATTTGGAAATGGAAAATGGAAAAAGCTATCAACCTAGCAAACAGAACACAATTGATGAGGAACTAGGTAAAATTATAGCAGAGAAAGCACGGCGGCAACTTCACTCAGGTATCGTCAAGCGGCAACCTGGAAGTTCGTCATCCATTGATGATTTCATGGCTAGCCAGTGGCTAGTAGCCACGGATGGTTCGAGAACTTTAAGCGTCGTACAGGGATTCTTAGTGTCATTCGTCATGGTGAGGCAGCGAGTTCTGACAAAGTTGCCAAAGCTTACAAGGAATCATTCCTCAAGATGGTGAAAGAAGGCTACGTTCCTCATCAAGTGTTTAATGCTGATGAAACTGCCCACTTCATTCCATCAAGCCATCAACGACCATCACAAAGGTCAATAAAACGACTTTATTATACAGTAGTTTATTTCTTTCATTACAATACCATAGCACATTAATTACACACAAAATAAGGTATATTTTTTGTCGTTTTAAGGCTTAGAAAATTAGAAAGTAGAAAATTATGTTTTATGGGGACATGGGAACAGATTATTCTCATTTTTATGGCATATTAAAGTTTGGGATAGACACTTTTAGCCTGACACACTCTGTCTGGGATGGGAACCAATTTAATTCGTAAGCCAAGGTATCACTGTACTTAGAAAACTTGAATTTGGAAAATAAAATAAGAGCTCGTTTGATATCTAGCTGGCTAGCTACTACCTACACCCAACCCCGAGAAAGGCACTTGGATCAGGGTAAAAAGTAAAGTCCCGACACCCGTTGTTCTACCGTTTACACGACGTTTTCTTTCACCCCCGAGCAGCGCAAAGGGGGGTTAAACAAAACGTCGTGTAAATGGTAAGTGTAAAACATTTGAGGGGGTTAAAACGTCGAATTCCAACTCCCCGTGTTGCGTCACTTCCTCGGCTAGCGCCCATCCCTTTGGAAGGAAAAAAACGACGGCGGGGGGAAAAGACAAGCGAAGGGGAAAATACACCCGAAAAATCGAAAAGGGAAACAAAATATCCAGATGTAAAAGTCGCATATACGGACGAGAGAGGGCGAAGCCGAACAGCAAGAATTTTATCCTTATCCTAAGTAAGTTATTTTATGGTTAAAACGTATTTTTTTCGCGTGGCGAGCGACCAGCATGACGATTGGCAAGGGGCGTCGCGGCTGCTAGCTTAAAAGTTTTAACCGAAGGAAGGGGCGATATTGAACAAGTTTGAAAACTTTTGGATTCTGTTTTTCAAGTGTCGCTAACGCGTGGAATAACGCGTAGAATGTTACGTTCACATCCTGAATCCAACTCATGTAATATAAGTCAATTATTTACTTGTAATTAATAAGGTTCATATTTAATTGCACTCAACGGGAGACAATGTATAGCACTATCCATCTACGTAATAATAATAATAATAATAACAATACATTTCATTTAAAAGCGCTAAAAAACGTTAAGTTCGAATCCTGAAACCAATTCGTGTAATACAAGTCAATTATTTACTTGTAATGAATAAACTTTATATTCAATTGCACTCAACGGGAGGCATAATGTATCGGACTGTACATCTATGTAATAATAATACATTTCATTTAAAAGCGCTTTACAAAACTCTCAAGGACACTTTACAGCTACAGGATAAGAACACAAATGTTTTACCAATCTAATATTTACCTGAACAAATAATTTAATGTAGCACCCATTTAAAAAAAAAGTCATCTTATTTGACTATTGAAGTGGTCTTTGTTTTTGTCTTCGGGGGGATGTAGCATCTCGCAAAAGCTTTCATTCTGGGTTATTTGTATTAGTCGTGTTTTGCTCCTGTTGAAACCCCCCCTTAGGGCAGACAAAAATATGCGCTGAGTGTGTTCAAGTACAAGCCTCAGCATGGCCATCGTCAGAGAAGCAAAATACTCAATGGCCTCCCATTCTGTTGCACAACACCGCTGTTTGCTTTTTAATCAAGTGTTGTTTTTCTTGCATCGTACCTATTCAGCACCACAGTCACTTTTTCACTGCTTTAAAGGACAACCGACACCTCCGGACAAGTTGCGTCCATAATTTGTAAAATCACTTCAAATGACTTTTACTGAGTGTATTTTATAAAGATTCCACCGCATATAGCTATATTTTACGTGTTAAGACTTGCGCTGAATATTCAGGAAGTCTTGTTTTCGAGTTGAGGAAGATGCCAGAAGTGACGTCACGGAGGGAACGCCCCTGACCGAGAAAGCGACACACAATGCATTTTGGGTACTTTTTTTTCATCTGAAAGCTCCGTGTTGATGGCGAAATTAGAAGGAAAACTACATAAATAAAGCGATGGTGAATCATTGTGTGTCGCGGCTAATTGCGGTAACACGCATCAAGAAGGTGTAAGTTGACACAAATTCCCAGCATTTCCAATGGCGCTTGTGCGCCATCTTGTGCATTTTCTGGCACGCTACATTGGAGTCCAGACGGCTCGAATTGATACGGAAGGACTTCTTTCATCGATTGCAAACATTTATGCTATCCTCTTCAGAACTATTTGAATCATAGTGTAAAATAGCTATCTGGCTAGCTATTTAGCTGGCTAGCTATTAGCTATCTATTGGCTTGCTCGCTAGCTTTCTATCTTTTTCTTACTATTCTATTTGAGTTACTTCCGGGTTGAGTGAACGCTGGCGCATGTGGCTGCCACTGCTCCACCACAGAAAGACTGGAAAGTGACCTTGAGAGTTTTGAAAGGCGCTGAGAAATGAAATGTATTATTATTAATTATTATTATTACTATTATTACAACTGTTTTGTTTGTTGTTTGTTTTGTAACTGTATTGTAACAAGAAAGCATCTTCTCCGAATCTGAACTCTCTGAAGCCACTGTTTTGATTCTGGAGCAAGGTAGTCTGTGACCAATAGTGATGTCACAAACAAGGGGGCGGGATTTTCTGAATCTGCCCACTTCCGAGCTCATTTTGTGGCAGTTTTGGGACACGTTAAGTCATTTTTATTGGTGTTTTGCATTTGACTCAAAATATCAGCCTGCGTGTTTTGGCTATTTTCCATGCTATAAAACGTTTTTCTGATGTCAGTTAGGAAACAAAACAATGGTGTCGGTTGTCCTTTCAATGAAGCGAACCACCACTAACGTTCAATCTTTTTACGCAGTTATGCCGCTCCACAAATCAACCCGAGCGTCCCGCTTGGACCCTACCATGATCTCAGCTCCTTTGGGTGACTTCCGTCACACCATGCACATTGGCAGAGGCGGCGACGCCTTCGGTGACACCTCCTTCCTGTCCACGCTGGGTCCAAGCCAGCCCACCTCCGACCCGGGGAGTCCGGGTTCTTCGTCGGCAGACTACCGAGCGTCTGTAAATCACAACGATGTGTTTCAAGAGCGTACGGGGAGTCTCCAAAGCGATGAGATGCAGTACTCTGAGTCTGTGTCGTCGTTCGCGTTGGATTTGGATCTAGATCTTGGTCCTTCCATGCTGGGGGACGTACTAGGGGTGATGGATGGATTGGGACTGGACTCCAACCAAGATGTCTTTCGTCCCAAAAGCCCAGCGTCCCCAGTGGAAATTATGGAGTTGTCCGTGGTAAAGAGGCACAACGAGCTGAACGGGAAGAACCTGGACGAGAACCAGATGGGAGATAGCAGAATACCAGACGGGATCAAGCCCAAGGGGCTGCGACCCAAAGTGAGATTCAGCGACAAACGGGAAGAGATCATCCGCCGGGCGTCGGAGGAGGAAGAGGTTGAAGGGTTCGACTTCCAGGAGGAGACGGAAAGTCCGACGAGGCGGCTTGAAGTCGAGCTAGACGCCCGCAAAGATCTGCCTCCCAGTCCGGCTTCGTCTCATAGCTCCGATTACGAAGGACTGAGCTCGCCGGACCGAAGGAGGGTCGGCAGCAGCCATTCGGAAACTGACTCGGAGGAAGAGGAAGGAGGGCGGGGTTATACCTTTGAAGATGAGTTTGACGATGAAATTGGACTATAGGTCCGTTCCAACCGAGCTCAGTTACGGGCTTTCGGGTAGAATTTCAGGAAGAACCTAAAGTGCAGAATTATCTTGACGGGACTGCATGCTTTTGAGTTGCGCTAAATGTTCAAAATGTGAATTTGGAAGAGGTCAAATTAAGATACGGCGATACCTCGGTTTACCAACCCCTTGGCTTACGAACTTTTCGGTTTACGAACGTTAAATTTCTGAACATTTAACCTTGGCATACAAACTATTTTTCGGGATACACACGGAGCTGCCACAATGAGTGATGTATCGTTCGCGAACGAGCCCGTTTTCCTAAGAAGAAAATGGCAGCCGATTGTTTTTGTCCACTATTCCCCAGCCCGTCTTCGGTGAAAGCCACGTGATTGTGGCCAAGAACGCAGCAGTGAGGGGGGGCGGGGGGGGTTAAACATTAAAGAGACAGGCAGACGACAGAGAGAGTGAGAAAATGGATAGAAAACAGTGACATTTGGACTCGTTTCAACTTTGATAGTTCAAAGGCAGATTGTAGACTGAAAGGATAAAATATCCAATCAATCAGGACCCACAAATAACCCACACAAGCCGTCTGTGCACTTGATGCAAAAAGCTATCAGCCCAACTAAACAGAACACAATATATGAGGAACTAGGTAAAATTATAGCAGAGAGAGCATGGCAACCTCACTTGGATATCGTCAAGAGGCAACCTGGAAGTTCGTCATCCATTGATGATTTCAAGGCTAGCTGGTTCGAGAACTTTAAGCGTCGTAGGGATTCATAGTGTCATTCGTCACGGTGAGGCAGCCATTTCTGACGATAAAGCTGCCAAAGCTTACAAGGAATCATTCCTCAAGATAGTGAAAGAAGAAGGCTACGTTCCTCATCAAGTGTTTAATGCTGATGAAACCAGGTCACTCCATCCCATCACGCCATCAACGACCATCACAAAGGTCAATAAAACGACTTTATTATACTGTACAGTTTATTTCTTTAATTATAATACCATAGTACATTTATTATACATAAAATAAGGTATATTTTGTGTCGTTTTAAGGCTTAGAAAATTATGTTTTAATGGGACCTGGGAATGGATTATTCTCATTTTAATGGTTTCCTATGGGGAATTAATTTTTGGGATACACACTTTTCACCTTACACACTGTCTGGGAACCAATTAAGTTCATAAGCCAAGGTATCACTGTAATTAATTGCCATTGTCATTCTGGTTTCCTCTCAAGGGCTGTTATGAATTTGGAGAAGCCATTAGAACGTTTCATCTCTCTTCCACATATTACATCGAGAGCGCACAATTAATTAACAAATAACTAGTTATCAAATTTGAAGTCCAAAATAATGGCTGTTATTGTGGTTTTCAGATCGATAGGTAGCTCCACCGATAGCTTGCTCGCTACCTAGCTAGCTCGACAGATGAGCTAGGACAACAAATCAATGAATAACTAGTTTTCAAATCTGAACTCAAGAATAATAACTTTTATTGTGGTTTACATACAAGAATTCGTCATTTTGGTTCAGACTTTAGCTAGCATCATGGAATTCCACAAGTTTGATTAGCTTTCACCGGCCCAATAAAATAATGTGGCGGGTCAGATTTGGGTTTATCCCGCTAACTGAATAGAAACAGGGCTACCCAGCTCGCTAGCTAGTTCGATCAATAGCACGCTCGCTACCTGGCTAGCTCGATAGATGAGCTTGGACAACAAATTAATGAATAACTATTTTTCAAATCTGCTCAAGAATAATGACTGTTATTGTGGTTTACATACAAGAATTTGAAATTTTGGTTAGCGAGCGTCTTAAAATTTCGATTTGCTTTCACGGACCGAACAAAATGATGTGGCGGACCAGATTTGGCCCCTTGGCCTCGTCTTTGACACCTGTGTTCTCGAGCAAGGTGTGCTCAAGTCCGGTTCCTGGTGATCATTTGAACCAGTAGCGTGGGAGGACAGAAGCGTATAAAAACCACCGAATAGGGGGTCATCCAGAACCGGACTTGGGCTCTACACTGTCGGCCATTTTAAGTTCAAAGTTTTACTTGAACGTCAAAATGTCATCATTCATATTTCAACTTGATTTTTTTTCTTGAAAGCTGTTCAGTTTAAAGACGATGTTGGTCTGCCGGGAGAAAACAAAAATGGAAGAAATACACCAAAGACCCATTTCAAAACAAGCAGCATTTGTTTTTCCGACAGTGAAAAAGATGTAGCACTTAACCCCCCTCCCACATTCACCTGGAGGCCTTTTAATCTCGACGTAATTCATTTTTTTTCGCCAAATGTGACATCCATGTTTTTTAAGTGCCTTAAATAGAGCAAAAAATGTACTTTTTTCCCCTTTTTGTGTGTATTTTTTGTTGTTTTCTACCTTTGCATGTTTATCTGTCATTCTCTCAAAACGTCTAATTTTTGCTAACGTGTCAACATTCCATGTCTTGAAAATGTGACGTTCTATCGATCAGATGTCATTTGATTGAATCGCAGAGTATTTTTGTAATTTTTTTTGTATGTTTTCATACACTACAAAAAAACTTTTTCCTCTTTTGGGCTGGAAAAAAAACAGGACAAATGCTGATACAATCGAATTTTGAGTCTTTTTTTTTAAACCCCCACATGCTGTTAAAAATGGAGAGTGCAAAGTGTTTATTCATTGAACTTGCTGGCATTTAATGTCTTGTGGTTTACAGCGGAAAAATAAAAGTATTTGGGATTTTTAAATGGTTCATTTGTTCACCAAGAAAGAAAACGACATTATGAGAAAAATCATGAGCAAAACTTTTTTTTAGCCCCACTGATGATTGTATATTTACTGATTATTTGATATTACTGTATGTGATTATTTTTAAAAAAGTACCGTATATCTGGCATATAAAGCGCACCTTCCACGAATGACATTTAAAAACCTTTTCCATACATAAGGTGTACTGCATTATAAGGGGCACCTTTAATGAATGACATTTTAAAATGTTTTCCATACATAGGGTGCACCGCATTATACATTTCATTTATAAGCGCCTTTCAAAAATCTAAAGGTCACTTTACAGTCACGGGATAAGGTTTTTTTTTTATGTGGGTGAGCAGCGGCAGCCACACGCGCCAGCGTTGACTCAACCCGAAATAACCCAAATAGATAGAAAACTAGCCAGCTAGCTAATAGCCATCTAACAGGTATCTAGCTAACCAGAGAGCCAACAGATAGCCAGCTAGCCCGACAGCTAGCTAACAGACAGCAAATAAATATTAGGTAGCCATCTAGCTAGCTAATAGCTAGCTAGCTTTCTATCGATTTGAGTTAGTCCGGGTTGAGTGAACGCTGGCGCGTGTGGCTGCCGCGACTCACCCACAGAAAAAAAATGATGATGAAAAAAAAAATACATTAATAATCGGGATGAATGCAGGTTGGGGGGTGCTTGTCTTACCACGGCTGCCTCTGGAGAAAGTTTTTGCCACCCGGAAGAGAGGTGAACATTCCGGAATTCCGTATTTCACACACTCACGCGGCGACACGCTACACGGATATGGTCCTGAACACGTTGAATCCCGACTGCGCCGTGGAAATCATCACGCCGGGAATCTGCGGGTGCCAGTGGATCTCCTTGATTTCCTTTTGGCCCTGGTGTAGAAAAAGCAACTGGGGGGGCAAATCTTTGGTGCCGTCCGACCGGGCGCCGGCGTCGCACGATTCCACCGAAAGATCCCATTGGCTGAGCACGTCGTCCGCCCCGGACGCGGCGAACACGCTCGAGTCGGCCGGGTTCCACTCCACCGAGGTGATGGGGGCGCAGTGCTGCTTGAAGTTGGCCACCGGTCGCCCCGTCTGATGACGAACAACATTTATTTCGATTAGGGGGGAAAAATGGATCAATGTAAACACTTAGGAATAATAATAATAATCAAAATTGGGATCCTGAATGATTAATATTTCAGCCTGAATAAGTAAAAAAAAAAAACGTCTAAAACCTGATCCTATTGGCTCATTGCATTGTGTGAACATTGCTGCCAATGTGATCCAGATCCGATCCAGATCTGATGCGAATTGACACATTTTACAGCCTCAGTGTGGACACACCAAAATTTTTCCCATCAAGAATAAGTAAAAAAATGTCAGCCCAAACCTAATCCGATGGCCTCATTGCATTCTGTGCACATTGCTGCCAATGTGATCCAGGTCCGATCCAGATCTGATCCGGATTGTGTCATGTTTTACAACCTCAATGTGCATACACAATTTTTTTTCAGCCAGAATAAGTAATAAAACATCATCAAAAACCTGATCCGATTACCTCATTGTGTTCTGTACACATTGCTGCGAATGTGATCCAGATCAGATCCGGATTGTGTCACATTTTAAAGCCTCAATGGGCACACAATTTTTTTCATCCAGAATAAGTAAAAAAACGGCATTCCAAACCTGATCCGATTGCCACATTATGTTCTGCGCACATTGATGCCAATGTAATCAGGATCTGATCCGGATTGTGTAACATTTTACAGACTCAATGTGCACATCGTTTTTTTCTCATCCAGAATAAGTAAACAAAAAAAAGGCATCCAAAACCTGATCCGATGGCCTCATTTCATTCTGTGCACATTGCTGCCAATGTGATCCAGATCCGATCCGGATAGTGTAACATTTTACAACCTAAATGTGCAAACACCAAATTTTGACATTGGCTAAGATTTTATATACGTAATTGGTCCGGACTCAAATCTCTGTTACACTTGGTTTGATGTTTCACGCTTTCATAACAAGGCAACACAATCCGAATCAAATCTGGATTCGGTCCAGATCAAATCTGGATGAAATCCGGATCTAATCTGGAGTCCACATTGGTTTTAAAATTGCGGCTCCTAATGTGTTTGTCATAGGGGGAAAAAAAATCCTGTGACCACTTGCCCTGAAGTAATCAATGACGGCGCGATCAAGAAAAAAAAAAAAAAAAAAAAAAAAAACAATCTGTCATCTGATGACGTCACACCTCGGTTGCCACGGTAACACTCGAGGGGCAACGTTGACGACTCAAACTCACTAATGGGAGTCACGATAGCCAAAAAGGGACGGTAAGAAACTGCTACAATGCTACCTTGGCTTACGAACTTAATTGGTTCCCAGACACAGTGTGTCAGGTGAAAAGTGTGTATCCCAAAAATTAATTTCCCATTGGAAACCATTAAAATGAGAATAATCAGTTCCCAGGTCCCCATAAAACATCATTTTCTACTTTTTTTTCCCTAAAAATAGTTGTCGCAGAGACGGTACCTGCACTATATAACTACTGTATTGAGTGTAGTCACGCAATAGATTGCTGTGCGAGTGAGTGACATGCTGGCTGGCAAAAATTGTTCCCATTTTCTTGTTAGGAGAACAGGCTCGTTGCGAACGACACATCAGTCATTGTGACGCTGCGTGTGAATCCCGAAAAATAGTTTGTATGCCAAGGTTAACTTATCATAAATGTAACGTTCGTAAACTGAAGAGTTCGTAAACCAAGGGGTTGGTAAACCGAGGCATCACTGTACCTTGAACTGGCGCAGGTCCCACACTTTGAGAAGCCCGTCGTCTCCCCCCGACAGGAGGAAGGGTTCCGCTCGGTTCCAGCTGATGACGTTGACGTCGGACTCGTGCGCTTGGTCGACCGACAGCATCGAGTTTGGCGGCGCTCGGATGTCCCAAACGCGGATGGAATGATCCACCGAGCAAGACGCGAAAACCTGGAACGGACCAAAACGATGAACACGGGTCTTTTCAAAATAAGAGAAAAACTAAAATAAAGTACCGTAGCTTCGGTGGGCGACCACTGCAGGTCTTCGACGGACTTGCTGTGAGAGCTGAAAGGTCGTTGGTCCACCCGCCAGGAGGCTCCGCCCTCCTGCGGCTCCCACACGTGGATGTTCTTTTTGCAGTCGCCGCTGACGAGTCGACCTGCGAGTGCGGGAACGCGATTGACGGCGCTGAAAACCACAAAAATCTTCACCACGGTTTACAGCACGGGTGTCCAAGTCGAGGTTCATGGGCCATATCTGGCCCGTCACATCATTTTATTCGGCCCGCGAAAGCAAATCAAGCATATTAAGTGCCATCATGATAGCTAAAGTCCGAAAAATTTCAAATTGTTGGATGTAAACCACAATAACATTAATTTTGACTTCAGATTGAAAATTAGTTATTAATTTGTTGTGCCTTCTGTATGTAATATGTGGAGGGGATTAAAACATTCTAATGGCTTCCCCAAAATAATCACCAAGTGACAGTTCGTAAACAAAACACAAAAACAAAAAACTGAAAATTGAGAGTATTTGGAAGTCAAGATTTCGGGTGTAGGAATCAAAAAACCAAAAGTTCTTACCGGGAACCACAGGCGACCAATCAATGGCATAGCCTTCGGTCATGTGACCCGAGAAGCTAAACAGCGCCGCGGCTTCCTTCTGGCCCTGCGCGAACGTCGCCATGGCAGCAGAACTGTGGACGGCCTCCAGTTGAGGACGCAGATCAAATATTTCCACCTGGCCCTTTTCGGACCAGACGGCGGCCAGCGCCTGATCTTCACGCCGGGTCACCTAAAAAAAAAATCATCATAATTTGAATTTCCCGCTGCAGCAAATATTACGGTAAAGCGTCAACATACTCGGACTCTGTTGATGCCGCCAAAATGAGGCCTCATGGCCAATTCCAGATGCGGCTTTTTATTTTCATCTTCCTCCTCGTCTTCCTCGTCGCTTTCTTCATCGCTGCTTTCGTCCTCCTTCTCGTTGACCGTCCCGTGAAGATTGTGCATGCGCATGACCAGCAGTCTGCGGGGGGGTTTGAGGGGGCGGAGTCAAAAAATAGAATCATTTTTGTACGCTTTCTGCCACTGAGGCGTGTTTATATTGCGCGCAGGAGGTAACGGCAACTAACCTGTTAGCCATGGCGGTGTCAGCCTGCGTGCCCGCACACAGCAACATGGACAGAGGGAATTCTTTCCTGCCGTCTCCGTCAACGTCCATCAAGACGTCGAAACTCAAACATGGCGCGCCTGCACGTAGCGGATTGAAAAATTGGAGTTATATTTATGCAAAAATTCAAGTGGACGGAAAATATACAATGCAGTAATTAGAAAAACTGCTTAGAGTATAATATTTTTTTATAATTGCTAAAATATGCTAAATTAGCAAATTTGGCAAATTAGCAAACAAAATGGAGGGGAAAAAAACAAATGTCACGCAGGAGCTTCAAGTGGAATGTTATAATTCAGCTAAAAACAGGCGGATATTTTTAGTCAAATGAAAAACACCAATAAAAATGACTTAAAGTGTCCAAAATCTGCAAAAAAAAATGAACCCGGAAGTGGCCAGTTTCAGAAGGTCCCGCCCCCTTATTCGTGACGTCACACCAAGACATCTTGCCTTGCGCTAGAATCTAAACAATGGCTTCAGATTCGGAGAAGATACTTTCTTGTTACTCATCCAGTTATGAATATGATTCAAATAGTTCTGAAGAGGAAAGCATACATGTTTGCAATCGATGAAAGGAGTTCTCCCATATCAATTCGAGCCGTCAATGACAGCAATGTAGCACCCAGAAAATAGACCGGTCGTGGTGGGTGTGTATTATGAAAATGGTGCTTATTATAAGGCTTAATTTTCATACATTAGACGTGCGTATGATGAAAAGTTCGTATTATAAGGCGTTCGTAAATTGAGGTCTCGTTTTATTTGCTAATTTATATTTTGAATCTTTTCTTGTGTTTTCTGTTCTTATTTAGAATTTCAAAAGCTTTCCAATGGTACCTTACTCGTTAAGATCTGCCCAAAATTAAGAGTTATGACAGTTTAAATTGTAATAAAGAACTCACTCACGGATTGTCATTGTTTTAACTGTGTAATTACAGGCAGAAAATCCCCTCATATTTCGAATTCCATTGTATCCTTATTATTTGTCATAGAACAATAATCTATACATTATTTGAAAGCTATTTAAATGCACTTTAATATGGTATTAGAAAATGTGTGATGAATTATTATTGAAACATTTTGTCACATCCCTATTAAATCTTTGGGTTCAACCTGAAACGTCATCTGGCAGGGGAATACCGCTATTTTTTCGATTGCGCTGTGACCAACATCCGCGTAATTCTACACACACAAAACGAACGTATTATTCCAACATTAGACAACATTCCCTTGGAGTTTTCGTCTCTCCCACTCGCCTGTTTGACACTCGTGGTACATGCGGTAGGCAGACTGATCCATCTGCAGCTCTTCTCCCGGTTTAAGGGGCTCAATTCCGGGCACGTAAACTTTTTTGTCGCCGTCCCCGTCCGCTCCTTCATCCTCCTCCATGTCGACTCCCTCGTCGTCATCGCTCGCGGCCTCGTCCTGCTGCTCCTGAGCCTCCATACCGTCCGTTTCCTCGGCAAACGTGTCTTGGTTGGAGGCGGACATGTTGAAGAAGACGAAGAAGAAGACGAGGTAAGCCACGAAGAAGAAAAGGGGAAGAAGGCGAAGAAGAAGAAGAAGAAGAAGAAGATGATGATGGTGCACTTCTGGTCACGTGGGTTAAGCCATTCCCCTTTTCTTGTCGCCCCCACTCCTCTTTTACTGGAACTCAGCTGGTCCCGAAGCACTCGAATGACTGGCGGTAATAAACTAAAAAAAGAGACTGGCGGTCATAAAAATGTTTATTTACGTCCCGTTCGAAAATTTCAGATAACACTGACCGCTACTCTTTCTCAAAAGACGCATTCAAACGCAGATATATATATATATATATATGTGTGTGTGTGTGTACATGTTTTGTTTCATGTTTTATTTTCTCCAAGCATTTATCAAGTCTCCAATTATTAGAATACACTTTTTCTCGTCAATGACGTCATTCAAGGAATGCGTTTCTAATTTTGAGGAGTATTCTTTGGAGATTGATCCCAGGAATTTGAAGTCGGACTTAATAAAAAACGATTTGATAGTTTTACTTTTGTCTTCTTTTTTGTTTTATATAATCCATTCATCCATCCATTTCCCGTACCAATTCATACTCCTTGGGGGGGGGGGGTGCTGGAGTTTGTCCCAGCCGTCTTCAGGCACCAGATGGGGGACACCCTGAACTGGTTTCCAACCAATCACAGGGCACACAGGGACAAACAACCAGCCACTCGCACACTCACACCCGGGGGACAATATTTGAGCGTTCGACCAGCCTGCCATGCATGTTTTTGGAATGTGGGAGGAAACCAGAGTACCCGGAGAAGACCCACACGGGCCCGGGGAGAACATGAAAACTCCACACATGGAGCCCAAACCAGGTTTTGAACTCATGACCTCTGTACTGTCAAGCCGGCGTGCTAACCACTCGACTACCGGGCCGCCCATTTTACATAATTATTTTCGTACAAAAAAATATACCAAATCATTTTTTTTACAATACAATAAAATACATATTCATCTAGAACTACTTCATGTCACAAAGAGGGTACAGCACGTGCTGAAGAATGAATGACTCTCTGCGTCTTTGTTTTGTCATATTATTTGTTATTTAGTTTTTTTTTTTGTTTTGTTTTTTTACTTCAAGATGGCGCCGCGAGATCGGTTGCCTTTCCAGCAGCTCCTGTATTTTGTTTTTCTACTTCTTTCTTTCCTTTCCTCTTCCTTTCATAACTTTGCTGCTGTGAAATGTAAATTTCTCCACTGATTTCTCTCCGAGCCAAGAAAAAAACGTCCCCTCGCCCTACTTTGAACAACCCCAAGAGTCCCTCCCCCTTCGCAGTTTAGCTTCCTGGCGCTAAATTGATTGCCTTCAGTCTGATGTTGTCACCCGTCTGACCTCGTCCTTGGCCAAAAACCAAAACAAATCAATGCACAGTTGGCTCGCCACCGTGTCCATGGCAACATGGCCCTTTTTTTGCACTGTAAAGGCTTGCGAAACAACATGGAGGGGTGTTGTCAGGACAAGGGTGCGCATTTCACGTGTGGGTGTGTACAATAGTGATGTGCCGTTCGCGAATGAGCCGGTTCTTAGGGCTGGATCTTTGAAGTAAACGAAGAGAGCCGACTCCTAACAAGGAGCCGGAAATGGGAGCCGACTTTTTTGTCCTCTATTCCCCGCCCCCAGTCTTCGGTTAAAGCCGCACGTGATTGGTCAATATATGTGGTGGAGGAAGGAGGGGAAAATTACAGACACGCACAGCAGTGAGAAGTGGGAGTGGGGGGTGTTAAGTTAGACAGGTGGACAAATGTTATCACATTTATATTGTTATTATTATTCAATTATTTTTTACTAGTTGGTATGATAATAATAATAATAATAATAATAATAATAATAATAATAATAATAATAATAATAATAATAGTACATTTGATTTATAAGCACCTTTCAAAACTCTCAAGGTCACTTTACAGTCACAGAATAAAGTTTTTCTGTGGGTGAGCAGCGGCTGCCAGCGTTCACTCAACCTCTAAGTAACTAAAATAGATAGAAAGTTAGCTAGCTAGTTAATGGATAGCAAACAAATCACTAATAGATAGCCAGATAGCCAACCGCTAGCCAGCTTACAGCCACTCAGCTAGATAGCTAATAGCTAGCTAGCTACCTAGCTAATGGATAGCAAAAAATAGCGAATAAATAGCCAGATAGCAGACAGCTAGCCAGCTAGCCAACTTACAGCCAGCCAGCTAGACAGCTAATAGCTAGCCAGCTAGCTCTGGATAGCTAATACATTGCTAATAGATAGCCAGATAGCCAACAGCTAGCCGGCTAACAGCCAACAGCTATGCAGCAAATTAGTGACAGATGATCATCAGACCAGCGTAACCACAGGGAAAGTCAAAGTTAGCGGATGCTCTCTGTGCATATATAAATTAAGCCATACAAATAAAATATTTGATATCGTGTATTTTTTACATTAGTAATACATTTTTCACATTAGTTTATATGATTTTTCTTAGTTAATTAATTTAAGCAACAACAACAACAACAACAAAAACCAGCCATTTGGGAGCCAAAAAAGCCGGATCTTTTTTTTTTTTTTAGTGAGCCGAGCCAAAAGAACCGGCTCTCTGAAAAGAGCCGGAATTCCCATCACTAGTGTACAAGCAGGGGCAAGTCTTGGCGTTTCTAATGCAGCTGCAAGTTCTTTTTTACACGTGAAGATCGGGACACCCACACAAAATGTCTCATCTGCAAAATATTCCTCTCTGGGTTGTGATTGTGTTATTTATTTCTCTTTCCCAACGTTACAAAAAAAAAAAAAAAAAACGATCCAGAAACTATTTCTGTCTCGGAAGTATCTTTTTTTTCTAATCAGCATGGAGACACTTGGACTTTGTGTGCCAATTTGTGAAATGATTAACAAATCTTTTCAATATGGGAAAAACGATCAACAAATAAAGCAAATGGAGCAGGGCAGGCCATCGTAAATCTAACTCCATTTTGGCTCTGTCATTCTTGTTTACTCACAGACAGAACAATGAACAAGTGGGGTGGTGAAGGGGGGGTTAGCGTAGCAACCAAAAGTCCAATGTCCCCAACAAGAGAGACAGAAAAAAATAGCCTCATTAAATTGGCCTCAAAAGACAAGCCGGAGCATTTTTTTGTTTGTTTCACTTTATTACGTACGTTATTAATTTGCTTATTTATTGTATGCCTTGTCGAACATATTGTATTCATGTCGATTGTTGATTTAAATGTCTTTTTATCCATTAGCTGCCTAGCTGTCGGCTATCTGGCTATTTATTAGCTATCTATTAGCTAGCTGGTTAGCTATTAGCTGTCTAGCTGGCTGGATGTTAGCTTGCTAGCTGTTGGCTTTCTGGCTATCTATTAGCTATTTATTAGCTATTTATTAGCTAGATGGCTCGCTATTAGCTGTCTAACTGGCTAGCTGTTGGCTATCTATTAGCTATTTATTAGCTATTCATTAGCTAGCTGGCTAGCTATTAGCTTTCTAGCTGGCTAGCTTTTAGCTATCTGGCTATCTATTAGCTATCCATTAGCTAGCTGGCTAGCTATTAGCCGTCTAGCTGGCTGGCTCTAAGCTGTCTAACTGGCTAGCAATTGGCTATCTGGCTATCTATTAGCTATTTATTAGCTATCCATTAGCTAGCTGGCTAGCTATTAGCTTTCTAGCTGGCTATCTTTTAGCTATCTGGCTATCTATGAACTATTTATTCACTATCCATTTGTTAGCTAGCTAGCTTTCTATCTATTTGAGTTACTTCTGGGTTGGGTGAACGCTGGCGCGCGTGGCTGCCGCTGCTCGCCCACAGAAAAACTTATCCTGTGACTGTAAAGTGACCTTGAGAGTTTTGAAAGGCGCTTAGAAATCAAATGTATTAATATTATTAATATTATTACTTTGCTCAATGGAGTAGCCATGTTTGCTCATACCAAAAAAAATGGCTTACAATAACAGGGCGAAATATATATATTATATGCATATTCATGTTGTACTTTCCTTTTTTTTTGGTAGTACCCGGGGACACTGATTGCGATATTTGGCAGATTCAAATCCCCAAACCCAAAAATAGAAATGGATCCCATCTGCAGTCAATCAAGATTTTAAATGTAGCATTTTCCATCGTCGGTATGCTTGGCTTGAAGCAAAATTAGCCATAGCCAACATGGACTAGCAAAACACGTCTGTAGCAATCTGCACACGTGAATACATTGAATAATCAGAATCTATTGCTGAATATGATGTCTTTTATTGCTTTTGTTTGCATATTTCGGATAAATACTGACTGTGAACACAAACTATTTGCATTTTGATATAGTACTGACAATGTCACGTTGCGGTATGAAGCGGTGGATTAATGTAAGAGCCCAATGAGCCACCAGGTAACAAATGCACAGCCCGTCTCTGCTTTAAAGGACAACCGACACCACCGGACAAGTTGCGTCCATCATTTGTAAAATCACTTCAAATCACTTCGACTGAGCGTATTGGACAAAGATTCCACCGCATATAGCTATATTTGACCTTTTAAGACTCGCGCTGAATATTCAGGAAGTCTTGTTTGAGTGTTGGTGACGATGCCTGACGTGACGTCACGTAGGGAACGCTCCTGACAGACAAAGCGACACACAATGCATTTTGGGGACTTATTTTTCGTTTGAAAACACCGTGTTGATGGCGAAATTAGAAGGAAAACTACATAAATAACACGATGGTGAATGGTTGTGTGTTGCACCAAGACTACTATTTGATACTAGTTGATACAAATTCCCAGCAGACAAATTAGCCCATTTCAAACGGAGCTTGGGGGCCATCTTGTGCATTTTCTGGGCGCTACATTGCTGTCATTGATGGCTCGAATTCATATGGGAGGACTCCTTTAATCGATTGCAAACATGTATGCTTTCCTCTTCAGAACTATTTGAATCATATTCATATTTCATTTATAAGCGCCTTTCAAAACTCTCAAGGTCACATTACAGTCACAAGATAAGTTTTTCTGTGGGTGAGCAGCGGCAGCCACACGCGCCTGCATTCACTCAACCCGGAATAACTGAAATAAATAAAAAGCTAGTTAGCTAGCGATTAGATAGCCAATAGATAGCCAGCTAGCTACCTAGCCAATTGACAGCTAATAGATACCCAGCTAATTAGCCAGCTAGCTAATAGATATCTAGCTAGCTGGATAGATAGCTAACAGGTAGCCAACCCATAGTAACTCAAATAGATACAAAGCTAGCTAGCTAGTTAATAGAGAGTTAATAGATAACAAATAGATAGCTAGCTAGATAGTTATATAGCTAATAGATAGCTAGTTAGATAGATAAAATCACAGGTCAACGAGCAACCTAAAATTTTCTGAACAAACTCACAATTTGGATAGGAGCCAATGTACAAACAAACGGATAGTCACAAGATACGTTTTTCTGTGGGTGAGCAGCGGCAGCCACACGCGCCAGCGTTCACTCATCCCGGAAGACTTTCTGAATGTCGCCATTTCTGAGGTCATTTTGTGGCAGTTTTGGGACACTTTTAAGTCATTTTTTTATTGGTGTTTTGGACTAAAAATATCAGCCTGCGTGTTTTGGCTATTTTAGATGGTATAAAACGTTTTTTTCTGATGTCAGTTAGGGAACAAAATAGTGGTGTCGGTTGTCCTTTAAATATTTTTTTTTGCGATTATTAAAAAAACAACAACTTTGGACGTTAAAAAAATGCAACCTGTGCATGTCACTTCATATGATAATACCAGCATACTTCCTCATAACACACCACAAATAAAAAGGAAAAAAATAATAATTCAGTGCCAGGAAATGTCTTGCATTTTAAGTGCATCGCCGGATTAATAAAAAAATAAAAATAATCATCAAAAAAAGATCCTTTTAGGTTCCTATGGCAACAACCACCGGTAGAGTCTGACCATGAGAAGGCCCCAAATGGAGGCGAGATGCACGGCGGAGCCCCGGTTGGTCAAGTCTTTGATCCGGGCCATCTCAACCTCCTCCATGTTAGCGCGGATGGACCGGGTGGTCAAATGTCGGACCCTGGGCGGACTGTAGTCCTTCTTTTCGGCCGCGGGGGGCAGCGTAGGGGGCACGCAGACTTCCATGGAGGGCGAGCATCCCACCTCCAGCCACTGGGTGAACAACTCCGAGGTGAGCTTGAGGAGCTCCTCCGGAGAGGAGAAAAGTGGGGAAAACTGGGACGGGTCCATCTCCTCTCGGAGCCTCTGCGGATACGGCACACCGGAAAAAAAAAATACAGAAAAATTAAAATTGCAACAGGTGCAACAATGAGTTAATTTGCGGTCAGACCACTTTGGGAAATGTTAAAAATGTAGAAATAAATGAATACATAAACAAATAAATAAATAAATACATGAATAAATAAATAGACGAATAACTAACTAAATAAATAAATAAATAATACATAAACAAAATGAACAAATAAATAAATAAATGCAAATTACATAAACAAATACACGAACTAAATAAATAAATAAATAAATAAATAAATAAAAATTACAGAAACAAATAAATAAATAAATGCATAAATAAATAAATAATGCGTGATGAATGAATTTGCTATCAGACTGTCGTTGGAAAAAAATTAACAAACAAATAAACAAACAAACAAACACACGACCTAACTAACTAACTAACTAACTAAAAATACATTGCACCATTTGCAACGATGACTGAATTTGGTGTCCGACCATTTTTGATAATGTAATTAAAAAATAAAATAAAAAACATTAACTGACTGACTGACTGAATTACACCACATGCAACAATGAATGAATATGCTGTCAGACCATTTTTGAAAATGTTAAAAACAAATACATAAATACATTTTACAATTGTAAAAATTGCAGCGGCTGCAACTCCGAATGAATTTGCTATCAGAATTATATATCATAAAATAGAGAATTCAGAATTATCAGAATTTTATAAAACAAAACAAAACAAAACAAAATAAAACAAAACAAACAAACACAAAACGAAACCAAACAAAACAGACAAAAAAACAAACAAACAAAACAAAACCAACCCAAACCAAAACAACAAACAAACACAAAACGAAACCAAACAAACAAAAACAAAAACAAAGCAACAAACAAACCCAAACAAAACAAAACAAAACAACAAAACAAACAAAACAAACAAACACAAAACGAAACCAAACAAAACAGACAAACAAACAAACAAACAAAACCAACCCAAACCAAAACAACAAACAAACACAAAACGAAACCAAACAAACAAAAACAAAGCAACAAACAAACAAACCCAAACAAAACAAAACAAAACAAAACAAAACAAACACAAAACGAAACCAAACAAAACAGACAAACAAACAAAACCAACCCAAACCAAAACAACAAACAAACACAAAACGAAACAAACAAACAAAAACAAAAACAAAAACAAAGCAACAAACAAACAAACCCAAACAAAACAAAACAAAACAAAACACAAAAACAAAAACAAAGCAGATCTCACCCACCCACCTCCGTGTTTTTATTCTTGCGGATGATGATATCCAGTGTGCGCTTGAGGTCAAAGATCAAAGTGTGATTGAGATGCTCATCCCAGAGATTTCTCAAAAGTACATTCCAAGATTCCAGGAGAACGATGGCCGCGGGGAACACGCAACACTGCCACAACACAAAACAAGTTCAAGAAGTTTGTGTTTGGTCGGGACAAAAAAAAAAACAAACAAACAAACCAACCAAACCCAATTTGTGGTGCCGGAGGAAGCGACTCACCGGATCCGTGTCACACAACATGCTTTTGGCGTAGTGGTGCAACACATAGTAATCTTTGGGGAAGACGGTGCGCTGGGAAGAGACAAAAACACAAATGGCGTGATGGGCGCTTGGGAGGGAGGAAGGCTTGTTATTTTCACGAGGCTTTGTCCTGCGCTGACATCACACGTTGCAACTGATCAATTGTTCCCGTTCGATTGGCGTGATGTCATTTATTTTGCACAAACACACAATCTGTGCGATTTGTTTTCCATACGGTTGTGTACGGGGAGCTTCCCCACCTCATATTTATTTAGTCATCTATCTACCCATCCACAGTATCTAGCTAGCTTGCTAGTATCTAGCTAGCTTGCTACCGTATCTATCTGTAGTAACTGTACTATCTATATATCTATAATGTCTATAGTACGATACTATCTATACTGAATGTATGATCTATACTGTCTGTAGTATCTATACTATCTAAACTGTCTATACAATCGGTAATGTCTATAGTGTCTATCGATGGTATCTATAGTATCTGTACTGTCTGTTGTATCAGTAGTATCTGTAGTATCTATAGTATTTATAGTATCTATAGTATCTATAGTATCTATCGTATCTATAATACCTGTACCGTCTCCGGTACCTGTACTGTCTATACTATCTATGGTGTCGATATCTATCTATCTATCTATCTATCTATCTATCTATCTATCTATCTATCTATCTATCCAGTTATTTATTTATTAATCAATTAAAATATTCATTAATTGATTATTTGATTTATTTATGACATTGTTTGTTTGTGTTTATTTATGAACCTCGCAATTGTATATTGTTAGACCCCCGTTGACAACAGTATTTTGTCCTCAGTATTTTTTTCCAGAGGAATTAAAGGATGATTGAAACAAAAAAGCGTATCAAATGGTTTCATTCCTGAATGATGTCCGTACCGAGTGACGTCAATTGCTTTGACCACGATTTGTCGTGGTCAAACTTGGCTAGTTTTGGTCGCGCCGTCAAGGCAACGTGACAAAACGTGACGACGGCGGCGCCAGACGTCAGCTTTCAAACTTACAAATCCGGTGGGGTTTGCGTCGATCGCCGTCTTCACGTTCTTCACCACCTCCCAGTCACATCCGCCACATTGGACAGTCAAGAGTGATAGCAAGAGGAAAACTAAAAAAAAAGGCAACAAAGGGAAAAAAAACACAGTGGCATCACTTTCGGGAAACTTTCTGTGGTTTGTCACCTCTTTCAGCGGAATAACCGGAGGTGGTAAAAACGCCCGCACGCTGGCTTGAAAGGGAAATGCAGTATCGGAAAGATCATTTTCAAAAAAGACCCATTTTTGTCATATATATATATATATATATATATATATACAAACATACATACATATATATACATATATGTACACATACATAGATACACACATACATACTGTACATGTATATAAAAGCAAAATATATGTACAATACATAGATAACACATACATTTTTACATGATATATTTAAGCATATATATATACGCACATATACACATAGTTTTTATATATACACATACACATATACATAAACGCATTATATAATACATACATTTATATATACATATATATATAAATATATAAAGCATTGGCTATATATATATATATATATATATATATATATATATATACACAAACAAACATACATACATAGATACACACATATATACTGTACATGTATATAAAAGCAAAAATATATAAATACATATAAAAATAGTTTTTTTATGATATATGTATACATATACACATACGCATATATACACATACATTTATATATACACATACACACAAACATAAAAGCATTGGCTATATATATATATATATATATATATATATATATATATATATATATATATATATATATATATATATATATATATATATTAGAAACAACGGAAGTTTGCATTCCTTGCATTTGTTTAGAAAAAAACAACCAATATGGGGAGGACGCAAAAACAAAAAAGATGCTGATATTAAATTGCGATTACATGATCACCCCCCAAAAAAACAAACAAACTCGTGCCCACTTGCTTACTTGGCAGCAAGGTCTAAAACTTTGGATATCGCCCAAAGTTTGCCCCCCCCCCCCCCCCCGTGCCACCTCTCTCTCACCATCAACAAGTAAACGTGTGCTCACCTGGCAGTGACATCCTTTTATCTTTCAGAAAATGGCCACTTCTCCATTTCTCTGGTTGACAGCAAAGCCTCGCGTGAGCCTCCAAGGCCGCCGCCGCCGCCGCCCCCCACCCACCCGCTCACCGAGAAGATAGACGGACGACCAGGCGGGCGGGCCTCTTCGTGTCAGTCAGTGAAAGGCAAAGTTTCCTTGCGGCTTGGTCTTTGACACCGAGTGCCTTGCTTGCCCCCCCACCCACCCCCAGTCACCCCCGGTCCTCCCTTGGTCCTCCTTTTTCCTCCTTAGCGTCCCACTGACATCACCTCCAAAAAAAACCAGTCGTCCTCCTTGTGGAACTTTCCAGTTAGTTGTCCTCTCACGCCATCCTTCGCGTTCACTTTGGATTTCCCCCCAACGTCGAGCTTTTTGTTTCAATCGCACTTTCTCCCCAAATCCTCCCCCCCCCTGGACTGACTGACCTAAAAGCTTCCCCGAGCGGGCTAATTTGAAGCCCCCTCCCTCGTGGACGAGTCCCTTCGCGTCGTCTCCACCGTCTGACGGCTCAAAGTGAAAGTGTTGGTGTCGCTCCGGCTGCTCCCTTTAAGTGGCCGCCCCTCCCACCGCCAGCACACACGTTTTACCTCACCATTGACCGACCCGGCCTCCTCCCCCTGTTCCCCACATTCACCGACCCCCATTGCTCTCCCCCCCCCCCGGTCCTCCTGCGAGGCTTCGTCATGCTGTTGGGTCGTCTGGTTTTCATTTGGATTCGAACCCCCCCCCCCAACTCCGACACCTCTGAACATTTTAGTGATGCGAATTCCGGCTCTTTTCAGAGATCCGGTTCTTTTGGCTCGGCTCACTAAAAAGATCCGGCTCTTTTGGCTCCCATGTAGCTCCTCAGTTTTTTTGTTAACTAACTACCAAAAAAAATCATGTACAATTATGTGAAAAACGAATTAGTGGTTACTCTGGTGTGATGATCAGCTGTCACTATTTTGCTTTTCATATTAATAATGCTATCATACCAACTAGAAAAAAATATCATAATTGAATAATAATAATAATAATAATAATAATAATAATAATAATAATAATAATAATAACTGTCCACTGTAGCTGTCTACTAGTGATGAGAATTCCAGCTCTGTTTAAAGATCCGTTTTTTTTGGCTCGGCTCACTAAAAAGATCTGGCTCTATGGCTCCTAAATGGCTCCTCAGTTTTTTGTGTTGCTTAAATTAATTAACTACCAAAAATCACGTGAAATTATGTGAAAAGGGAATTACTCATGTAAAAAAATACACTATATCAAATATTTTTATGTATATCGCTTGATTTATATGTGCATAGAGAGCACTTTCACTTTCCCTGTGGTTACTCTGGTCTGCTGATCAGATGTCACTAATTTGCTCTTCATATTACTAATGCTATCAGACCAACTAGTAAAAATATCATAATTGAATAATAATAACAGCATAATGTGATAACATTTGTCCACTGTACCTGTCGACTAGTGATGAGAATTCCATCTCTTTTTAAAGAGCCGGTTCTTTTGGCTCGCCTCATTAAAAAGATCCGACTTTTTTGCCTCTTAAATGGCTCCGCAGTTTTTTTGTTGTTGCTTAAATTAATTAACTACCAAAAATCCCGTAAAATTATGTGAAAAATGAAATACTCGTGTACACAAATACACTCTATCAAATATTTTTATTGATATGGCTTGATTTATATGTGCACAGAGAGCATCAACTGACTTTCACTTTCCCAGTGGTTACTCTGGTCTGATGATCAGCTGTCACTAATTTGCTTTTCATATTAATGCTATTATACCAACTAGTAAAAAAATATAATAATTGAATTATAATAACAGCATATAGTGATTTTTATTTTTTATTTATTTTTTGTTTCACCAAATATTTCATTTTTTGTATAGACTTTATGTTCCTATAATCCCCGATCTCTATTTGCTATCTCGCTGATAGCTCGCTCTCTATTTGCTATTTAGTATGCTAGCTATCAATCTAGCTAGCTATTAGCTATGAGTGAGCGAGCTAGCTTTCTATCTATTTGAGTTAATTTCGGGGAGAGCGAACGCTGTCCATGTGGCTGACACTGCTCACCCAGAGAAAAAAAAACTGATCCTGTGACTGTAAAGTGACCTTGAGAGGTTTAAAAAGGCGCTTATAAATTAAATGGACAAAAAAAAGTAGGCTCCCATTTCCGGCTCCTTGTTAGGAACTGGCTCTCTTCGTTCACTTCAGAGATCCGGCTCTAATAACCGGCTCGCTCGCGAACGACACATCACGAGCATGTACGCAATGCCCCCCCCCCACAATGCTTCATCATCCTCACATGATCCAAGGATGGAAATGGGAAGATTGATCCAAAAGTATTGCAACACGACCCAAACTTGCAAGTCATCATGGGAGTGCGATGCAGCGTTTTCAATGGAGATCCACCCATTCAAAGCGTTTATAAGCGCCTTTCAAAACTCTCAAGGTCACTTTACAGTCACAGGATACATTTTTTATGGGTGAGCAGCGGCAACCACACGCACCAGCGTTAACTCAACCCGGAAGTAACTCAAATAGATAGCGACCCAGCTAGCTAGCGAATAGATAGCTAATAGCTAGCAAAGATATAGCTAAGAGCTAGCGAATAGATAGCTATTAGCTAGCGAATAGATAGCTGCTATCCATTTGCTATCTATTAGCACTATTTATTAGCTATATGGCTATCTAGCTAGTAGCTAACTGATTAGCTGCTATCTATTTGCTATCTATTAGCACATATAGCATAGGGAATAGATAGCTATTTTGGGGAGTTCAGTCCACATTCTGTCCTCACAAATTAAACCAGGGGTGTCAAAGTCATTTTTTGCCCGCTAGGGGGGCACATTGAAGTGACGGTTTCCTCTCGGGAGACCGTTATAATATATAATAATAATAATAATAATAATAATAATAATAATAATAATAATAATAATAATAATAATAATAATAATAATAATAATACATTTCTAAGCGCCTTTCAAAGCTCTCAAGGTCACTTTACAGTCACAGGATCCGTGTTTCCGTGGGTGAGCAGCGGCAGCCACACGTGCCAGCGTTCACTTAGCCCGGAATAACTCAAAAAGATAGAAATCTAGTCAGCTAGCTAACAGCTAGACAGCTAGATACCTAGCTATCTAGATAGCTAATAGATAGCCAGCTAGGTAGCAAATAGACAGCAAATAGATAGCTAGGTAGCCAGCTAAATAGCTAAATAGCCAGCTAAATAATAATCATCATCATCATCATCATCATAATAATAACAATATACTAATAACATACAAATACGTAATAATATCCCGATTATAATATATTATGTGACTGATAATTTATTTGCAAACTTTTTTATAAAAGCTTAACGTTCAGATAAACAACAACAACAACAACAACAACAATAATAATAATAATAATAATAATAATAATAATAATAATAATAATAATAATAAATAAGAGCCTGTTCCCAATGATTAAAAAGTAACTTGGGAAAGTCCCCTGTGAAGGAATGGTGACCTTTGCACCTACACTGGATTTAAATCATGTGTTTCAAATATTTTGGTTTTTTTTTTTTACTGCTGCATCCACGTATGCATGTTTATCGAGTAAATATTGAAGCGATTAGCCGAACCAGCGCAAATGGCAAGCCAGCCTCCCCTTATGGACTTTGCTAAACAGAAACACATTCACAAATGTGCTCACTTTCACCAGTGACATCCAATTTACACAGGTAAACCCCCCTTTTACGCCTCCTCGGCCCTAGAGTGTAATTTCAACAGCCGTATGTTTCGACTTATTTTTATTGACACAATGTGCACACGTCAGCATATGCAGTAAAGCATTATTTTTATTTTTCAAAAAAACGACGTCCAAGATGTGGTTTCGTTAAGAATATGGCTGCTGGGAGAGGTCATCTAACAGGAAATTCTCAACATGCAAACAATGTCCAACATTTAAGTAGAAGCAGACAAAGCGTCTACTTCGATCACTTTTGATTTGTAGCGTAGGCGAAGCTTTAAAAAAAAGTGCGTGGGAGCAGCATTCCTTCTGTTTCACTTGCATTTTACTTTCTTTGCCACCAGAGGGCACACATTATGGCACAATAACAACAACAACAACAACAGCAGCATACAAACAAAGAAGAACAGTTTAGAAGCTACGGAAACGCATTGTTGCCAAATTTGGAAAAACGCGAACCTATACCATTAAAAAATTAAAATGTACCACAAAAACGAGTACGGTAAACGACAATAGTTGTATTCAGTTCATCCTGTCTACTTGATATGTAATTTAAAACAGGTATTTGAACACCTACAATACACTGTCTGTAAGAAAAGAATCTGTTTTAAATTAGTGAACTACAATGTAAAAACTAGACATGTAACAAACATTTCAATAATAATTCACCACACACTCTCTAATACCATATTAAAGTGCATTTAAATAGCTTTCAAATGATGTTTAGATGATTGTTCTTGACAAATAAGGAAATAAGGATTTTTTTTTAATTTTCGAAATATGAGGACCGAGTTCTTTATCAAAGTTTAAACTATCATAACCTTTTTTAATTTTTGGCAGATCTTAACGAGTGAGGTACCATTGGAAAGCTTTTGAAATTCTACACAAGAACAGAGAACACAAGAAAAGATTCCAAATATAAATGAGCAAATATCAACGATCGAATGCAGGCAGATTTTCGTCAGAAATAAAAAAATGGCTGTCACTGAATACTAGGAAAGAAAATTGCGAGCTCTAGTAATATATATGCTAATGCATCTTTTTGCTTGAAACTTGGCAGTCATGGAGAAAAATATATATTCTACCACTTCTATGAGTTATAAAAATACAACTTAATCAACTTTATAAACTGTAGTGTTAGCAAAAAGAGCGTAAACTCCAATCCCCCCCCCCCCCGTTTCTCGTAGTCGTATTCGTAAATTTCAGGAACCAGCATGGAAGAAAACGTGTAATACGTCATCATAAACTGCATAGCTTGGAAAATGCCACGGAAAAACCATGGCGTAATTCACAAAAGTTCAATGATATACGACAGATATGTGAGTACAAAATGCGCTCGGTTCACTGGACAGAAACAATCGCGGTGGAATATAGCTCACTCTAGCGTACTTTTAAAAACAGGAAAAGCAATTGTTTTAAATAACACTTTCATATAAAAACACGAACATTACTCTGTAAAAAGGTGATAATAAATACGATATCTAAACGCGATACACCATCAACGAAGTAAAAACTAAAATTAACAGAATGGCTCATTAAAATCACATTTCATGCTTAAAGGGGAAACACGACGCGTTTTTAAATATTATTTAATGTCACGGCATTTGAACGTGTCGCGGAAATACAGTACCGACCTCAAAGTTCTTCTGCTGGATGGGACCAAAGTCGCAAGAGAAGTTGGGGGAGCCTTCCGCGAAGCAAACGAGTTCGCCGTTTTACACGATGCGTTTGACGTTTTTACGTGGTAATTTTCATGGTTTTAAAAATCACAAATGGATCTTTATTAACATGATTAATTTGACAGCGTATTATCACGTGTTTAAATAGTTTTATTTTATTTTTAAATGACGGATTCATTGGGTGTATTTTTTATATCCGGGTGAGACATTAATAGCCTTCCGTAGTAGAACAAAAGGACCGATTCAGATCATCCCCCCCCCCACCCCCCAAAAAAATGAAAGTAGAAAATTGTTGGCAACTCAGATTAAATTAAAAAAAATGGAGGACCGGTGTTATCTAAATCTATCTATCTATCTATCTATCTATCTATCTATCTATCTATCTATCTATCTATCTATCTATCTATCTATCTATCTATCTATCTATCTATCTATCTATCTATCTCTCTGTCTCTCTGTCTATGTCTGTCTAGTAGTTGGTAGCTAGCTACTAGCGATCTAGCTAGCTATCTATCGCTTGTTTTTCGACTTCTTCCTTTCCTCTTCCTTTCATCATTTTACTGCTGTGAAATTTCAGTGTCTCCACTGCGACACTAATAAAGGCGAATCCAGTCCAATTCAAGTCCGTTTATGATGATTTTATTAGCAAAGCAATAAACAAGCGTAATAAATTAAAATGGACGTTTTTGTAAAATTGCAATAGAAAAATAGTTTTGTCGCTTTGGGGCAAAACCAGAGTGTCCCTTCATTCATTCATTTGAGTAGTAGCTTAGCTATTCGCTAGTGAATAGCTAATAGCTAGCAAACAGGCAGCCAATAGCTAGTGAATAGATAGCTAATAGCTAGCAAACAGATAGCCATTAGCCAGCGACGAGATAGCCATCAGCCAGCGAATAGATAGCTATTAGCCAGCGAATAGATAGCCATTAGCCAGCGAATAGATAGCTATAAGCTAGCGAACAGATAGCCATCAGCTAGCGAACAGATAGCCATTAGCTAGCGAATAGATAGCCAATGGCTAGCAAATAGCTAGCTATTAGCCAGCTAATAGCCAGCGAATACATAGCCAAAAGCTAGTCAATAGATAGCTCCTAGCAAGCAAATAGATAGCCATTAGCCAGCGAATAGATATCCATCGGCCAGCGAATAGATAGCCATTAGCTAGCAAACAGATAGCCATCAGCTAGCGAATAGATAGCCATCGGCCAGCAAATAGATAGCCATTAGCTAGCAAATAGATAGCCATCAGCTAGCGAATAGATATCCAATAGCTAGCAAATAGCTAGGTATTAGCCAGCTAATAGCCAGTGAATAGTTAGTCAATAGATAGCTCATAGCTAGCAAATAGATAGCCAATAGGCAGCGAACAGATAATCACTGGACGGGACTCCTTTCCCCTCCCCTCACGGCACTCATCAGATGGCTCTTGTAGGTTTTGCTAAGTCCCGTCATCCAGAACTTGAGCAGCCTCACGTTGTCCTCCTCACCGGGTCCCGTCGTACCGAGAAGAACCAGAACCTTCTGGGTATCCTCCCTGCCTCGCCCGTCCACCTTGGAAAACTTGAAGAGCACTTTGACCTTGCTGAAAATGGGAGGCGAGGAACATGTGGTTACGAGTCCAAGTTTAAAGGTAAATGGGGGCTGTCTTACTTCATCCATTCCTCCTTTAAACAGAGTAAACAGTGGGACACCACGTCCACCGAGAGGTTCTCGTTGGAGAGCGCCAACTCCAGTTTGTTGAGTAACGTCGGGCCTGGATGAGGAACATGCGTCGTGGTCACATGACAGTGTTTGGAATTTTGAAAACAAAAAATGGCCGAGCTATGCTAACCTCTGTCTGTGGGTTGGTTGTTAGCACTGCTGATGGTGAATTGGTAAAGCGAGCAGATGTTATCTTCTGTCGGTGGACTCGGACAGTTTGTCTCCGGGGTGACGTCCACCAGCACTGAAAATTCTATGGAAAAGGCTGCACTAGTAATAATAATAATAATAATAATAATAATAATAATAATAATAATAATAATAATAATAATACGTTTCATTTCTAGGCGCCTTTCAAAACTCTCAAGGTCACTTTACAGTCACAAGATAAAGTTTTTCTGTGGGTGAGCAGCGGCAGAAACACGCGCCAGCGTTCACTCAACCCGGAAATAACTCAAATAGATAGAAAGCTAGCTAGCTATCGAATAGATAATTAATAGATAGCTATCTCGCTAGATAGCTAATAGATAGCATATAGATAGCAAATAGATAGCTAGTTAGGTAGCCAGCTAGATAGCTAGCTATCAAATATATATATATCAAATAGATATCTAGCAAGGTAGCCAGCTAGATAGCCAGCTAGATAGCGAGATTAGCTAGCTAATAGATAACGAATGGATAGCTAGCTAGAGAGCCAGACAGCTAGCTAGAGAGCTAGCCAGCTAGCTAATAGATAGCAAATATATAGCTAGTTAGGTAGCTAGCCAGATAGATAGCAATATTATCTAGTATCATAACTAATAGATAGTTAGCTAGAGAGCCATCCAGCTAGCTAGAGAGGTAGCCAGCTAGCTAATAGATAGCTAATAGATAAAAAATAGATATCTATCAAGGTAGCCAGCCAGATAGCCAGCTAGATAGACAGATAGCAAGCTCGATAGCTAGATAGCTAAATTGAAGCAACATGATGTCAACAAACCGGGAAGGACACATGCTTGGGTGCCGATAAAGTGCTGTCCATGGCCTCAGACAATGTTTTTTCCCCTTACACAAGGGGGCAGCATTTCCCTTTTTTTACATGTTAGCGCTATGTTCCAGCTTCAGCTGTTGTTCAAGCACTGTCAACCAATATTGCATTGTATTTTGGACATCTGCCCCCATTTCAAGCTCCAGACCCATATCATTTAGGAATTAACTATTTTTTTTCTGATGAAAGAAAAGACTCTACGGTTTCTAATGCTGCATTGAATGTTTACATAGTCCTAAAACTCAATATTCTGTGGGTCCTGGAAGTCGAGTGAGAATGACAAAAACCCTGGCACTGGAGTGGACACATTTTAGAGTGAATGGCAATGGGGGACGAAGCTGTTTAATGTCTGCTGGATTTGGTGCGCATTGCGCCTGTCTGAGGGGAGTCGCTGGAAAAGGTGGTGAGCAGGGTGCGGAGGGTCTAGTACGATTTTCCGCGCCCCTTGTCTTGATTCTTTCAGTGTGCAAGTCCTAGATAGTGGCTAGTGCGGTGCCAATGATTTTTTTCCCCGCCTCCAAATGACTTTCGGAGACTCACAATTGAATCTTTCGTGTGTTTGCGTTTCACCTGACGAGATGACATGGGCGGGAATGACCACGTCTGGGCTCAGACCCAGAAAGTTGCACTTGTAGGCCTCTTCATAATGAGCGCTGTACGGAATCGAACGCACGCAGCCGACGGGGAGCAATGCCTGATGGGAGAGACAGACAGACAGACAGAACATTTTATTCGCTAGCTAATAGCTATCAATTCGCTAGCTATTAGCTATCTATTTGCTAGCTATCTAGCATGCTATCTATTTGAGTTACTATGGTGTTGAGTGAATGCTGGCACGTGTGGCTGCCGTTGCTCACCCACAGTAAAAAACTCATCCTGTGACTGTAAGGTGTCCTTGAGAGTTTTGAAAGGCGCTTAGAAATCAAATGTATTATTATTATTATGATTATTTATTTGAAATTGAGAAAAGTGTTGACATGCGCCCCCTAGTTGACCCTGATTGGGTTACAACAGTAGCGCAAGAGCTTATCACTAAGTGCATAGTCGGAGGCCCAAATTGCCACCGCAAATCGGGGAAAAGAAAGTTACTATTAAAGGAGAGTCATTTTAATCATGATGACGATTAATCAACCACTAATTAATTCCGATTTTTGAAAATCCAATCATGAAATACATAATCTGTCATTTAAAATTGAGTTTCTTAACTCATTCACTGCCATTCACGAATGTATTCGGGAATTGAAAATATGACGTAGATCGCCATTCCCAAATGTGTTCTTTTTTTCAGGCTTGGGTGCCGATAAAGCGCTAGCCATGGCCTCTGGCAATGTTATTTTTCTTTTCCACAAGGTAGCAGAATTTCCCTTTTTTTCCCATGCTAGCACTTTGTTCTAGCTTCAGCTGTTGTTAAAGCGTATTAAAGTGTATTTTTCTGCATTGTGACCCACGGTACAAAGAGTTTGAACTTTATCGATTAGCTATCTAGCTCGCTAGCTGGCTATCTGTTGACTATCTGGCTGGCTACCTATTATCTACCTAGGGGGCTAGATATTAGCTGTCCAGCTGGCTGGCTGTTAGCTGTCTAGCTGGCTAGCTTTTAGCTATCTGGATTTTCTTACTACTATTAGCTATTTATTAGCTATCCATTAGCTAGCTAGCTAGCTAGCGTTACTGCCTTGAGTTACCACCTTCAGCTGTTGTTCAAGCGCTATATAAATCAATATGTATGTAGTATTGCATTGTATTTTGGACATCTGCCCTCATTTTCAAGCTCATATAACTCCAGACCCATATCATTTAGGAATTAACTTTTTCTTTCTATTGAAAGAAGAGAGTCTAAGGTTTCTAATGCTGCATTGACTTTTTACGTACTCCGAAAACTCAATATTCTGTGGGTCTTGAAATTTGAGTGACAATGACAAAAACCCTGGCACTGGAGTGGACACATTTTTGCATATCTGGCAGTAAATTCTATTTTGGAAAATCCAATCATGAAATACATCTTTGTCATTTAAAATGGCCCAAAACTTGGAATTATTTCCCCCCTAAAAAAAATTTAAAGGGGAAGGGAAAATGTTACTACGGACTGAAAGCACCCAACAGGCCAATAACACTCATAAAAGGTCATCCAGCGACCCGGAAAGTCACATGACTCAGAAAGAGCACACTGGACGTCAGATATGTCTTGTGTCTAAATTTGGGAAATAAATCACAGGTGGAGATTCATTTAAAATACCAGCGACGGATCTCGTATTTTTGCTTAAAGAAAAACAAAACCGCTACGTGCTCCGGCTCGTCTCTGGAAGAGAGACGTCAGGGCGGAGAAGAATAACTTAAAAGCGGCGTTTATGAACAAATTCCGTCATCTTGTGATCCGACAGTCATTATTTTGGTTTCATGAAATGGTCTTTCACCCCGCGAAAGCAGATCAAATGGAACATTCCATGCTCGTCTATCGAGCTCGCTAGGTAGCGAGCGAGCTAGCGATAAAGCTAGCTCGCGAGTGAGCTAATGACCCCTCTTTCTATTTAGATAGCTGGATAATCCCTGGCTAATTTTGCATATCAGGATATAAAAAAAATTTTGGAAATAAATTATGGGTCGTATAACATATTATTATAAGTATATTATTATTTGTATGTTATTAATTCTTCTTGTTCTTCTTATTCTTATTATTATTATTATGAATGTAAAGCCTTTATAAAAAAGGTTGGAAATAAATTATGGGTCGCATAAGATATTATTATTATCACAAGTATATTATTAATAGTATGTTATTAGTATTATTATTATTAATAATAATAATAATCATCATCTGAATGTTAAGCTTTGATAAAAAAGTTTGGAAATAAATTATGGGTCGCATAATATATTATTATTATACTGATAATAATAATTGTTATTTGTATGTTATTAGTATATTGTTGTTATTATTATGGTTATTATCAAATTCAGAAAGCCTTTAATAATAATAATAATAATATACTAATAACATACTATTAATAATATAATAGTTATTATTGTTGGGAGAAATTATGTATCTCTTCCTGGTTCTGTTCTATCAATTATTATTATTGTTATTATTATTTTATTAGTGTTATATAAATTATGATGATTATTATTATTAGAATTATTATGATTAAGATGATAATGACGATTATGATGATTATTATTAGTGGGCGGCCTGGTAGTGGAGTGGTTAGCACACTGACTTCACAGTGCAGAGGTTGCGAGTTGAAGACCCGATCCTGCCTTTACAGCAGCTCCTGTATTTTGTTTTTTTTTCTACTTCTTCTTTTCCTCTCCTCTTCCTTTCACCACTTTGTTGCTGTGAAATGTCCATTTCTCCACTGTGAGACTAATAAAGTCTAATCGAGTTATAATCAAGTTATCAATTTTAATAACCATCTTGGAATTAAAAATAGCTGAAAGTGATTGAAACCATTTGGACGGAGATCGCTGTGACTCAGAGTCACGTGCAAAGAATCACAACAACGACTCCCACTCGAGTCATGGAAGTACCTTAAGTAGCGTGAAAGCAGACCGGATGAGCTCGGGATGGGCGCCTCTCCAGATGACCTGATTTCCCATGAGCACATGCCACGCCACCTGCCGGAAGTCGGCAGCTCCGAGAACCTGCTCGGACGGGACGACGCAAACCAGACGCTGGGTGACTCATCAAAGCTCAGAGTCAGGCATGCGGCGGCGGCGCTACGTCAACGACAACCAAATTTGGAGTTTTTCATCTTTACCTGCCTCAAGTGCCTGAGCGAGCGAAACTTGAGACCGGGTGACTCGTCCTCGCCGTCGCGGTGACCTCCTTCGCCGTCTAATTGGTGCTCCGCGGATTTGGAAATGCCTCCTTCGGCTCCTTCCCAGCAGCTTAGTTCCTCTTCTTGTTCTTGGAGGAAGAAGATGAAATGGAAAGCGAGGATGGGTTACCACCACGAGGGGGAAAAAAAGCTTAGTGACTCACAGTTTACAGATTGCTATGGCTAGCTAGCCGCGTGAGCGTTTCTTTGCTAGGCCACTACAAGTGGGAATCTTGTTACAACAGTGGTGGAGCGTCGGGGCCTGCAAGGCCTTCTCTGCTGGCCTAAAACCATCTGAATCACACACTGATATCATAATAATAATAATAATAATAATAATAATAATAATAATAATAATAATAATAATAATACATTTCATTTATAAGTGCCTTTCAAAACTCTCAACGTCACTTTACAGTCACAGGACAAGTTTTTTTTTCCGTGGGTGAGCAGCGGCAGCCACACGCGCCAGCGTTCACTAAATCCGGAAGTAACTCAAATAGATGGAAAGCTGAATCAGAATCAGAATAATCAGAATCAGAATCAGAATACCTTTATTCGTCCCACAATGGGGAAATTTGCAGAATCAAGACAAGAGCGCGGAAAATCCTACCCTCCGCACCCTGCCCACCACCTTTTCCAGCGATATGGGAATGATATTTTGTCCATGAATTCTTATTATATAATTCCAAATTGTCTTTCAGCTTCCTTTTATTGCTTTTCCACATATTAAATAGTAATAATAATAATAATAATAATAATAATAATAATAATAATAATAATAATAATAATAATAATAATATAGCACTTTAACAACAGCTGAAGCTGGAACAAAGCGCTAACGTCTGGAATGAAAAAAACATTGCTAGAGGTCTGGTGAGCACTTTATCGGCACCAAAGCATGGGTCCTTCCCGGTTTGTTGACATCATGTTGCTTCACTTGAGCTATCTAGATATCGAGCATGCTAGCTCGCTATCTATTTGCTATCTATTAGCTAGCTGGCTGGCTCTCTAGCTAGCTATCTATTAGCTATTTATTCGCTAGCTAATCTCGCGCTCTAGCTGGCTACCTTGCTAGATATCTATTTGCTATCTATTAGCTAGCTGGCTCTCTAGCTAGCTATCTATTAGTTATCTATTAGCTAGCTAATCTCGCTATCTAGCTATCTATTTACTATCTATTTCTAGCTAGCTATTTGGCTGGCTACCTAACTAGCTATCTATTAGCTAGATGGCTAGCTCTCTAGCTAACTGGCTGGCTCTCTAGCTAGCTAACTATTAGTTATCTATTAGCTAGCTAATCTCGCTTTCTAGCTGGCTATCTAGCTGGCTACCTTGCTAGATATCTATTTGTAGCTAGGTATCTAGCTGGGTACCTAACTAGCTATCTATTTGCTATCTATATGCTTTCTATTTGCTATCTATATGCTTTCTATTAGCAATCTAGCTAGCTAGCTATCTATTATTTGTCTATTAGCCAGCTTGCTAACTTCTATTAGAGTTACTTCTGAGCATGAAAAAACAAAACCCGAACAAATTGGGGAATTGGGGCGCTCCACGTCATATTTTCAACTCCCGAATAAATTTGGGAATGGCAGTTAATTCCCGGACGTTTTGTCACCTGTCTTTCTCTCGATGAGCACAAGCGTGTCTTCGGTGGGGGCCCCTTCCAGCAATTTTTCCGTCAAACGACGACCGCAGGCTTTGAGCAGCCTGCCAAGCCGAATTGAAAAATGGGAGATTGTTCAAAAGCAAACAATTGCATCAGTTGCTGGAGCAACGTGGCGGACTGACCAGCTGAAGGAGGAGTGCAGGCTGGCCCAAAGGTCGGGATGCTGCGTGAGAGACGTGAGCGAGCGAGCCGCGTTGCCGCTCCTCTGGTGCGGGAAAACCGCCGGAGAGAAGACGCTGTTCATCCTCACCGCTCGCTGGGGGCAAACGCCTTGCTCGTTGTCAAACACCTGACGCGGGGTTAGCGATAAGCCATTGGCGGTTATGATTCTGGAGAATGTCGAGATACATTTGAAGCCAATAAACATGAGGTGTCAAAGTCGAGGCCCGGGGGCCAAATCCGGCCCGCTACATTATTTTATTCGGCCCGCAAAAGCAAATCAAACTTGGGAAATTCCACGATTCTTGCTAAAGTCCCAACCAAAATTTCACACGGCGTGCGATGACAAATGCTAAAGAGAGCCAAAATCGGGGTAACCTTAAGGGCGGTGCTTTGCAGACTCTGGATGGTCAATCGGAGATGACGTAGCAGAAACGGCCAGGAGTTAATCAGGTAAATCCGATCCATGGCCACCATGACGATGCTGTACCAGCGCTGGAAGCCTCTAGCCAGGCTATCCTTGATGAAGAACGTGTGCGAGAACACAAAACCGTGTTGCTCGTCCCCAAAGAAAATTGGCCCTTCGCGCCCGGGGCACACCTAGGAAATAAAATATAGGACACACTGAACTCACACACAAGTAGACGAACTTCAACGGTTACCTCACAGCTGAGGCTGCGTACGCAAGCCTGGCGCACGACGCTAAAAAGCTGCGGCTCTCGAGGATGCTGGTGGCTAACAAAGCGAATTCCCGTCTCGTCGTCCGTGCTCATGAAGCCTGGATGGGATGCGGGTAGGGAGCGACACCCCTGTGACGTAACGGGGAAGAGGAACAGCGTGAGACATATGACACAGTTGCTAAAATTACAGAGAGGAAGTAATTTAGCTGCAACGCAGTCACGGTCAAGTAGTACAGACGCTATCCTGCTCACGAACATTTACGTTACGAACAACGGGACATATGAACATTTTTGTACTGTAGTAACATACAGTGATACCTTGAATTAGAAACTTAATTGCTTCCCGGGCAGAATGTGTAAGGCGAAAAGTGTGTATCCCAAACATTATTTTCCCATAGAAAACCATTCAAATGAGAATAATCCGTTCCCAGGTCCCCGTAAAACATAATTTTCTACTTTCTAACTTTCCTTAAAACTACACACAATATGCCTAATTTTATGTATAATAAATGTGCTATTGTATTATAATTAAAGAAATAAACTGTACTGTATAATAAAGTGGTTTTATTGACCTTTGTGACGGTCGATGGCTTGATGGAATGGAGTGGCCTGTTTCATCAGCATTGAGGAACGTAGCCTTCTTCTTTCACCATCTTGAGGGATGATCCCTTGTAGGTGCTTTCTCTGCCATCATTTTACCTTGTTCCGCATCAATTGTGTTCTGTTTAGCTGGGTCGATAGCTTTTTGCATCAAGTGTACAGATGGCTTGTGCGGGTTATTTGTGGAGCCTGATTGATGGGATGTTTTAACCTTGCAGTCTACACTCTGCCTTTGAACTATCAAAGTTGAAATGAGTCCAAATTTCACCGTTTTCTATCCATTTTCTCACTCTCTCTCTGTCGTCGGCCGGTCTCTTTCATGTTTCAACCACCTCCCCTCACTGCTGCGTTCTTGACCAATCATGTGGCTTTAACCGAAGACTGGGGGCGGGGAATAGAGGACAAAAACAGTCGGCTTCCATTTTGTTGTGAGGAGAACGGGCTTGTTCGCGAACTACCCATCACTCATTGTGGCGCTCCGTGTGTATCCCGAAAAAAAGTTCATATGCCAAGGTAAAATTTTAATAAATTTAACGTTTGTAAACCGAAAAGTTCATAAGCCAAGGGGTTCGTAAACCGAGGTATCACCGTATGTACTATTCTCTGCAGTTGTACATGTACATATGTTACGCCTTATACACCGGTGCATCTTATATACCGGAAAATACGGTAATTATGGCAATGGCGTACCGTATTTTGCGGTGTATAAGGCGCAGCGGAGTATTATGAACACCCCCGGTAAATGGTATACAAACGGTCCCCTACTTAAGAACATTTTTGGAGTCACAACTGTAGTATTCTCTCCAATTGTACATGTACATATCTTTATAGACCATATATTTTGTGAAATGTTTATTTTTTTTAGTACAAATGTTACTTATATACGCCTTAAGCATACTTATATAAACCTTAAACATACATTCAATACAAAATATAGCACTGAATCAATTTACAAACGAATTCACCTTATGAACAAACGTTCGGAACGTATCTCGTTCATAAGTTGGGGAGCGTCTGTACGAATAGCTCTCTGGTCACATGACTCAATGTCTGCAAATTCTGACCGATTTTTGATGTTTAAACATCTAATAAATAACCTGCTACTATATTGAACCTTGTCCGGCAACCTCTTAATGTCACTCGGTGTTATGTTTACATCTTAAATTGATCTCAAATCTTTTAAAATTTGGTTAATATCCACGAGCCAGTGTTAGCTAAAGCTCACCTCACACATGTCTCCCCTTTGTGTGACCGAAGTGTTGGCCCTCATGGTGAGTCCTTCGCCGTCCCGGTCAACATCTCTGTCCCCGGGCACCGCAACGCCCGCCAGGGAGGACGGCGACGGGGACGGAGGGTGCAAAGCCTCGGTGCAGAACAGTGTCCTCGGTCCATGGAGCTCACAGAAATGACAGAGAGCCACAAGCGCGTTCATCTAAACGCGGACGAGATATTACCGTGTCAGTGGAAATTGAATTGGAAATTAAAATTACCATGCGCACATGACTGGGTTGTTGTCACAACATTGACAGCTTGCCTCACCGTCGGCAGAGGGAAGTTCACTTGAGACAGCTTTATAGAAGTAAATCCATTAATCGCTGTTTGCTCCAAATACGTCGCACATTAATTAACATTTTGCCTGAGTCCAATCTAATAAAAAAGAGGCTTATAGCCTACGGCCCCGCGAGCTTCTATTGTGTTTACCTCGGTGCTGTTTTGGTAGCTAGCATGACGTCATACGAGTGACACAGAGTCACGCGCTCCAACTCGAAAACACGTGGACGCCTTTTCCATTTTTATTAACTTCAAATGTGAGGGCTGATGATAATATATTAGAATTTCTGACTGCTGTCTACCCTTGCTGTAGTTTTATTGAAAATTAAGTTTTACCAAACGTTTACAATGATCTTTTTCGAACAAAAAAATGAAAACTACATTACCCATAATTCGTCACGGCATGGCCATCTTTGGATGCGAAAATATTATTTTATGTTTGTGCCTGAAAACTTTCACCGTTATCTTGATGATATTATCGTGTATTTTATTTCTTATTAATTAACATGTAGCCCTGTTTTGTTGTTTCGTGTCATTTCCGCGTCAGCCGCTGTGTTGTACATCTTTAACCTAAGGTGTATTTAGGCGTGAGAGCGAGTCAAACTAAACAAGTTAAAGATTTCGGACTGCAGTCTACCCTTTCATTGAAAAGTTTTACCAAACGCTTAAAATTCTCTTTTTTGTCGACCGAAACAAATGAGCACTACATTACCCAGAACCCCTCACGGCATGGCCATCTTAAGGTCAAGGTTGAGTTTGGGCGAACCTGCATCGAAAAGGTACGTAATGGAGCGAACATATGATTTTATGTTTGTCCCTTAAAACTTTCAAAGTTGTCTTGACGATATTGTCGTGTATTTTATGCCTCATTAATAATGGCGTAGCCCTGTTGTGTTTCGTACCACTTCCGCGTTAACGTGCACGTTGTATTTAGCCCGAGGTGTGTCAGTTTCAACGTGGGAGGGAAGTCCAACTAAACAAGTTCAAGACTGTGAGTCGGCATTTTACCAAGTCTTATCTTTTAAATAGACAGCATGGCGTCGGAATGTACGGGAGATTTCTCAACCACGAAGAATGCTTTACAAGGAGACAGAAGCAAAGCAAAATGTCCAGCAGACACAGACCATGTCAAAACAGGTAAAGTAATTCATTTCATTCAGGGACAATTCTTCAGAGGTGAGGGAAACTACTCACATGTTAAGTAGGAAGACAGATATTTGTGGGAAAATGCCCTGATTAAAGTAAAAGTACTGTAGTAAAAAAATACAAACTGGAAATGAATTTCCATTTCATATGATACCCATTTCGGTCGACTTCAGCAGCATACAAAATGGTTGACCTCTTGTGAAATGAAAAAAAAAACCCAAAAACATGAAGGAAATAAAGTGTACAAAAATAATCAGAAAATGATTTCGACCATGTGTACTTTTTTCATAATAATATTCGTTATGGCTTCATGTATGCTGGCCTATATTGAAATCTCGAGAACATATTTTGATATTAAATTACAGTAAAGTCTCGTTATATCGATATCGGATATATCGATAGTCCCGGTTATATCGATACTATTTCTATGCACGCACGGAGAAAATTACATGCAAACAGGGTCGGATATATCGATAGTCCCGGTGATATCGATATTTTTTCGGACTCCCTTGAATATCGATATAACGAGACTTTACTGTACTTTACTCTGGCAAACAGGCATGGATATTATAATAACAATACATTTCATTTATAAGCGCCTTTCAAAACTCTCAAGGTCATTTTTCAGTCACAGGATATGTTTTTCTGTGTGTGAGCAGTGGTAGCCTCACACGTCAGCGTTTACTCAACCCTGAAGTAAAATAGATAGAAAGCTAGCTAGCTAATATATAGCCAATAGATAGCTAAGATAGGCAGCTAGCTAGGTAGCGAGATAGCCGTATAACTAATACTGTAGATAGCCAGCTAGATAGTTAGCGAGCCAGCCACATAGCTAAAAGATAGCAAATTGATAGGCAGCTAGGTAGCTAGCTCGATAAGCAGCTGGGTAGCCAGCTCGATAGCCAGTCAGGTAGTAACAACAATAATACTAATAGTAATACAGTAAAGTCTCGTTATATCGATATCGGATATATCGATAGTCCCGGTTATATCGATACTATTTCTATGCACGCATGGAGAAAATTACATGCAAACAGGGTCGGATATATCGATAGTCCCGGTTATATCGATATTTTTTCGGACTCCCTTGAATATCGATATAACGACACTTTACTGTAGTAGTAATAGTAATAGTAATAATAATAGTAGCAGTAATAATAGTAGTCGTCATAATAGTATTAATAATAGTAGTAATAAAAAGTAATAATAATAATAGTAGTAATAATTATAATAGTAGTAGTAGTAATAATAATAATAATCATAATAATAGTAATAATAATAATAGTAATAAAATAATAGTAATAATAATAATAATAATAATAGTAGTAATAGTAACAGTAACAATAATCTACTAATAACATACAAATAATAATCTACTGATAATAATAATATATTATGCGATCCATAATTTATTTCCAAACATTTTTTTATACAGATTTTACGTTCAGATCCCGATATGCAAAATTCTCTGTCTGTCGATATTTTACAAGGTAAATCACAGCAAACATTTTCCCTTCCCGTCGTTGGGAGTGCTGGCTGGAATTTGGAAGTGAATCAGCAATCTCATGTGTTGATATAACATGAGATAACATTAAAAAAAAAAGACAACCCAACCAAGGCGTCTCCTCATTTTACGCAGAATAACTTGATAGTTCGGTGAACTTTTCACCTTTTCAAAAATGGATTCAAGTCGTGGTTCATGTTCACCTTTTCTCTGGAACTTGCTTGCCAGTATTTATGCGCCATGTACTGTACTTTAATTGTTTCCAGGCAGGCTTGTCTGATCGTGACGTCATAGATGACATCTTTCGCCAGACGTCGTACCAGTCTCTTGCATTAGTATAGCAATAATACGCCCTATTCTTTTATCTGTTTGATTTATGTTTTCATCTGGACATGATCGTAAAATTGGGGCCTTTTCGTTTGAACCCAAACATTTGATTGAGACGTAAGCTTTCATGAAATGGTCTTGCCGACCTCTTTGGCGACGGAAAACTAATTTGGCGTATCGGGATATGAACTTTATAAATAAAATGTTTGGAAATAAATTCTGGGTCGCATAATATATTGTTATTATTGGATTCGTCTCGCAGTGGAGAAATTGACATTTAACAGCAGCAAAGTGAGGAAAGGAAAGAAAGAAGTAGAAAAACAAAATAGAGGAGCTGTTGGAAAGGCAGCCACTCTCGCGGTGTAATCTTGAAGTCAAAAAAACGAAATCACAAATAACATGACAACACAAAGACACTGAGTCATTCATTCTTCAGCACTTGCTGTACTCTCTTTGTGACATGAAGCAGTACTAGATTATAGATATTATCAATATATTATTATTTGTATGTTGTTAGTATATTGTTATTATTACTGTTTTTATTGTATTATTATGGTTATCATTATTATTATTATGGTTATTATGATTATTATCATTACTACCTGGCTGGCTATCTAGCTAGCTACCTAGCTGGCTATCAAATTGCTATCTATTAGCTATCTGGCTGGCTCGCTAACTATCTAGCTGGCTATCTATGAGTTATATGGCTATCTAGCTACCTAGCTAGCTGTCTATCTATTAGCTATCTATTGGCTATCTATTAGCTAGCTAGCTTTCTATTTATTTGAGTTACCTGCGGGTTGAGTGAACAGTGGCACATGTGGCTGCCGCTGCTCACCCAGAGAAAAACTTATCCAGTGACTGAAAAGTGACCTTGAGAGTTTTGAAAGAAGTAAATGAAATTTATTATTATTATTATTATTATGATAAAAAAACACAAACAAGTGGAAATGCAAACAGTTTAGGACTAAAATGTATTATTATTATTATTAGCTATTAGTCTGCTAGCTTTCTATTTGTGTGTGGCTGCCGCTGCTCACCCACAGCAAAACCTATCATGTAACTGAAAAGTGACCTTGAGAGTTTTGAAAGGCGCTTATAAAATAAATGTTTTATGATGATGATGATGATGATGATGATGATTAATTTTTATTGATTAGGAAAGACACATTTGTTTTTACCACAGGTGTAACCAACATGAAAACCAGAGAGCAAAAACATCAGGAATGTTTTTTTGTTTTTTTTACTCATTATTTTTTTTCCCAAGTTGAACGAGTTATGTTTCTAAAAAATGTCTCTTTTCCTCGAACAGCTCTGACAAATGAGAAAGGAGACGACGTGTGCCCGTTCTTCCTGGAGAGAAAATGCCACTTTGGTGACAGATGTCGTATGGCTCACGGTTCAATCTGCGAAGTCGCCAGCATGTCTGTGTAAGACGAACAAATGTGTTCAATGTACAGGTAACATCCGATTTACGACCGACGCGAGGGAAGCCGTGCGTATTTGGGTCAGCAGAAAGCACCGACGCAGTAATAAAGATCGATAATACGAAATATAAAATGATTAAAATGACACTAAAAGTTGTAAGATTTACAAATGAACTGTCAACATTTTGGTATATAATAGTATTCAATAGAAAACGTTGCTTAAAAAACATCGTATACTAACTATCCTGTCTTAGAAACCTTGCGTCAGCCATTTTGAATGAATTTCGATTTACGACCGTTTGACTTACGACCGTTTTACCGGAACGTAACCCGGTTGTAACTCGGATGTTACCTGTATTCAAAATTGTTCAACTGTTGCAAGATTTCGCACCGATTCTTGTGTTTTGACGTTGATCTTGATTTCTTTATTTATTTTTGTTCTTTGTAGTGACCCAGGAGCAGCGAATGGAGACGCAATTCTTCCAGACCAGGAGGACAAACCCGATGAAGAAGACCAGAAGAAGAAAGCTAATCGAAACAAAATGGCCAAACCGAAAGAAAATGAAGCAAAAGGTCACTTTTTTAAAAATGTTTCCTATCACAAGCATGTTGAAATTCTCTCCGATCACAAATAACATCTCCTCAATAACATCCCCCTCAGACGTCAATAAAAAGCCTCGCATGCGAACAGCCGACGACGTGATCTCCCGGATCCTTTGGGACCCCTCGGCGGACGCGTCCCAATTCGTGGTGGGCTACGTGGACCGTTTCCTGGGCGTGTTGGAGCGGCCATTTTGCGATTTTAACTGGGACAGCAACCCGTGCGACTGCGACTACACCACAGAACTGGCCCTCCCCAGACATAGGATCCAGTACTTCACGTATAAAGGGCACCGGGTCTGGGACCGCCACAGCAGGACCGACAGGGTGTTTGGTTCCACTGGTCAATCTTTGGCTCCCCCCTTTGGAGGGGAAGAGGAAGTCAGAGGTAAGCCAGGATCGGAGGAAACTTCAATTGCTCCACTTTTAAAGAGTAAATACCGTATTTTCCGGTGTGTAAGGTGCACCCAAAAGCCTTGATTTCCTACCAAAGATGACCCCGTATACGCCTTATACGTCGGCGTGCCTCATATGTGAAGTCTTATTGAGCCACAACAGGTCCCGAAATTAACCCCCGTCCTTGTAGAAAAAGTAGTGCGTGACCCCACCCTCTACCGTAGCGCCTTATATTTGAAAAACTTTTAAATATGTATATATTATATTTAGAAAACGTTTTTTCAATCATTGGGAGTGCGCCTTATACTCTGGTGCACCTTATACACCAGAAAATACACTATTTCCAATCAAACCAGGAAATTGCGTGGTTGAGTAATGGATCAAAATCCAATTGCGTACTTTTTTTTTTCACGTTTTTTCATTGTGGTTCAAACATTTTTGTATTTTGTATTTTTGAATTGCACATTTTCCTTGAAAATTTTCAGATAAAATTAAAATGTTTGCAAATTTAACAAATTCTTCTATAGTTCTACACTTATCAATAATATTAATAATAAATACGTATGTCAAATGTCTTGGAAAATGGGGAGGTTTCACATGACCCAAATTCTCAGATTTTTATATTATATATTATTGTTATTATATTTGGAAAACTTTTTTCATTCATGACCAAAATATACCATTTATCTGGCGTGCGCCCTATACTCGGTCCGCCATTGCCATAATTACCGTATTTTCCGGTGTATAAGGCGCACCCACAATGAATGGAATATTTTCAAACTTTTTCCATGAATAAGGCGCACCTTCAATGAATGAAAAAAGTTTTCCAAATATAATAGATAAATATATAAGCGTTTTCCAAATATCAGGCACACCACATTATAAGGCGCTACAGTAGAGGCTTCTAAAAATGGGGCGCAATGGAATAGGTGGCTGCTGACAGTCAATATTAATTCACATATAAGGTGCAGGGTAATCTTTTAAAGAAAATCAAGGCATTTGGGTGTGCGTTATACACTGCAAAATACGGTATGAGTTTTTTTTGGGGTTGGGTTTTGGGTCGACACAATGTCTGATGACCAAGACCAACAATCTCTGCTCAATGACTGTAATGCGCTTTACTTTGGAGTCAACCAATCCTCCATGAAGCATCTCCAGCTGGTCCAGAATGCTGCTGCTTGCCTCTTGACTGATACTCGTAAGAGGGAGCATACAACTCATACTCTGGCATCCTTTCACTGGCTCCATAGACATTTTAGAGTTATTTTCAAGATCTTATTATTTGTCTTCTGATCTTTAAATGGGGCTTTCTGCTATCTTTGTGACTGCTTTATTTCCTGTATATGATACCTAACTATAGCGTCAACTGTTGTTTAAGCGCTATATAAATCAATCTGTACTGTATTGTAACAAACGAAATTGACTTTTCAATCACCTAGAAACAGCAAGAGAGCAACCACCCTCTTCGAGAATGGAGTGTAGCCACGGCGAGAAGGCAAATCCGCAGGATGACGAGCGCGGCGAGATGAACGCTAGCACCTTTGAGTCAGCGCAAGACGGTCAGGCGTCGACAAACGTTGCGGAGGAGGTTCCGAATAGGTCTGCTTTTCATCTACGCCGCTCTGGAAAAATGGATGACAAATCCTTATCCAACTCCCTTTTGCCTCGTCTTTTTGCACACAGCGCCAAGTTAAAAGTCCCTCAATGAATTTTTGGCTTTTGTGAAACTGCGGACACACACATGGGTTCGTATTTCATTGTGGATGTTATGCAATGTGGAAAACAACCAGAATGTTGAAGGTAGAGGGTGGGGTGGGGGTGTAAAAAAATTGTATCTCCTCTTTTATTTGGTCCACGAAATGTGTTTGGAAATCCTCCACCAGCACAAAAGTGCAGTAACCGGCAAGAAGTCAAACTCTTGTTATGTAACAAGCACATCGCCTGGCTTTGCTCCGAATTGTGAAGTCTTGCATACCCCCCCGAGTGGCTCTCTTGACTGATCCGATGTTCTATTCTTCGTTTTAGCGAAAAGGACCAGGCACATCAAGGAGGACAGAATTTGATAGATGAAGAAAGTTTGGAAGGGCATAATACCGTGGTAGGTAGATAGCCTTTGGCCTACTTGGGTCTCATATCCAGCTGGGAACAGTCGAAAAGATGTCCGCCCTCCCCACACCCCTTTTAACTCATTGACTGCCAGACGATGTACAAAAATGTGTCCACTCCAGCGCCAGGGTTTTTGTCATTGTCAGTCGAATTCCAGGACCCACCGAATATTGAGTTTTAGGACGACATCAACATTCAATGCAGTGTCATAAACCCTATACTCTCCTCTTTCATCGGAAAAAAAAGTTAATTCCCAAGTCTTATGAGTCTTGAGTTATCACAGGTGCAAATGGGGGTGGCTGGACAAAAGGCAAATGCTGCCCCCTTGTGGAAGGGAGAAAACATGGCCAAGAGGGCTTGCCAGCACTTTATCAGGAATTAGTTTGTTTTTGTTTTTTCTTGCTTGGGTGCTGATAAAGCGCTGGCCAGACCTCTGGTGATGTTTTTTCCCTTCCACAGGGGGCAGCGTTTTCCATGTTAGCGCTTTGTTCCTATAGCTGTTTTTAAAGCCCTCTAGAAATCAATATGCATTGTATTTTGGACATCTGCCCTCATTTCAAGCTCATATAACTCCAGACTCATATCATTTAGAAATGAACTCTTTTTGTCTGATGAAAGTAGAGAGTCTAAGGTTTCTAACGCTGCATTGAATGTTTATGTCGTACTAAAACTCAATATTCTGTGGGTCCTGGAACAAAAATTCAAGTGACAATGACAAAAACCCTGGCACGGGAATGGACACATTTTTGCACATGTGAATGAGTTAATGTTCTGAATGTGTATAATCTATATACAAGTAACATCCGACTTACGACTGGCTTGACTTACAACCACACGGACCTACGACCATGACCTCCAGATCCTATTTCATAAATTTTAATTCTACGACTAGCACCGCAACGCGCTAGCAGGCCGGCAATGTGTCCGACAATTTTGGCCAGGCAGCCAGCATCTCACTCTCGCACAGCAATCGACTGCGTGATGGCACCAGAGCAGGGAGTGTACGAGTCATTTAGCCTCAGAGTCTCTATTCAACATTTTGAATGGATTTCGACTTACAACCATTTTGACTTACGACCGTTTGGTCGGAACGGAACTCGGTCGTAAGTCGGATGTTCCCTGTATTTACCTAAACGGGTAGTATCTCGATAAGTCCAGTGCATCCTTTCCATGTCGTTGTTTCAGCCTGCGAATCTCTCGACCCCTCAGAGCGACGATAGCCGTGGCCGCCGCCCCCCTAAAAAAAGAGCCACCCACTTCATCGCGTTCCGGGCCAACACTCCCGCCATCCTGGCGTCTTTCCAGCAACTCCGCGACGAGGTCATCGGCCTTCTCCCGTCGTCCGCCCCCCACTGGCAGGCCTCGGCCGGCCTCCACGTCACCCTGTGCCTCCTGGTGCTGCAGGGTCCCGCCCAAGTGGAGGCGGCGGCGGAGATCCTTCGCCGTTTCGCCCTCCTGGACCGCAACCCCCCCGTGGCGGTGGGCTTCCCCGTCAAGCTGAAGCATTTCAGCGGCAGGGTGCTGTACCTGAGCCCCCAGCCTCAGCTCGGCCTCCAGCAGCTCAACGCCGGCCTGCAGGAAGCCTACAGGAGCGAGGGCCTGCTCCACAGGGACTCGTACAACCCTCGCTATCATCTAACCCTGGCCAAGGTCACCGACAAGGACGGCGAGCGCGTCTTCGACGGCGCCGGCGACCTGAAGGTGGGCAAAGGTTTACATTTCGGCCGTTTGCCCGTCAACTGCTTGCACCTCTGCGTCGTCGGGGGCGCCGAGGTCGATGGGTTTTATGAGACGGTGTGTACGGTAAGTCTGCGATAATTCGGATTTTACGCGCTCGGGATTCTTTGCAATAGATCAGGGGTGTCAAACGTATTTTTCCCGCTGCTTTTTGGCCGCTGCTCACACGCAGAAAAAATATCCTGTGACTGTAAAGTGTCCTTGAGGGTTTTGAAAGGCGCTTCTAAATGAAATTTATGATTATTATACAGTAGAGGGTCGGGTTACACAATACTTCTACAACAGGAAATGGAGTCGGTGGCTGCTGACAGTCGTCGCCAAAACTGTTGTGGCTCAATATTACTTCACATATAAGGCGATTTATTTTTTGAAGAAAATCAAGGCTTTAGGGTGCACCTTATACACCGGAAAATATTCTGGTTTTCAAATGTAATGTCAAAAATCATGACGGTTATTGTGGTTTACATGCAAAAATTTAACATTTTGGTTCAACATCATGGCACTTGACATGCTTGATTTGCTTTCGCGGGCCGAGTAAAATGAAGTGGCGGGCCAGATTTGGCCCCCGGGCCTTCACTTTGAGATCTGTGATATATAGGCATTTTTTTTTGCTTGAAAAGCCACATTGTACTTCCGGTTTCCTCTTGCGGGGTGCGTTATGAATTTGGGGAAGCCATTAGAATGTTTCATCCCCGAAAAATATTACGTATAGAGTCCACAACAAATTGATGAATAACTAGTTTTCAAATTTTAAGTAAAAACTAATTTTTATTGTGGTTTACAAATGGACAATTTGACATTTTGGTTTCAACTTTAGCAAGCATCATGGCACTCAACATCCCAGATTTGCTTTTGCGGGCCGAATAAAATGATGCGGTGTGCCAGATTTGGCCCCCGGGCCTTGACTTTGATACCAGTGCATTAGATTATGAATTTGCTCATATCTGCATTTTTCTCTGTGTATGTACGTTATAAAAAAGCTATTTAACGCCAGGTACAAGAATTTAGGGCTTATCATTGAGTATATATCTCGAATAAAACATATTTTGGCATTTCCTTTCTTAATGATTTTTAACTGTTTTTATAAAGCTTTAATGAATGCGAATAGGGAGAAACGAGAGTTTATTAATCAGCACTTATGTTCAGGTGATCAATTGTACAGTGACTTGATGTTTATTTTCATCACAACTTCATCGGAATCGGAGATTTTTTTTAGTATATTTTGATGACTTTGAATGTTTACACAACTGCCTTAACGTATGGAGTCAAACTTGAACTGTGTGTGGGATAGAAAGTGGACTACGGACATCTTAACGAGATGTATGACAAAAAAAAAAAAAACGTTATATCGATATTCAAGGGAGTCCGAAACAATATCGATATAACCGGGACTATCGATATATCCGACCCTGTTTTCATGTAATTTTCTCCGTGCGTGCATAGAAATAGTATCGATATAACCGGGACTATCGATATATCCGATATCGATATAACGAGACTTTACTGTATTTAAAAAAAATATACATATACAGGTAACATCCGACTTACGACCAAGTGGTGGTAAGTCGAAATCCATTCAAAATGTTGAATAGAGACTCGGACGCTAAATGACTCGCAAACTCCCCCTCTTAAAATGTTAAAAATAGGGTCTGGAGGTCATGGTCGCAAGTACGGGTGGTCGTAAATCGAGCCGGTCGTAAGTCGGATGTTACCTGTAGTGGGATTTTTTTTTTTGTTCCTGTTCCTTGTGAAGAAAAAAAAAACATTAAAGGGAGGCACAAAACAGCCGAACAGTGGAAATATGAAATAAAATGATTGCTCCTACTCACGTTGTTGTTTTCGTTAGTATAAATGCAACTTAACTCATTCACCGCCAGACGATGTCCAAAAATGTGTTAACTCCAGTGCCAGGGTTTTGGTCATTGTCACTCCAATTGCAGGTCCCACAGACTATTTACTTTTAGGACTATATAAACATTCAATACAGCGTTAGAAACCTTAGTCTCACTTCTTTAACCAGAAAAAAAAGAGTTAATTCCTAAGTTATATGGGTCCGGAGTTATCTGAGCTTAAAATGGGGGCGGATGTACAAAATAGAATGCATTACATATTGCTTTATATGGCGCTTTAACAACAGCTGAAGCTGGAACAAAGCACTAATATGGAAAAAAGGGGAAATGCTGCCCTCTTGTGGAAAAATAAACATTGTCAGATGCCATGGCCAACGCTTTATCGGCACTCAAGCAGGAAAAAAACAAAACCCGAACAAATTCCGGAATGGCGCTCGACGTCATAATTTCAATTCCCAAATAAATTATTGAATAAGTTAAAAAAGGTTGGACAGCTCCAAAGCTAGCAAAAATAGCAAATCATGAGGTTATCATAGAATATACAGTGACACCTCAGCTTACGAACTTAATCGGTTCCCAGAAAGTGTGTGTAAGGTGAAAAGTTTGTCTTCCAAACATTTTTTTTCCATAAGACGCCATTAAAATGAGAATAATTCGTTTCCGGGTCCCCATAAAACATAATTTTCCACGGAATAAGCCTTAAAACTCCACACAATATACCTTATTTTATGTATAATAAATGTGCTACTGTATTATAATTAAATAAATAAACTACAGTATAATAAAGTGGTTTTATTTACCTTTGTGATGGTCGTTAATGTAGTCGCCTCTTGATGATATCCAAGTGAAGTTTTTGTTGCCGCTTTTTCTCGGCGATAATGCCCTCACTCGCACTGTCCCCTGCTAGCTGCTTTTCCTTAATCCAAATCAACAGAAGTTTTTCAACCACTTCTACTGCCTGAGACCGTTGCTTAGATAACACAGAAACACCCTTAGCCACATGTAACAATGGTCGACTTAGCATACTGGTACTGGGCCCGCGGGCCGTAGTTTGCCCATGGTATAAAATGTTCGTGGTCCTCACAAGACTAGTCATACAATCTCACACACACACACACACACACACACACACACACACACACACACACACACACACACACACACACACACACATAAAAAGGGGGCCAGGGGGGCTCCATATGAGTCAGTGGGCACGCTCTGTTTCTCGCTACTGTTTGTCCCCTCACTGGAATGACCTCCCTTCCCCCCCCTCTGTCTTTCAGTGACACGGAAAACAAGCGCACCCCCCTGCCCCCTCCCCCCAATTCTACCAAATGATCACATCATCCACATGGTCACATGTTCTCCTCCACGCCAAAATGGCGTTCTTGTTTTCCCCTCCGTCGCCTCTGCATCACTGCCTGGGAATCCCCCCCCCCCCACACAATTCTTCACCGCCTTTGCATTCAGCAAAGTGCTTAGCCGCCACTTACACTCATTTAATGTGCATCTCTTGAGTGCATCCCCCCTTCCCTCTTATGGCCTCCATGACGCCGTTTTGCATCTGGCATGTGAGCGGATTGCTAAAACGCTCCGGCGCTTTTCCCCCTGCTGTAATCTGCTAAAGCTTCATTCCGCCGCTGCTCCGGATGGAGATGGGTCAGGTTGATGTAAAGTAGGGGGGGGGGGTTGAGAAGCGGTCAAACCTCCCCTCCCCCATCCCCGTTAACAGATTAATTATCTATGGAAGACATCATGTCGGGCGTTAAAATGCGGAGGGCGACAGTGAAATGATGAAAAGTCAACGAGGGGTGTCTTCTCAATTTTAATCGCCCCTCCTCTGCTCTCAACAGGGGAAGATCTCTCTCTCTCTCTCTCTCTCTCTCTCTCTCTCTCTCTCTCTCTCTCTCTCTCTCTCACCCTAGCTCTCTCTTTCTCTGTCTCTCTCACTCACCCTCTCTCTCGCTCCCCCTATTTCTCTCATGCTCAGCTGATCTCTCTCTCATTCTCTCATTCTCTCATTTTCTCTCTCTCTCTCTCACTGTCTCTCGCTTGCCCTATCTCTCTCATTCTCTCTTGCTTGCTCGCCCTATCACTCTCTATCTCTCTCACTCACCACCATTCTCTCTCTCTCTCTTTCTCTGTCTCTCTCACTTGCCCTATCTCTCGCTCGCCCTATTTCTCACCCTCTCACTCACCTTCTCTCTCATTCTCTATCTCTGTCTCTCTCACTCACCCTCTCTCTCTCTCTCTCTCTCTCTCTCTCTCTCTCTCTCTCTCTCTCTCTCTCTCTCTCTCTCTCTCTCTCTCTCTCACTCACTCACTCACCCTCTCTCACGCTTTCTCTCTCTCTCTCACTGACTCTCACTCACCCTCTCTCTCTCTCTCACACACGCTCTCTCTCTCTCTCACGCTTTCTCTCTCTCTCTCACTGACTCTCACTCACCCTCGCTCTCTCTTTCTCTCTCTCTCTCTCTCTCTCTCTCTCTCTCTCTCTCTCTCTCTCTCTCTCTCTCTCTCTCTCTCTCTATCATCTCTCTCTCTCTCTCTCTCTCTCTCTCTCTCTCTCTCTCTCTCTCTCTCTCTCTCTCTCTCTCTCTCTCTCTCTCTCTCTCTCACACACACACACACTTTGTCTCTAACTCACCCTGTCTGTCTCTCTGTCTGACTCACCCTATATTTCTCTCTCACTTGCCCCATTTCTCTCTGTCTCTCTCTCTCTCGCTCACCCTCTCTCTCTCTTATTTTCTCTCTCTCACTCGCCCTCTCTCATTCCCTCTCTATTTCTCTCTCTCTCTAACTCACCCTATCTCCCTCTCGCTCGCTCTATCTCTCGCTCTCTCTTGTTCTCTCTCTCTCTCTCTCTCTCTCTCTCTCTCTCTCTCTCTCGCTCGTCCTCTCACTCTCTGTCTCGCTCGCCCCCCCCCCACTCGCTCTCTGGCTCTCGCCCTCACTGCCGAGAGCTCCTCTCCCATCCTCTCCCGTCCATCCGTCAACACGAGCGTCTCTCGACCGTCACCCGACAAGCATCCAATTATTGTCGCTTTAATATTTCAACAGCTGCCCAAGAATTACTCGCTCTCCCGCCACCTTCTGCCATATTTTAATTTTAATGTACTTTTTTTTTTAATGATTCTTTGGCATGACCACCCAGCATTTTTTGTTTTTAAATCTCACCAGCAGGATGTTTTTTGCAGGCGTTGATTGCTGGCTGTATACGCCGTTGAGGGGGTAAATAATTTCACGCGAGGCGGCGAGAAACGGCACAAGGCAAAAAAGAAGCTTCCAACGCAGCTGTCAGAGGTAAGAAATTGAGCCATCTTTACTGTCATATTTTTTTATTGAATAGCTTTTTGTGTCTGATAGTGACGCTAAAATGACCATCCGGTGCAGTCATGCACATTTGAATGCACGCTTGCTGATGTCACTCGCAATGGGATGCAGCAAATGCTGCATCGATGCCGATGCCTTCATTCTATCCATTCCATCTATTTTGGTGTCTACCGTATGGTTCACTTGTGCGCCGATTTGCAGCCCGATTGGCATCCACTTGGTCACCGCGCTCGCTTTTTCACCTTCGGTCAGCTGCACTTGACTGTCAGGAGTGGACGTTAACTCATTCACTGCCATTCCCAAATTTGTTCAGGTTTTGTTTTTTTTTCATGCTCCGGTGCCGATAAAGCGCTGGTCATGGCCTCTGGCAATGTTTTTTAATGTTGACTTAATTTCCCTTAGAAAATCAAAATACTGGTGATGCTTATCCTTTCGAAATGGAAATTGAAATCAAACAAAAATATCAAATCAATGGGTTATTAAAGATGCAATATAATTAACATCAAAAAATATTGATTATACGCTCATTGACTGCCATTCCAGAATTGATTCGGGAATTGAAAATAGGACGTAGAGCGCCATTCCCGAATTTGTTCGGGTGTTGGTTTTTATTCATGCTTGGGTGCTGATAAAGCGCTTGCCATGGCCTCTGGCATTGTTTTTACCCTTCCACCAGGGGGCATCATTTCCCTTTTCTCCATGTTAGCGCTTTTTTTCCAGCTATGGGGTACAAAAACAATACATCCATATTGATTTATACAGCGCTTTAAAAAAGCTGAAGCTGGAACAAAGCGCTAAAATGGAAAACAAGGGAAAAACATAGCTAGAGGTCTGGCCATCGCTTTATCGGCATCCAAGCAAGAAAAAAATAAACCCAAACAAATTCGGGAATGCCAGCGAATGAGTTAATAAGTTGATATGGGGCAACAATGTGATTTGTAACAGTTCTCGTGCGGCCCGCTAGCGAGCTTTTAATTTTTCGTTAAATTATTATTATTATAAGGCAATTGTCACGTGGTCTCACTATTTGGCTGAATTCAAACTTTATATCTGGGACGGTTCAATATGTCAACACAAAGACGCGCTGTGCGGATCAGCGGGGAGGCTGAAAAGCATTCTGGGTCGGAAAATAGACGCTTGTACCCAATGCACAATGGCCGCCTTGAATGCTTCGATCCAACATTTAGCTTCAAGTATTGAAGCTTGCGTGCACGCTTTGTACCGTCACCCAAAATGCGCCTTTTCATATACACGTGCGGCGACGCTGGTATCAGCCGCCGACCAGGCTGGGGTCTCATCCAGTGTCGTCGTCCCCCCCTTGTTTCTTCCCTGTATCGGATCCCAGTGTGTGTTTTGGCTAACCGGATTTGCCTTTTGTCTTGAGCCTACTTTCCAACCCGCTTTCAAAGACAGCAAATACCGAGCAGTCGTCAAGAAGAGGAGCCCAAAAGTTGCCTTCTGGCATGGCGCTGCGGTTATGTAACATCGTGTTCATCCTCGTGTTCATGCATTTATGATGGCCTCTTCGAAGACCCCGTATAGCCCCCTATATGAGACACGCTAGTCCACATGGCATACAGTCTGTGCAAAAAAAAACAAAAAACAAAATACTTGCAAAATCTGTCACGCTTTTCGCACTCCAACCCTCCCCCCCAAAAAATGTGTGTATATATGTGTGTATGTGTATATGTATATGTGTGTGTGTGTGTGTGTGTGTGTGTGTGTGTGTGTGTGTGTGTGTGTGTGTGTGTGTGTGTGTGTGTGCGTGTATATACGTGTGTACGTATGTATATGTATATATAATATATATATGTATAGTATATATATATATATATATATATATGTATACATATGTATATATGTGTGTGTGTGTGTGCAGTATATATGTGTGTGCACAGTATGTATATCGTATAGTATATGCACAGTATGTATGTGTATATGCACATGTATTTATGTATAAATATGTATATACGTATATACTATATATGTATGTATGCACTGTACTGTATGTATGTATTTATAAAATTTGTATATGTAAATATGTATATGTACATATATGGATATGTCGGATATATCGATATATCCTGGTTATATCGATATTATTACATCGGACTCCCTTATATAATATATATATATAATATATATATATATATATTACATACATGTGTGTATAAATAAATGTGTGTGTGTGCACTGTGTGGTATATAAATTGAATTTGAGTTCCCCTTTCAAAAATAAAAAATATATTGGTATACCGCTACACATTTTAGGCTCCATTTATTCCCCTCTTTCAGTGTGTAGGAGGAGGGCATCCAGTGACGGTGGACAATGGCTGCCATGACGACGGTGCCCAGCTATAGCCCTTCGCTGTGGGTACGGATGTGTCACGCTCTCCCTCGGCTGGACCTCACCATGCAGATGAGGGACAACAACTTTGCCCCTGATAGCTGGGAGTACCAGCAGGTAGCAAACGCACACAATTGAATGTTACCGTCATCAAACTGCAGCAAAAACACAACATGTGTGGCGTGAGTGAAGGCCTAGCTAGTTATATGTTAGCTATCTATTAGCTAGTTAGCTTTCTATCGATTTGAGTTACTTCCGGGTTAAGTGAAGGCCTAGCTAGATATCTGTTAGCTATCTATTAGCTAGCTAGCTTTCTATCCGAGATACTTAGCGATCGAATTATCTGTCTATTAGCTAGCTAGCTTTCTATCTGAGTTACTTCCGGGTTGAATGAAGACCTAGCTAGTTATCTGTTAGCGATCTCTTAGCTAGTTAGCTTTCTATCGATTTGAGTTACTTCCGGGTTGAGTGAAGGCCTAGCTAGCTATCTGTTAGCTATCTATTAGCTAGCTAGCTTTCTATCCAAATTACTTCGCTATCAAATTAGCTGTCTATTAGCTAGCTAGCTTTCTATCTTAGTTACTTCCGGGTTGAGTGAAGACCTAGCTAGTTATCTTTTAGCTATCTATTAGCTAGTTAGCTTTCTATGTATTTGAGTTACTTCCGGGTTGAGTGAACGTGTGTGGCTGCCGCTACTTACCCACAGAAAAACTTATCCTGTGACTGTAAAGTGACCTTGAGAGTTTTGAAAGGCGCTTAGAAATGAAATGTATTATTATTATTATTGTTATGATTGTTATTATTATTATTATAACACAAAGTGACTTTAGAGGTCTTTTTTTTTAAACAACAGTTAAAAAGATTTGCCTCATACAAAAGTTCGCTAGCGTAATGTCAACACAGAATTCAAAACGCCATCGAAGGGCGTACAAAACTAGCATCCATGTCACGTTGTATTCTTAGCAACAGATGTTTGAACACAAACGGTGTAGCAGCACAGACAAAAAGAACAATACCTACAAGCATCTATTAAAAAAATACTACAACAACTCAGAAAGAGCTGCACATTGAATTAATCATGATGCGCCAACTCTTGAATTATTTACATTCTATTTTGAGTATGTTGTTTACGTTTATCAAAATACTATTCTGTAGAGTGCTATTTATTTTTCAAACACTGACCTACAACATCGTTATCCTTCCGAGAGATGCATATTATTATTATTATTATTATTATTATTATTATTATTATTATTTGTATATTTACATTAATTTTTAGTTGTTTATTTTTATTTATGTATTTATTTTTATTTTTTATTTTTATTTATTTATTTAGTTACATGTATTTTATTTATTTATTTTTGTATATTTATGTTCATTTATCTATTTATTTATTTATTTTTAATGCTTCACGAGGCAGTCATTTAGCTGCACGTGCTTCCGTGCTAGCAACTTGCACGTGAAAATCCCAATTGCCGCTAGCTGCGCGGCTGGGAATTTCTGCTCTTTGCTGTGCGTAATGGGAGAAAAAAAATAGATGAATAGATGGATATAAAGATATCTAGATAGCGAGATGGATAGATAGCGAGATGGATATAGCGAGAGATAGTGAGATGAATAGATAGGTACGTAGCGGGCTAGCTCGACGGCGAGATAGGTAGGTACGTAGCGGGCTAGCTCGACGGCGAGATAGGTAGGTACGTAGCGGGCTAGCTCGACGGCGAGATAGGTAGGTACGTAGCGGGCTAGCCCGACGGCGAGATAGGTAGGTACGTAGCGAGCTAGCCCGACGGCGCGATAGGTAGGTACGTAGCGAGCTAGCCCGACGGCGAGATAGGTAGGTACGTAGCGAGCTAGCCCGATTTGCGAGATAGGTAGGTGCGTAGCGAGCTAGCTAGCCCGATTAGCGAGATTAGGTGCGTAGCAAGCTAGCTAGCCCGATTAAAAAACAACTTCAAATGCTCCGAGAAGGCAAAGAGAAATGGGATGAGTAACGCAAGGATGTTGCTAAGGAGAAGTCCCGGGCTGGGTGGGGGGGGACGGGGGGCTCACATGGAGTCAGAGAGAGAGAGAGAGAGAGAGAGAGAGAGAGAGAGAGAGAGAGAGAGAGAGAGAGAGAGAGAGAGAGAGAGAGAGAGAGAGAGAGAGAGAGTCGCACTGAATGAGTTTAAGTAGGTCACAGATTATTAATAGAGATTCCAGCGCTGTGGATAGATAGAAAGAAACAAGAGGGGAGAGTTGGGGGGGGGGGGGTTGTACATGAGGAGGATGAGGCAGCAGGGATTGGTCGCAGTGACAGACGGCCAGATGGATGAGAGGATAATACCACGAGATGGGCACTGAAAAATGTATTTCAGTCATGTTGACTAGATGACATCAGATGCCTGATAGGGCTCGATGACATCATCCGGCGAGGGATGGAGGGTCACCGAACACTTTGACCGCATGTACCATGTGATTTTTGCTCAACTTCCTGTTTGCGCTCTTCTTCACTGGCTGAATTCCAACAATGACTCAGATGACACGAAACAACTTCAAATTTTAATTACAAGTGACTTTCTATCCCTAAATGTATTTTTCAAGCAAATTAAAAGTATATATCCAGTCAAACCTCGGTTTTCCACCAAAATCGAAACATTTCCCTCATGTCTATAAGATAATCAATAATCAACGTCTACTTTTTTTTAAATCGTTATTGAATTAAATTAAATTCCTGAATTGGATTTTAAGACTCCCCATACATACAGAAAATGATACACCGGAGACTCCCCACACAAGCTATTTAGCTAGCTCGCTATCTATCTATCAATCCATCTATCCATTGATAGATAGTGAGATCGGATCGATGGATGGATAGATTGATCCATCCATCGATCCTTCCATTTATCCATTGATCTATCCATTGATCTATCCATCGATCGATCCATCAATCTATCAATCCATCCATCCAGCGATCTATCCATTGATCCATCTATTGATCGATCACCCATCAATTGATCGATCACCCATCAATTGATCGATCACCCATCGATCGATCAATCTATCCATTGATCCATCCATCGATCGATCGATCGATCAATCTATCCATCCATCGATCGATTTATCAATCGATCCATCAATCTCGGTAGCTAGCTATTTGGCTACCTAGCTAGCTCGCTATCGAGGTATCGATCCACCGTTCGATCTAGGTAGCTAGCTATTTAGCTATCTAGCTAGATCGCTATCGATGTATCTGCAAGCTATTGATCGAGCTATCGATCTAGCTATCTGGCTAGCTCTCTGGCTATTAAGCTATCTATCCGTATTTTTTGGCAGTATTTGGCACTGTCAATGTTATGATTGTAATTTAATATCCGATTATTTTGAGGTCCCATATCTTGTTTAACATATACAATAAATACATATACAATATACAATAACATATACAATAAATACAGTAAATATGGACGACTATAACAAGTATCCGATCATAAATAAATTAATACGTTCGCTAACTAGCTTTGTTAGCTTGATTAGTTAATCACACTCAATGGAGTCATGTCGTGGTCAAATGGCGCTTGTATATAATTCAGCGCGAGTCCAATAGTGAACATTATTTCCTGTTTTTGTTTCATATGACCATATTTAGCATTTCAACCTAGCGTGGGTTTGAACGTTGAATTCAAATATTCTTGGTGGCCTATTAGAGAGGAAAAAAAAATGAATGGTGATGATGAAGGGATTCACAAGCGACTTCATTCATTAATATGAGTGGAATTATTGAGTGTATTAAATCGCAGAACATTAGATTCCATTCAATCACTCCTGGCGGTCGCTAATGGGGGACGTACGTTACGTCGTTGGACAAGCAAGATGACTTTATACAGTGATACCTTGGCTTACGAACTTGATTGGTTCCCAGAAAGTGTGTCGAAGGCGAAAAGTGCGTATTCCAAACAGTAATGTCCCATAGGAAACCATTAAAATGAGACTAATCTGTTCCCATAACTTCCCAACATAATTTTCTACTTTCTAATCTTCTAAGCCTTAAAACTACACAAAATATGCCTAAATAAGCCTTACAACTACACACAATATACCTTATTTTATGTATAATAAATGTGCTATGGTATTGTAATTAAACAAAGATAAATAAAACGACTTTATTATACAGTACAGTTTATTTCTTTAATTATAATACCATAGCACATTTATGATACATAAAATAAGGTATATTCTGTATAGTTTTAAGGCTTAGAAAATTAGAAAGTAGAAAATTATGTTTTATGGGGACCCGGAACGGATTATTCTCATTGTAATGGTTTCCTATGGGAAATAAATTTTTGGGATACACACTTTTCGCCTTACACACTCGGTCTGGGAACCAATTAAGTTTGTAAGCCAAGGTATCACTGTACTTAAAAAAAATATAAACCGAAGAGCTATTTTTCATCGCGCCCCCTCCCCCGCGCCGCTCACATTGTCTTTGATTTTCATCCCTGTCCTTCAGACCCTGCTGGTTTTGTCCAGTTTCTCGGCCGTGGGCCTCGTTATCTCCCTTTTGGTGGTTCTCTCCTTCCTCATTCACTACTGCTGCTGTCACCGCGGCGACCGCGGCGAAGGATCCGAGGAAGAGGAGGAGGACGAAGATGGCAGCGCGGGTCGCGGCTACAGCGGCAAAAAAGGCCGAGGGATCTGTTGCGTCACGTGGGTGGCCGTGGCCTCCGTCACGTTGTGCTGGTGAGGAGGCGGATGGATGCCAGAGCCATTTTGATGGTTTTTTTTTTCTTAAACGCTGTTGCCGTGGCGACGTGCTACCCTGACCCCTTTGATGGGGAGGGAAATTTGGATATTGCAGAATAATAATAGTAATTGTCATAGTAATAATAATAATAAATTTCATTTCTAAGCGCCTTTCAAAATTCTCGAGGTCACTTTTCAGTCACAGGATAAGCTTTTCTGTGGGTGAGCAGCGGCAGCCACATGCACCAGCGTTCACTCAACCCGGAAGTAACTCAAATGTATTATTATTATTATTATTATTATTATTATTATTATTTGTGAATGGCAGTGAATGAGTTAAGCTAAAGCAAAATTTGTGAATCACACGCTGTCATCGCCTTCGTCATCATCATCATCATGCGCTCTTTTTTTTTCTCCCTCACCGAAACAAGACGACCTACTTTCACATCTTGACCCCTTGACCCCGTGATGACACATTCATTTGGAAGCAATAAGGAAGCAAATGTCGAGTCACAGAAAACTCATCGGCTCCCTCTTATGGAGTGTCTGGTTATTGCAGTCACCTACGAGCAGATGGGCATTTATTTCAATAATAATAATAATCATAATAATCATAATAATAATTATCATAACACTATAATAATAATACTATAGTAATAATACTACAATAATAATAATAATACATTTCATTTATAAGCGCCTTTTTTTTAGTCTGCTCCCACTTTGCCCCTATACACAGATATAATAATAACTATAATAATGACTATAATAACTATAATAATAACCATAATAATACAATAATAATAATAATAATAACAATAATTACAATAATAATAATAATAACAATAATTACAATAATTACAATAATAATAATAACAACAATGATCATAATAATAATAATAATACATTTCATTTATAAGCGCCTTTTTTTAGTCTGCCCCCTTCCCCCCTATACACAGATATAATTAATAATAATATAATAATAATAATATGTTGGTTTTTCCGTCCTTGCTAAAAAGTAAAAAAATGTCTCAGTGGTTTCCAGTAATGTCCACATCGGGCAGACATTTCTCGCCCCCCCCCCCCCACACACCCACTTTTGTAATCTGGGTCACATTCTATGAGAGATTGGGTCATACCATTCATCTGTCGTCGGAGGGGGATTTGATGAACAGCTGGCACCCCCCCTGAGCCTTAATCTGAATATTTGAATAAGCGAATGAGATGTAAACACGTTGAAATTATCATCGCCTTTCATTCTCGCCGTCGTCATTTACCCGTTCGCCAAAACACGCCGCGTCCTCGCCAAATGTGCACTCACACATTGCCCCCCCCCCCCTGCCCACCGCCGCGTCTCTACTATCTGCTTTTGCGCATCCCACAGTCTTTTCACGCCCCCCCCCCGCCCTCTCTTCCTTCTCCTCTGCTTCCCTCTATTGCAGTGTTGCCATAGGCATCGGTTTCTATGGCAACAGCGAGGCTAATGATGGGATGTATCAGTTGACCTCGTCCCTTCTCACGGCCAATTACACGCTAGCTTCCATCGATTTGCTGGTGAGTGCTGCTCTCTGCGAGTAAAATGTCATGCGGATTTGCGCTCTTTGCAATTGTGTGTGTGTGTGTGTGTGTGTGTGTGTGTGTGTGTGTGTGTGTGTGTGTGTGTGTGTGTGTGTGTGTGTGTGTGTGTGTGTGTGTGTGTGTGTGTGTGTGTGTGTGAATAAAAATGGCGTACAAATGGCGCTCTGATTGATTCCCCCCCCCCCGCTGATGGTCAAACAGTGGTTAGTGTGTCACTTTGCTAATTGTCATCCTTTCCTGGAAGTCTGTTCATTCTGCCAGTGGTGGACGATCAAAGCCTGCAAGGCCTTCTCAGCTGGCCTAAAAAAATATCTGCAATTCGGGAAATAGCTTTTAGATACAGGGTAGAAAAAAAAACAAAAAATGGACATCAAGTAAAATTGTGACATGCAGTTTGATAGCGATCGCTAGCTAGTCGATTGCTAGGTAGCCGATAGCCCGTAAAATGCATCTGACTTCCTAAATAGTATACTGGCGTGGCAGATTTAGAGTGCACGTGCGTCATAGAAAAACATGCAGAATAGTAATAAAGGTATAGCTTCTTCAGAGTGCCTCGTTATTGTGGCGTAGGAAAGCCTCCTTGATGGTCCAATAGGATTTAATTTGTAATTTTTAATTTGTAATTTTTGATTCGTAATTTGTTTTATCTGAAATCTTTCATCTTTATTCTTGTATTTTTCAATTTTCTATTTTCTAATGTGTAATTTCCAATTTGTAATTTGTTATTTTCAATTTGTAATTTTTAATTTTTAATTTGTAATTGGTAATGTTTAATTTGTAATTGGTATTTTTTCATTTGTAATTTGTAATGTTTAATTTGTAATTTGTAATTTTTAATTTTAATTGGTAATTTGTAATTGGTAATTTGTAAAGTGTAAATTGTAATTGGTAATTTGTAATTTTTAATTGGTAATTTGTAATCTTCAATTGGTAATTTTTAATTGGTGATTTTTAATTGGTAATTTTTAATTTGTAATTGGTAATGTTTAATTTGTAATTGGTAATGTTTAATTTGCAATTGGTAATTTGTAATTTTAATTGGTAGTGTTTAATTGGTAATTTTAATTGGTAATTGGAAATTTGTAAAGTGTAAATTGTAATTGGTAATTTTAATTGGTAATTTTTCATTTGTAATTGGTAATTTTTCATTTGTAATTGGTAATGTTTAATTTGTAATTGGTAATTTTTAATTGCAATTGGTAATTTTAATTGGTAATTGGTAATTTTTAATTGTAATTGGTAATTTGTAATTTTTAATTGGTAATTGGAAATGTTTCATTTGTAATTGGTAATTTTTCATTTGTAATCTGTAATGTTTAATTTGTAATTGGTATTTTTAATTGTAATTGGTAATTTGTAATTTTAATTGGTAATTTGTAATGTGTAAATTGTAATTGGTAATTTTTAATCTTTAATTGGTAATTTTTAATTGGTCATTTTTAATTGGTAATTGGTAATTTGTCTTTGGTAATTAGTAATTAGTGGTCATTTTTAATTGGTAATTGGTCATTTTTAATTGGTAATTTGTATTTTTTTTATCTTTAATCTTTATTCTTTTAATTTTAAATTTAAATTGAGTTAATTTCAATGTATTTAATGTAATTAATTTCAATTTAAAAATTTTATTTTTCACTTTTCTTGGTGGTAAAAGTGTTGGTGGACTTAGTGAAGTGAAATTTGCGCATACTTGTGTTTAAGCCGGAGGCGGATCTTGGCCGCCCCATCCCGTATCCGACCACCACTTAAGCGCATCCCAAATTTGCGGTTTCCTCCCATCATCCTCCTCCTCCTCCTTCCTTTTCCAGATTTCGGACACCATCAACGGTCTGCAGCTGTCCGTCTCGGGCCCTCTGACCACCATGGAGGAGATGTTTACGGGCAGCAAACCCTTCCTGGTTTCCACGCGCAACTGCCGGCGGTTATCGGAAAACGTCATCAACCTCCTGACCTCCATCTCCGCCGCTCGGTCCGGCGTGGACGCGGGGCCGGGCGACGACAGCGGGGCCTCCGTCGTTCCTCTGACCCCCGTGCCCCCCTCCGTGGCCCCCACGGTGGCCCCCTCGGGCGGCCCGATGCCCGGGCCCTTTTCACCCGGATGGGCGGCCAACACCTTGATGATGAACGAGGATTACAGGTGAGGGGGAACAGGAGCGAGGGGGTCATATTTTAGGGGGCGCTTGCTGGATTTGGGGGACACCCTGAACCGCTTGCCATCCCATCGCAGGTGACCTATAACTTGACCTCTAATCTGCAGTCAGACTCACACCACTGGACAGTTTTTGGCAAATGGGAAGAAAGCGGAATACCCGCAGAAAAGCCACCTAGTCACGAGGAAGGCAATATCCTCCATTATTTTGCATTGCCGCCATTTTGATGTCTATCAACATGTTGAAGTGAGTTGAAGAGCTTCATGTAGCAGCCATATTGGGCCATTGAAAGCAAAACATTGCGATATCCAGATCCTTCATGAGCAAATTTAAATATTCATTTATTTATTTTTTTTGGGTGGGGAGGTTGAGGTTTGGGTTTTTTTCATGCTAGATAGAGCACTGGCCAGACCTCTGGCAATGTTTTTTCCCTTCCACAAGGGGGTAGCATGTCCCTTTTTTCCATGTTAGCGCTATGTTCCAGCTTCAGCTCTTGTTAAAGCGTTATATCAACCAATATAGATGTATAGCATTGTCTTTTGGACATCCGCCCCCATTTCAAGCTCAGATAACTCCAGACCCACATAACTTAGGAATTAACCAAAATGGATGTATTGCATTGTATTTTGTAAATCCGCCCCCATTTCAAGCTCAGATAACTCCTGACCCACATAACTTAGGAATTAACCAAAATGGATCTATTGCATTGTATTTTGTAAATCGGCCCCCATTTCAAGCTCAGATAACTCCTGACCCACATAACTTAGGAATTAACCAAAATGGATCTATTGCATTGTATTTTGTAAATCGGCCCCCATTTCAAGCTCAGATAACTCCTGACCCACATTACTTGGGAATCAACCAAAATGGATGTATTAAATTGTATTTTGTACATCCGCCCCCATTTCAAACTCGTATAACTCCAGACCCATTCAACTTAGGAATTAACTCTTTTTTTTTCTGATGGAATAAGAGAGTCTAAGGTTTCTTACGCTGCATTGAATGTTGATGTGGTCCTAAAACTCAATATTCTGTGGGTGCTTGAATTTGAGTGACAATGACAACAACCCTGGCACTGGAGTGGACACATTTTTGCACATCGTCTGGCAGTGAATCAGTTAAAAGTTCGGAAATATTTTTTCAAGAATCCAAACAAACCACACAAATGCGTCGTTTCTTCATTTGGTTTTGTGGTAGTCCATTAAAAACCATCGCTACCCCATTTAACTACACGTTAATGCTTCACCCAGGCGCTAACACAGAGAGGTGAAACGCTGCTGCTTTTGCCCACAACATCGTCACCGCACATTCCAACCTCAAGAACAGAAGTGCTGCGTTTGCACGTCTCCGCTCACCCTAAAATGGAAAATCTCTTTTGCTTTGTTTATTTTTATTTTTTATTTTTTTTTTAGGTGGCTATCGTACGTCATGCTGCTCCTGCTCGACCTCATCGTGTGTCTGTTCATCCTGCTGGGATTGGCTAAACAAGCGCGATGGCTTCTTATTTTGTGCGTAAGCGGTCACGTTTGCGTCTTTCGTGCGCACGCACGTCTTCCTGATTGACGGACGCGTGTCCTTTTGACGCTATGTCCCCCCGTAGGATGACGGTGTTGACTTGGCTGGCTCTCTTCCTAAGTTGGGGCTCGCTGGGTGTGGAGACGGCCACCGTAGCGGTGAGTTGGCCTCATAGAGAGCGGATTTTGGGCATCAAATGACGACTGTGGTGGGGGGAAAAAAATATTCATGCGGTGCACAAGAAGTACGGATACTCGGGACATACTGTATATTCCTGTTTGGGAAAAGAAACAAAACAAAATGTTTATTTTGTTATTATCTATCAGAGTGACCCCGTACCAACTGGACCCACAGATCGGCACGTAGGGGGGTGGCGGCTATCTGTCTATCTAACTAGCTAGCTAGTAGCTAGCTGGCTCGCTTTGTATCTATTTGAGTTACTTGCGGGTTGAGTGAACGCTGGCGCATGTGGCTGCCGCTGCTCACCCACAGAAAACCTTATCCTGTCACTGTAAAGTGACCTTGGGAGTTTTGAAAGGCGCTTAGAAATGAAATGTATTATTATTATTATACAGTGAGACCTCAACTTACAAACACCTTATTTTACAAAGTTTTCGTCTTAAGAACCTCTAATTTATGAAAATTGAACCTTATAATAAGCACTATTTTCATAATACACACCCACCACGACTGGCGGAGTGATCTTCGGCGGAAGCACACGACCGAACAGCGCTCCAGCCGGCGCTACTTTGCACACCCCCTCTCATTGAATGCACACGTCGATCGCCTACTTGGAGCTTTTTGCTGATAATTTTACTATGATGGGACCGAAAAAAAAAAACACAATGCAGTGTATTTCTTTCATTACAATACAATAGAACATTTATTATACATAGAATAAGGTATGTTGTGTGTAGTTAAAAACTATATTTTATGAAAACCCTGGAACGGATTATTTCCATTTTAATGGTTTCCTATGGGATTTTTTTTTTTTAGATACACACTTTTCGCCTTACACACTCTATCTGCGAACCAATTAAGTTCGCAAGTTGAGGTCTCACTGTATTTGGTTGATTGATTTTCCTGGTGGCGGGCCAAGGTGCAGTTAGCATGTAAGCTATTCGCCCCTATTGTGTCGAACTGAGAACCTCGGAAGGAATGCCGCAGTGATGGCGGAGCCCCAAAAAGATGGGGGTGGGGGCTGTTTTGGGGGGGGGAAAAAATGGAGCAGAGATTAAAAATTCAACGCGCGTGTTCACGAACACCGTCTGCGAAGCAAAACGTGCCCCGGTGGATACGTGGGCGTATGAAGCCCACGCCGCAAGATGAAGGCAAACGCTCCGAGCGGGAAAGATGGCGGAAGACGACGGCTTCCCGTCTCTCTTGTCGGGCCCTTTTGGGGATTTCCTCTCGAATGGTCGTGAAACTCCCAAATTGGGGGAAGTCGTAACCTTGTTTGACACGAGTTGGTAAACGGCGTCCATTTTCGCCGTTGCCCGTGAAAGAATGTGTCAGGAGGCCAAATGGCGGCTGTTATTTCTGCTCCGTTGCCTGTTTTGTGTCACCCGGAGCTGGTGGGAGACGTCCCAAAAGCCTGCGAGTCCACACAGAGACGCTCTTGTCTCCGGCTGGTGAGAAAGAAATCAAAGGGCTCTTTTTTTTCCCCCACTTTGTTCTTGTTCTTGTCCTCCATGGCCGCTTTAACGCGGGTGGAGTGGGTTTCTCTCTGGGACGATCGCTCCCTCTTCTGGTGACTTCATTCAGAACGATCATCCACAGCTGATGAGGGTGCAGTCAGAAAATCGTTGCAAATCCCAAAGAAAAGCATCATAGGAAAAAAAGTGTTATAATAATAATAATAATAATAATAATAATGGTGATAATGACAGCTACAAAGAAGGGCCGCTCATCTGGAGTCTATTGACGAAGTGGCTGGGGGAGGAAGGTGAGGGGTGCGGGTACAGCGGCATTGCATCAATTGGTGGCCGCGCGCCATCTCCATCCTGTCAGATGTGTCACTCGGTCAGCGTGTCGGCCATCGTCTCTCTTACTGTACGCTGGATTGACCTTTGACCTCCACCCACCCCCTCCATTTTGTTTTGCCAGGCACTCAGCGATTTCTGCACCGATCCAAACATGTTTGTGCTCAACTCTACAAACTTCAACACGGGAACCAGTTCAGGTATCTGTCCTTGACCCCCCCCACCTTGTGCCCCCATTTCCCCTTCCACACACACACACACACACCTACCTGTTTCAATGGTTTTGTGAGGTCCGGATAACTCTAGATGAGGAGTGAGGACCACCGTTGTTAAGTTTAGAGAAGAACTAGTGTTACATTTGAAGACTAAACGTCACCCCATTTCCCACTTCAACTTCTTTAAAAACAAAGAAATAAAAAGTGGACTTGAAACTGAAATAAAGCAGGAGTGAGGTTTCTGAATGGCTACATTCAAAGTCCTCACCCCTGTAGTGAATTTGGTTAAAATATTGTTGAACTTTTTGTGGGATGAAAGTTTTCCTCTCATTAACCACGTGCACGCACCTAAACACACACACTGAGTAAAAAGTGTGTGTATCCAAGTGAAGTGAAAATACACACCAAAGAATCATTTTGGGTGAATTTGTGAGGACCTCTCTGAAACTTTAACAGATGCATATATAGACCCTCTAGAAGTCTTTATAATGAAAAACTTGTGAGGACCACCCAAAAAAGGTCCTCACTTGTCAAAAAATGTCCTCACTACGTATGGTCTAAAACAGGGGTGGGCAAACTTTTTGACTCGCGGGCCGCATCGGGTTCTAAAATTTGACAGAGGGGCCGGGCCAGGAGCATTTGGAGGGAGTGTTTGGGCCGGAAATACTAAACCTAAAGCATTATAGGACAACCGACGCCTTCCGACAAGTTATGTCCATCATTTATAAAATCACTTCAAATGACTTCGACTGAGTGTATTTTACAAAGATTCCACAGCATATATCTATAATTTACGTTTTAAGACTTGCGCTGAATATTCATGAAGTCTTGTTTTCGAGTTGATGACGATGGATCGCCCCTGACCGAGAAAGCGACACACAATGCATTTTGGGTACTTTGTTTGGTCTGAAATCTTCGTGTTGATCCGTGTTGATGGCAAAATTAGAAGGAAAACGCATAAATAACGCAATGGTGAATCGTTGTGTGTTGCACCAAGACAACTATTTGATATTCGCTGACACAAATTCCCAGCTGACAAATCAGCCCATTTCCAACGGAGCTTGGGCGCAATCTTCTGCATTTTCTGGGTGCTACATTGCTGTCATTGACGGCTCGAATTGATATGGGAGGACTCCTTGAATCAATTGCAAACATTTATGCTTTCCTCTTCAGAACTATTTGAGTCATATTCATAACTGGATGAGTAACAAGAAAACATCTTCTCCGAATCTGAAGCCATTGTTTTGATTCTCAAGCAAGGCAAGTCGTCTTGGCATGACGTCACGAACAAGGGGGTGGGACCTTCTGAAACTGGCCATTTCCGGATTCATTTTGAAGTCATTTTTATTTGTGATTCTCATTTAACTAAAAATATCAGCCTGCCTGATTTGGGTATTTTAGATGCTATAAAACGTTTTTCTGATGTCAGTGGGAAACAAAAAAATGGTGCCGGTTGTCCTTTAAATGCAGTGTGTACAAACCTCATAGCACAGTAAGAACACTACAACCCAATTTATTAACTGTCTTTCAAATGTGAAAAATATCCCTGATCCGTTAATAAATTTGTCTCAAGGAATATGGCGTTTACATACTATTTCGCAGATACTTGGAGGAGGAAATGGAAATAGATTAAAATAACATATGCACTGTGATTTCCCCATTGCGGGACGAATAAAGGTATTCTGATTCTGATTCTGATTTATCAAGATTGCGTTTGTTTTTAATAAGTTTTCATTGAAGGGGCAAAGTTAAAGAAATCAACATTTATTGAAAAATGGAATCACTTTCAACATTCAAAACATATTACACAACGAAATATTCAAGCTCAATAATACCTACTTGTGTTAAATTCCGCCAAATCATAGATGGTTTGTCCTGACCGCGCGCTCAACAAACTCTCCATTGACGCCCTCGCCGTCACGCGCTAACAATACACGTGTACCGTCGCCGAGCACACTGACAGGCTACCTGCAGTTGAAATTTGCATACTCGGCACGGCAGCCAATCAGAAGCCTGCTTCTTTCTTCCGGACTTTCGCAAGCGTTATAAAGTTGTGCAATTGCATGTCATTTTCCAAAATAGATGCACAGAACCTCAGCCCAGAAAAAAGATTCAAAAGAAGCTAACAACATATGTGACGCTACAAAACGTAAATTTACATTAAACCGTCACTGTAAAGTGTACGTGAGACTTATGAAAGGGGCTTAGTGGCTCGTAGGAATCAATGCAAACGTTGCATTGTGCACCACAATGACAATCGACTACTGTAGCAAAATTTGCAGCCATGCGCATTTGCCGTAAATTAAGCAAAGTAGCATTTGTAGTTGGTGCATTCTTGATTTAAAAAAAAAAACTTTATACTTTGTGACAATGTTTCTTAATGGGATTGGTCTCATTTTGCTTCAAGTTGGGAAAAATGGGGCCGGCAACTTTTCAGTTTTCTGCCCTGTTGTTCGCTAGCTTTTTGTCATGAGTTTTAGACACTGTTTGTACTATAATTTGGGCAAGTTCGGCGGGCCGGATTGAAAAGCCTAACGGGCCGTATGTGGCCCGCGGGCCGTAGTTTGCCCATTGCTGGTCTAAAATGTTAGTGGTCCTCACAAGACTAGCCATACAAAACACACACATACACAAAATGGTGGATGCCATCACATAAACCGCCATTCAACTCAGCCGAACGTCGTATGATGATGGCGGATAATCCCGCATGACCTCCTTTGTGTTCTCGCTCCATTTGCCCCCCCCCTCAGATGTGCTGGATTATTACCTGACCTGCAGCGGACGCATGAACAGTCCGTTCCAGCAGGTACCAAAGCTTCTCTGCCTTGTTTGTCTACAACGTGCACGCCTGTTCTATCACCCAAAAGCAAACTTTTTGTGATATTATAATAATAATAATAATATATTTTCATTTATAAGCGTCTTTCAAAACTCTCAAAGTCACTTTACATTCACAGGATAGGTTTTTTTTCTGTGGGTGAGCAGCGGCAGCCATACATGCCCACGTTCCACTCAACCCGGAATAACTCAAATAGATAGAAAGTTAGCTAGCTAGCTAATAGATAACTAATAGATAGCTGGCTAGCTAGTTAGATAGCGAATAGATAGACAATAGATATCAAATAGATAGCTTGCTGGGTAGCCAGATAGCTAGTTAGAGAGCAAATAGATAGCCAGCTAGCTAGTTAGATAGCGAATAGATAGCCAGCTCGCTAGTTAGATAGCAAATAGATACAGCCACTTGATGGATTGAAAATCAACAGCTTTCACTCAACCCAGAAGTAACTCAAATATATCACAAGCTAGCTAGCGAATAGATAGCTAATAGATAGCTGGCTAGCTAGTTAGATAGCAAATAGGTAGACAATAGATATCAAATAGATAGCTTGCTGGGTAGCCAGATAGCTAGTTAGATAGCAAATAGATAGCCAGCTAGCTAGTTAGATAGTGAATTGATAGCAAATAGATAGCCAGCTAGCTAGTTAGATAGCAAATAGATACAGCCACTTGATGGATTGAAAATCACCAGCTTTCACTCAACCCAGAAATAACTCAAATATATCACAAGCTAGCTAGCGAATAGATAACTAATAGATAGCAGGCTAGCTAGTTAGATAGCGAATAGATAGACAATAGATATCAAATAGATAGCTAGTTAGATAGCAAATGGATAGCCAGCTAGCTAGTTAGATAGCAAATAGATAGCAAGCTAGATAGCCAGCTAGCTAGTTAGATAGCAAATAGATACAGCCACTTGATGGATTGAAAATCACCAGCTTTCACTCAACCCAGAAGTAACTCAAATATATCACAAGCTAGCTAGCGAATAGATCGCTAATAGATATCAAATAGATGAAGCAGTCGTAAACTGAGGTATCACTGTATAATTGCTAGTCAATAAACGTCCCCGCTGTGTGTTCAGCTCCTCACCCAGTCGCAGAGGGCGCTGTCCAACATCCACACGCACCTTTCCAGCGTGGAACGTAACGCCCTGACGCCGTTCCCCAAAGCCGAGGTGGGTTTCAGTCATCCTTGGGGGGGCCTCATGTCGCAATATTGATTTTCCCCGGCGGGACACTTTCTTTACAGAAATCACTCAGGGATGTTCAACAGATACTCAACAGCACGGAGGGAAATTTCCATCAGTTGGTGGCGCTGCTCAATTGCCGAGGCCTCAACAAGGTACGAAGCAGTGCTTGATTTCATTCAACTACCACCGCAGTGTCAATCTTGCAATTCTAGAAACGACGAATAAAGGTTTTCTGAATACGCCCGAAAATTTGGGTGTATTAATCGGTTTTGTATAATTGGGAATTTCTCCACTGTGAGATGAATAAAGGTTGTCTTAGCTTATCTTAACGTATCTTATGGTATCTTGTTGTATCTTATCTTATAGTATCTTAGCGTATCTTAGCATATCGTATCTTATCGTAACTTAGCATATCGTATTTTATTGTATCTTAACGTATTTTATCGCACATTATCGTATTTTATCGCACATTATTGTATTTTATCATATCTCGTCGTATCATATCTTATCGTATCATATTACAGTAAAGTCTCGTTATATCGATATTCAAGGGAGTCCGAAAAAATATCGATATAACCGGGACTATCGATATATCCGACCCTGTTTGCATGTAATTTTCTCCGTGCGCGCATAGAAATAGTATCGATATAACCGGGACTATCGATATATCCGATATCGATATAACGAGACTTTACTGTATATCTTATTGTAGCGTATCTTAGCGTATCTTACCGTATCGTCTTATATCGTATCTTATCGTATCGCATCTTAGCGTATCGTGTCTTATTATATCGTACCTTAGCGTATCGTTTCTTATCGTATCATGACGTATTTTATTGTATCGTATCGTATTTTAGCATAGCTTATCGTATCTTATCATATCTCGTCGTATCATATCTTATCGTATCTTAGCGCATCTTAGCGTATCTTATTATATCGTGTCTTAAATCATATCTTATTGTATCTTAGCGTATTGTATCTTGTTGTATTTTATCGTAATTTATCGTATTTTAGCTTATCTTATCGTATGGTATCTAATCGTAATTTATCTTAGCGTATGTTATCGTATCGTATCTTAGAGTATCTTATTGTATTGTATCTCAGCGTATCTTATCGTATCTCATCGTATCTTATCGTATTTGAGCATATCTTAGCATACCTTATCTTTTCGTATTTTATCGTAACATATCTTATCGTATCGTATTGTATTGTATCTACTCATATCTTATTGTATCTTATCGTATCGTATCATATTGTACCGTACCGTGTAGTACCATATTTTAAAAACCACGATAACATCATGCAAGCGTTCCGCATAGACGATGGGTCAACATTGATTTGAAGATGTCCGTCCCGCAGGATTACATCGACTCACTGAAAGGCCTGTGCTATGATGGGATGGAGGGACTGCTCTACCTCTCGCTATACTCCTTCCTTTCGGCTTTGGCCTTCACCGCCATTCTTTGCTCTCTGCCCGGCGCCTGGAGGAGTTTCCCAAGGTGAGGGAGGAAGACCTAAACAAATGAAATAAAATATATACAGGTAACATCCGAGTTACGACCACCTGTACTTACAACCAAGACCACCAGACAAGATTTATTTATTTATTCATGTATGTATGTATTTATTCATGTATTTATTTATTTATTTATTTATTTATTTTTAATTCTACGCCTGCCACCGCAACGCGCAGTCAGCCGGCAAAGCGTACTACAATGTTGGCCAGCCAACATGTCACACACTCGCACAGCAATCTACTGCGTGACTACACTCAATACAGTAGTTATACAGTGCAGGTACCGTCTCGGCAACATCTCCTGTAGTACTGTATGCCGCTTTTTTTTTCCCATGAGTCCGAGCGTGTGTGTCGGGCGACCTCTTTTGGCCGTTAGCAGGGTAAGTATAACATTTATTAATGAACTGTACACTAAACAGTTTTGTATACATTACCAGGTACAGTAATAAAAATCGATAATACGAAATATAAAATGATAAAACGACACTAAAAGGGAAGTTATAACATTCATAAATGAATTGTACAGTAAACAGTTTTGTATACATTACAGGTGCAGTTATGCAGTAATAAAAATCGATAATACGAAATATAAAATGATAAAAATCGCACTAAAAGTTATGAAATTTATAAACGAGCTGTAAACAGTTTGTTATATAATAATATTCAATGGAAAACGTTGCTTAAAAACAACAGATTGACATCGTATACTATCCTGTCGTGTAAACGTCACGTCGGCCATTTTGAATAGATTTCAACTTACGACCGTTTTGTCGGAACGGAACCCGGTCGTAACTTGGATGTTACCTGTATATATAAAAATAAAAATGATAAAAAAACATCAATTTACGACTACTCCGGATAAGAATTTGATTCTGGATGGCGCTACTGCACACGATTGCTAACCTTCTTCCCAACCGCCACAGTTTGAATGTGTGTCAGTGAAGAAGAAGACGTTTAGGTGAGGTAAATGGCCTCCAGGCCAGATGAAACTTGGTAAGTTGATTCAAATATCGACGTGGTGGAAAAATTCCAACATGCTCCAACTCTGGAACTGGTTCCCAGTCTCGCAAAACTTTGACGACATTGAACTCGACTCGATCAATTTCTGCCACCTTGTTCTGCTGTCACAGTCCTCAGTTAAAATCAAATCAAGAAAACAAACGCGAGAGAACAATACAGTGATACCTCGGTTTACGAACCCCTTGGCTTACGAACGTTACATTTATCAAAATGTTACCTTGGCATACGAACTATTTTTCGGGATACACACGGAGCTGCCACAATGAGTGATGTGTCGTTCGCGAACGGGGCCGTTCTAACAAGAAAATGGCAGCCGGCTTGTTTTGGTCCTCTATTCCCTGCCCCCAGTGGTCGGTTAAAGCCACGTGATTGGTCAAGAACGCAGCAGTGAGAGGGAGGGGATTTATAGACAGAGAGAGATTGAAGCCATTCTCCAAAAAGAAAATGGCAGCCGACATTTTACCCCGCCAAGAACGCAGCAGTTAGGGGAGGCGGTTTAAACATTAGAGACAGGCAGACGACAGAGAGAGAGTGACAAAATGGATAGAAAACAATGAAATTTGGACTCGCTTCAACTTTGATCGTTCAAAGGCAGAGTGTAGACTGCAAGATTAAAATTCCCATCAATGAGGCTCCACAAATCACCCGCACAAGCCATCTGTACACTTGATGCAAAAAGCTATCAAGCCAGCTAAACAGAACACAATTGATGAGGAACAAGGTAAAATTATGGCAGAGAAAGCACCTACAAGGGATCATTCCTCATCAAGTTCAATGCTGAGGAAACCGCCATTCCATCAAGCCATCCACGACCATCACAAAGGTGAATAAAACCACTTTATTATACTTTATTTCTTTAATTATAATACCATAGCACATTTATTATACATAAAATAAGGTATATTTTGTGTAGTTTTTAAGGCTTAGAAGATTAGAAAGTAGAAAATTATGTTTTATGGGGACCTGGGAACGGATTATTCTCATTTTAATGGTTTCCTATGGGAAATTAATTTTTGGGATACACACTTTTCGCCTTACACACTCTGTCTGCGAACCAATTAAGTTCGTAAGCCGAGGTATCACTGTAATGCAAAACCAACGACGCAGTGACTAAAAACGACTCGCTATGTTGCGTCTTTGTCCACCATGTTGTCCATTCATTCCTCACACATCTCGATCTTTCTCTCTTCCATGGGCGTCGTTTGGCCAGTGATTCGGAAGAGTACGAGGACTCGGACAGCGAGAGTGAGGACCCCTTCACTTCCCATCAGGCACGTAGACAGACGGCCTCGGGGTCTCAGCGGGGGGCCATGGCCCCCTTCTATAATTACCAGGGGGCCGGGTGGACGCCCCCCTTTTCTAGCGCGCCGCCCCTCCCGTGAGTAACACCAGACACACGGACATGCAGACAGACAGACAGACAGACAGACAGACAGACAGACAGACGGAAGCTTCCAGGAGAGTCCAGAACACGTAGACTTGCATATTACATAACCCAACCGGCCACAATATTCGTTACGCTTGCACAATCTAATGAAATCCAATTGAAGAGGTGTATAAAAGGTTGGCTGGAATTGGTGTAGGACAGCTCTAGCTAGCTAGCTAGCTATTTAGTTAGCTAGATAGCTAACTATCTAGCTGCCTACCTATCAATCTAGCTAGCTGCCTCCCTACCTAGCTAGCTAATTACCTAGTTATCTAGCTAGCTAGCTAGCTACCTAGCTAATCTATCTATCTAGCTACTCTATCTGTCTACCTAGCTATCTATCTAGCTATCTACCTACCTAGCTATCAAGTTAGGTAGCTAACTGCTACCTAGCTATCTATCTAGCTAGATAGCTACCTACCTACCGATCTATCTATCTAGCTAGCTACCTATCTTGCTACCTAGCTATCAAGTTAGGTAGCTAACTGATACCTAGCTATCTATCTAGGTAGATAGCTACCTACCTACCGATCTATCTCGCCAGCTAGCTACCTACCGAGCTATTCTAATCTATCTAGCTACTCTATCTATGTACCTACATAGCTAGCTACCTAGCTAGCCCACTACCTACCTACCTAGCTACTCTATATATCTTGCTACTCTATCTCGCTATATATCTAGCTATCTAGCTAGCTATCTTGTATTTATTATCTGTCTGTCTTTTCCTCTGTCGTCTTCCTCTGTCTGTATGTCTTTTCCCCAGTCTGTGTAGTAAGCCCCCGAGGTAGCTAGCTAGCCAGCTTCCTAGCAAGCTAGCCAGCCATTCATCTATTTTGCTTTTAATAGTAGTCGTAGTAGTAGTACATGTATTAATCGTAGTAGAAGTAGTACAAATTGTAGATGTTTTAGATATCATCGTAGAAACGGTCGTGTACGTGGTTAGGCGTGGAAACGGAAGTACAATTAATCGTAGAAGTCCAAGTAGTAGAAATTACAGTTAATCTAAGTCACAGGAGTCATGCTTGATAACAATATTGTCACGATGGTTATTCTTCTGATGATGAAATTAAACAAGATACCAGTAGGGGGAGGAAGTGCGTGTTAAAAATGGCCATCGTCGTCATAGCGACGGTAGAAGTAGTCTTAGAAATGGAGTCTGAGTAGAAATGGGAGTCGGAGAAGTAGGAAACCATTCGACCAAGGGTGTATTTCACCACTGCAACCGTCAAGGGGATCAAACCTTTCTGTCTCAGCGTTATAGTATTACATTTTTTTTCAACGGAGCTCTTTGATTGGATCTCAGTGAAATTGTGCAGGTGTACCTCATGTCGCTTCCACTCAGTCTACATTCCAATTCCTACATCCTTCCTTCATCATAACCAACTTTGACTTTAAACCAGGACACACCAGACAGAGGCAGTCAGTCAGCGTACACTAATACGACACGCCGCAACCACATGTCGATCCTCCTCCGCAGACAGACAGACTTACAGACCTCTGCAGGCAGACAGACAGACAGACTTACAGACCTCCGCAGACAGACCTCCGCAGACGGACAGACTTACAGACCTCCGCAGACAGACAAACAGACTTCCAGACCTCCGTAGACAGACAGATAGACAGACTTACAGACAGACAGACAGACTTACAGACCTCCTCAGACAGACAGACAGACTTCCAGACCTCCGCAGACAGTCAGACAGACTTACAGACCTCTACAGAGAGACAGACAGACTTACAGACCTCCTTCAGACAGACAATCAGACACATTTACAGACCTCTGCAGAGAGACAGACAGACTTACAGACCTCCACAGACAGACTTACAGACCTCTGCAGACAGACAGACAGACTTAGAGACAGGTCAACACGGACGAACGCCAGTGTAGACAGAGGAGAGAGAGTCTGTCTGTCTGTCTGTCTGTCTGCTGCCGTTTCTGTCCAATCTGTCCGTCTGTCTCGAGTGTTTTCCGGACAGACCACGCAGGCCACATAGTAAGACCGTTGCTGCGTTTGTTTGTTTGTTTGTTTGTTTTTTGATGAGGATTTAGGGTGGGCGTCGGTGTAAAATTGACAAAGGAAACCCGAATAGGTCGCGACCTTTCCCTAGCATCCACATCACTCGCCATCACTTGTCTCTTCACTGTGATCTCTCCTTGCTTTTTATCTCATCTTGACTCCTCACAACCGCTAACATCCTGTTCCATGATGGAAATAATAATAATAATAATAATAATAATAATAATAATAATATAATAATAATACATTTCATTTCTAAGCGCCTTTCAGAACTCTCAAGGTCACTTTACAGTCAGAGGATAAAGTTTTTCTGTGGGTGAACAGCGGCAGCCCCATGCGCCAGCGTTCACTCAACCCCGAAGTAACTCAAATAGATAGAAAGCTATCTAGCTAATGGATAGCCAATAGATAGCCAGATAGCCGGCAAGACAGTTTACAGCCAGCCATCTAGACAGCTAGACAGCTAATAGCTAGCGATCTAGCTAATGGATAGCTTATCGATAGCTAATAGATGCCAGATAGCCAACAGCTAGCTAGCAAGACAGCTTATAGCTAGCCAGCTAGATAATGGATAGCAAATAAATTGCAAATAGCCAGATAGCCAACAGCTAGACATCGAATAGCTAGCCAGCTAGCTAATGCATAGCAAATAAATTGCAAATAGCCAGATAGCCAACAGCTAGACATCGAATAGTTAGCCAGCTAGCTAATGGATAGCAAATAAATAGCAAATAGATAGCCAGATAATTAACAGCCATTCAGCAAGACAGCTAATAGCTAGCGAGCTAGCTAATGGATAGCCAATAAACAGCTAATAGATAGTCAGCAAGACAGCTTACAGCCAGTCAGCTAGGCGGCTAATAGCTAGCCAGCTAGCGAATGGAGAGATAATAAATAACTAATAGCTAGCCAACAGCCAGCCAGCTTAAATGCTACTCTGTCTACGGGTCTACCTGAGGAGCACTAACACGCCGCCGCCACTAGTGGGAGTGCTTTCCCCAAATCTTTTTTCCCCTCTTTTTCTCTTTCTCTTCCACCTCTCACACATTCACTAACACGCTAACTAGTAGCGCTTGCGCCTCCAACCAAAAACAGAAATGCCACCGAAAGCGAGCGGACGCCGTTGCTTTTGTGCGCTTGATCTCTAACCGCTGATTCTCCCTTTTTCCCTTTTTGTTTTTTTTTTGACCTGCCCTCGCCTCCCGTCTTTTTCGACGTGTCTTTTTCATCCTCCATCTTTCCCCTTCCTCCCCCCCCCCCTTGTCTCTTTCTCCTCTCTCTACGCAGGACTCCAAACGTTTCCTCCAATGGCAACCCTGGCTATGAGAGCCTCCCTTTGACTGACAGGCAGTCCCCACCCCCCTCTGTGAGTTCCTCTGTTCTTGTGTCTGCCATTTTGTCATCACGCTCGTCGTCAACTAGCTCATTTCACCTAACTCATTTTTTCTTCCGGGGGGGGGGGGTTTCCGTGCATGAAATTGAACTCTATTCGGGGATGGAGGCCTGCTGCGAATATCCCCCTGAGTACAGTGATACCTCAGCTTAAAAGTGTGTGTAAGGCAAAAAGTTTGTCTTCCAAATATTTATTTCCCATAAGAAACCATTAAAATGAGAATAATCCGTTCCCAGGTCCCCATAAAACAGTTTTCTACTAAATAAGCCTTAAAACTACACAAAATATACCTTATTTGGTGTATAATAAATGTGCTATTGTATTGTAGCCGACGCATGAACAGTTCGTTCCAGCAGGTACCAAAGCTTCTCTGCCTTCTTTGTCTACAACATGCACGCCTGTCCTATCAATTGAAAGCAAACTTTTTGTGATATTATAATATAGTGATACCTCAGCTTACGAGCTTAATTGGTTCCCAGAAAGTGTGTATAAGGTGAAAAGTTCGTCTTCCAAACATTTATTTCCCATAAGAAACCATTAAAATGAGAATAATCCGTTCCCAGGTCCCCATAAAACAAAATTTTCTACTAAATAAGCCTTGAAACTACACAAAATATACCTTATTTGGTGTATAATAAATGTGCTATTGTATTGTATTTAAAGAAATAAACTGTACTGATTAATAGTTGTTTTATTGACCTTTGTGATGGTCGTTGATGTAGTTGCCTCTTGATAGCCGAGTGAAGTTGTCGTGCTTTCGCAGCAATAATACCCTTACTCACAATGTCCCCTGCTAGCTGCTTTTCGTTCATCCAAATCAACATATTTGTTCTTATTTTTTTTTTTTGTTTTTTCTTAACTTTGTTACTTCCGGGTTGAGTTAACGCTGGCGCGTGTTGCTGCCACTGCTCACCTGCAGAAAAACTTATCCTGTGACTGTAAAGTGACCTTGAGAGTTTTGAAAGGCACTTAGAAATCAAATGTATTATTATTATTATTAAAAGTACTCCACTCGATAACAAACCACATCTGCACACAAAGAAAGGAGGTGACGAAAACTAGTCCGACAGCCACCGTGGCGTTCTGTGTGGTTTGGTTTGTCTGCCGAAAACTAGTTCGTCAGCCGACATTATATTCTTGCGAATTTAACGTTCGTCAGGCAAAACGTTTGTGAGCTAAAGCGTTTGTAAGCTGAGGTATCGCTGTACAAAGTTGAAAATATGAATAAAATGAAATCACCTGCGTCAGATGACCCCGACGTGAACAAAGAAATAACACACGTGTTCTTTTTTTATTTTGCAGTACTCTCCCAGCATGCTGACTGGTTACGGGGGAAGTCAATCACACCCTAACCCCGCCCATTCGAGGAACCTGTATTCACGTTGATAACTATTTTTCTTTTCTTAGGAAAAAAAAATGTATAGAAGAAGAAAAATAAAATGTTTAGTTTTCAAATGAATGGACAAAGAAAGAATCAAAATGGCCGCTTTGGTCTGGCGTATGATGAAAGTTTATGATTCCGATCATTTTGATGATTAGAAGCGCTTGTTTCGTCAAAAACAAAATGGAGCAGGAGTCAAAAATGAGCGGTAGGATATGAAATCAAACGCCCCCCACCCTTTTTTTTTGTCCAAACTGTGTAAGCTGTGAACATTGTTGAGGCACGTGGAGAATGTGATTGACGTGACTACATGATGTCGTTTTTATATTCTTCAATGTATCACTCGTTTATTGGAGAAAAAAATGTTTTATATTAATTATGGAGATAGAAATATTAAAGAGGAAATTGTTGTCGAAAAAAAAGCACTGGCACGTAGCAAACAAGCACATTTTTATTATTTTTCTTCTTTTCGGTCAATTGTTATGCAGTACCGCCCCCTCCACCCTCACTTGGTATATATTTTTTATCATTACTTTTTATAGGTGGTAATTCTGTATTTTCTGTGTATTACCTCAATGGTATGGAGTATATCGCACTGTCTGTATATATATATATATATATATATATATATATATATATATATATATATATATATATATATATATATATATATATATATATATATATATATATAAGAAAAGAATCACAAATGGTCGAGGGTGACGAGAACTTTTGTTGAATGGAGAGCCCTTAGAGCACGGGTGTCAAAGTCAAGGCCCGCGGGCCAAATCTGGCCCGAAGGACCATTTTATTCGGTCCGCGAAACCTAATCAAACTTGTCAAATTACATGCTCAAGTATTGAGCTAGCTAGCTAATGTGATAGCTGTCGATTGAGCTAGCAATTGAGCTAGCTACTTAGCGATTGAGCTAGTGATTGAGCTAGATTCCTAGCGATTGAGCTAGTGATTGAGCTTGCTACCTAGCGATTGAGCTAGCTACCTAGCGATTGAGATAGCGATTGAGATAGCGATTGAGCTAGCTACCTAGCTAGCGCTTGAGCTAATGATTGAGCTAGCTACCTAGCGATTGAGCTAGCTACCTAGCGATTGAGCTATCTACCACGCGATTGAGCTAGCAATTGAGCTAGCTACCTAGCAATTGAGCTAGCTAGTGATCAAGCTAGCGAGCTACCAAGCTAGCAATGGATCTAAAGAGCGATTGAGCTAGCTAGCTTTCTTTCTATTTAGCTATCTGGCTAATCCTTTACATCACAGGTGTCCAAGTCAAGGCAGAGGGGCCAAATCTAGCCCACCACATCATTTTATTCGCCTCGCAAAAATCAATGAAATTCCAGGCTCATCTATTGAGCCAGCTAGCTAGTGTGATAGCTAGCGATTGAGCCAGTGATTGCGCTAGCTACCTAGCGATTGAGCTAGCTACCTAGTGAATGACCTATCTACCTACCAATTGAGCTAGCAATTGACCTAGCTACCTAGCGATTGAGCTCGCTACCTATCGATTGAGCTAACTAGTTACTACCTAGCTAGCAATTAATCTGGATCGCAGTCGAGCTAGCTTGCTAGCTCTCTTTCTATTCAGCTATCTGGCTAATCCTTTCCATCACCGGTGTCCAAGTCAAGGCACAGGGGCCAAATCTGGCCCGCCACATCATTTTATTCGGCCCGCGAAAGCATATCAAGCATGTCACGTGCCATTTTGCTTGCTAAAGTCCGAAACAAATTTCAAATTGTCCCACCAGAATTTTAATTTTTCATAATTAAACTCCAATAACAGTCATTATTTTTGAAATTTATAACGGCCCCCCGGAAAGGAAACGCTAACGGCAAAAAATGACTTTGACACCCTTGCGTGAGTAGAAAAGCAGCAACAACGGGCACAGAGCAATAAAACTCATGTGCGGCGGGTAGAATAAGTCTACACACCCCCGGTCAAATTTCACTTTAGCCACAATGGTGGTCAAAATTTTAAAAAAGGATTTATTTTGCACAAAAACAGGGGTGTGTGGATTTTTCTGTCCGCTGCAAAGCACAGCGTTGGGTCTCCGCAATTGTTTTTTTTTTTTTTTTTTGGTGTATATTACGATATTTCGGAGATTACTTTGAGTCCTCCCACCCGACCGTGTTAACCGCCCCCCCCCAACTGAGTTTGTACTCTCAATGCTCCTTTTGAATGGCATCCTTTTACACTCAAGAGTCTAACATGAATAACAAGAATTAAAAAATGTAACGATAACCTCACGCTCAACGTATTTTTGTCACTTATTAAATTCCGAAAAGATGGACGCCGAAACCTCTGACGGGCATTTGTGTCCATCTCACTTTCTATTTTTCCAACCAATTTTGTTGTCATAATGCAAATGCATTGACATCCAGATAGATATTCTTTATCCTCTGTGTAGAACGAGGGTTTCAAAGTCATTTTTTGCCGCGGGCCACATTGTGTACAGTTATCTCTCGGGGGCTGTTATGAATTTGGGTAGTTAGGGAGCTAGCTCGATCGCTAGCGAGCTAGCTTGACTGCTAGCGAGCTAGCTCGATCGCTAGCTTGATCGCTAGATAGCTAGCTTGACTTCTAGATAGATAGCTAGCTCGGTCGCTAGCTAGCTAGCTCGATCGCTAGCAAGCTCGGTCACTAGCTAGCTAGCTCGATCGCTAGCTGTCATGACTCAACGCCAAAGGATCAATCACATTGACTGACAAAGTCCATTTTTCATTTTAATATGAGCGCAGGACCCCAATCCGCGATGCTAGCGGGCTAGTGTGGCTAATGAGCACACAAACATGAGCCACAACTTACTAAACATGTATTGCCAGAGGTCTGACCAGCGCTTTCTCAGCACCCAAGCACGTCGTATTTTCAATTCCCGAATACATTTGTGAATGGCAGTGAAAGAGTTAATATGATGACATCATTTTGGCAGTTTTTTTCAAGATGGCTTCCCATGCTACATGAACTGCAGAGGAAATACAGGTAACATCTGACTTACGACCAGCTCAACTTAAGACCACCCGTACTTACAACCATGACCTCCAGACCCTACTTTTAACATTTTTAACTCTACGCCTAGCACCGCAACACGCTAGCAAGCCAGCAACGCGTACGACAATTTTGGCCAGCCAGTCAGCATCTCACACTCGCACAGCAATCGACCGCGTGATGGCACCAGCGGGGCGGAGTTTGCATGTCATTTAGCCTCAGATTCTCTATTCAACATTTTGAATGAATTTCGACTTACGACCATTTCAACTTACGACCTTTTGCTCGAAACGGAACTCTGTCGTAAGTCGGATGTTACCTGTAGTTACAATCATCGGAACTTGGCGTCACCCATCCACAAGTGTGTTGGAAAGCCAGTCGTGCATTTCGTTCGCGCACTTTTTGTCCAGCATCGGGTACGCGTACGAATCGGCAACTCGTACGATTTTTGCGTGTGCATTTTCTACTCGACACCCACTACCTTGTAGTACTGGTAACAAACATTTAGACATCAACAAGTGGTAGAATGCTGATTTTCTTTACTACTTTGGACAAAGATGTACCTTCAACCGGATATCAAGGGTAGCGGGAAGAAAAAAAAATGTTGAAAAGTTTTCCTACTGAGCTTCTTTTTGGCCCGTACGGTCATTTGATCAAGCTGTCTAGCTATTAGCTAGGTATTAGCCAATAGCTAACTAGCTTTCTCAATATCTGGCTAGCTATCTAGTTGCTATCTAGCCAGCTAGATTTCTGAATATCTGGCTGGCAATCTATTAGCTAATTATTAGCTAGCTAGCTAGCTAGCTTTCTGACTATCTGGCTATCTATCTAGCTGGCTAGCTAGTTATCTATTAATTGGCTGTTGGCTAGCTAGCTTTCTGACTATCTGGCTAGCAATCTAGCTGGCTCTCTAGCTAGCTATTCGCTAGCTTTCTATACATTTGAGTTACTTCCGGGTTGAGTGAACGCTGGCGCATGTGGCTGCCGCTGCTCACCCACAGAAAAAAATTATCCTGTGACTGTAAAGTGACCTTGAGAGTTTTGAAAGGCACTTATAAATCAAATGTATTATTATTATTATTATTGATCCCTGAATACTTTCCTGGCATGTGTGTTTAAAAAAAAAAACAACAACGTTTTTTTTCCCCTCAAGTCATACTGTTCGCCCCCTCTACGGCGGAGTCGGGGTTCAACCAAGAACCGTCCTCTTCCACTTGTCGCTGCACCACCAGGAGCATCTCTGCGACGTCTTGAGAGAGCTGCTCGCCGAGAAACGTTCTGGTAGGAAAAAGCAGAAAATTGCACATAAGTGGACCTGATTCTTTTCGTCCAATCAAATTTTAGGTGTACCGTAGTTCTGCTTCGTCGCCGATGCAGACGGGACTCTTCAGCTTGGAGTCCAGGTTGTAGTACTGCCCGTTGACTTGACGGACGGCGAGCCAATGGCGCCGCCGCAGAAGCGGCAAGGAAAGGATGCCGAGCGAGACGCACGAAGGGACGTTTAGGATGAAACCCTGAACCTTGGAGATGCACAAGCTCTGGACGGTCCTATCGGGGAAACGGAGGTAACTGAAACACTAGTAAGCGGTTCCATTTACAGTGACACCTTGGCTTATGAACTTCATTGGTTCCCAGAGTGTGTAAGGTGAAAAGTGTGTATCCCAAAAATTAATTTCCCATAGGAAACCATTAAAATGACAATAATCCGTTCCGAGGTCCCCATATAACATAATTTTCTAATTTTCTAAGCCTTAAAACTACACAAACTATACCTCATTTTATGTATAATAAATGTGCTATGGTATTATAATTAAATAAATAAACTGTACTGTATAATAGTCGTTTAATTTACCTTTGTGATGGTTCATTGCTGCGTTTTTGACCAATCACGTGGCTTTAACCAAAGACTGGGGGCGGGGAATAAAGGACAAAAATGAGTCGGATGCCATTTTCTTTTATGGACTTTAACGGGCTCATTCGCGAACGACACATCACTCATTGTGGCGCTCCGTATGTATCCCAAAAAGTAGTTTGCATGCCAAGGTAAAATTTTCATGAATTTAACGTTCGTAAAACGAAAAATTCGTAAGCCAAGGGGTTCGTAAACCGAGGTATCACTGTATTCTGAGGCACCTGCGTTTGTCCCACCAAACGGCTGCCAAATCCCTGCTCTGGAGCGCCGCCATGATGACGTTGACGTCGTAGTTGCCCGTCCCGAATACCGAACGATGCGGGTTGACTACGCACTGTGGAGCCAACCTTCAAAAAAAAAAAAAAAAATGGGAAAGAAAACCAACAAAATTAACTTCTGATTCAGTCATGAGGAATGTTCATTTCCATCCACCAAATTTCCTTCCAGGATGCGACCACAGTCGCAAACAGCTGATTCATTGTGATGACTTGTGTTCATCTCAAGGAACCGCAGCAATTTCATGGTCCAGATGGTAAACAAGGCAAGTGGACAATAACACGTCTATGGATGCGTGCCGACGCCCAGAAAGTGACATTTTTTTAAAAGAATAGCCACTCCATATTTTCATAGATTTCGTACAGTACAGTTTATTTTTATTTTCAAGCGCATTTATGACATCTTCATTCGACTTACGACCGAGTTCCGTTCCGACCAAACGGTCGTAAGTCGAAATCCATTCAAACTGTTGAATACAAACTCAGAGGCTAAATGACACGGAAACTCCCCCCCTCTGGTGCCATCACACGGTCGATTGCTGTACGAGAGTGAGATGCTGGCTGGCCAAAATTGTCGTACACGTTGCTGGCCTGCTAGCGCGTTGCGGTGCCAGGCGTAGAATTAAAATTTTAAAAAATAGGGTCTGGAGGTCATGGTCGTAAGTAGGGGTGGTCGTAAGTCGAGCTGGTCCTAAGTCGGATGTTACGTGTATTTCCCCTGCAGTTGACGTAGTGCGGGCAAGCCATCTTGAAAAAACTGCCGAAATGACGTCATCATCTTAACTCATTCACTGCCATTCACACATTTATTCAGGAATTGAAAATATGACGTGCTTAGCTGCTGATAAAGCACTGGTCAGACCTCTGGCCATACCATTTTTTCCACGTTAGTGCTTTGTTCCAGCTTCAGCTGTTGTTAAAGTGCTATAGAAACAAATGCATTGTATTGTATTTTGTACATCCGCCCCATTTCAAGCTCAGATAACTCCAGACCCATATAACTTAGGAATGAACTCTTTTTTTTCTGATAAAAGAAGACAGTCGAACGTTTCTAGTGCTGTATTGAATGTTGATGTTGTCCTAAAACTCAATATTCTGTGGGTCCTGGAATTCGAGTGGCGTAAGTACAGGTGGTCGTAAGTCGGATGTTACTTGTAGTTAGTTAACTTCGTTAAAATTTGTCCTCGGAAGGAATTAAAGACTAAAGACTCAAGTTAGCATCGTGTAACGAGGTATCGAACGCAAATGAAGCTTGGGGGTGTGGTTAATCACTTCATCTGAAGAGGCAGATTTCAAACTACGTACTTACGCCCCTAGTACACACAGCAGACGCGCCATTTAAATTGACATAATCATACTGTTCGATCACCGAATTACCACGCGCGTCGTGAAATAAAACGAAGTCTATCATTTCGCTGCGTACCGTTTGCAAATGTCGTCGGCCGTCTCTTTGGTAAACACCCGTTCCTGCAGCACGTTGTTGAGTGCGTGGATGGCGCACAACTCCAGACGCTGCTTCTCGTGGAAAACGCCCCCTTCGCTCATAATTGTCACAGTAAAAAATAACACCGGGTAAATTTTTCAGGAACCTAGCCGGACGAAAGTCAACCTTCGTTGGCCCCTACATCAACGGCATTGAGCTAGCTCGCCATGTTAGCTAGCGAACACGGCGACTAGGATGCACACCAGGCTCACATCTATTAAAAAAAAAACGGCGTGGAATTGTTTGGCTTGTTTTCACCCAATGAATGTGTCGTGTTGTTCGAGAGCAAATGAAATTAGTTGATGACGAAGCAATTCTCAGCCAAATACAAGAAGGCGGCGTTGTGCGTTTGACAGCTCCATCCAGAACCCGGAAGTGCTCGCGCGTTGATGTTGTTGTTGTTTGCCACTGTCACGAGTGTTTCAATCATTCTCAAAACAACACGTTTCCACAGTTTATAATTTTTTCCCGTCCCCACGCATATTTTTCTGTCCGTTTTTCAGGTTTCGTGAAGTATTTCCCTTGCAAATATTTTAACTCGTTTTCATACGACTTTTTCCACCGTTTATACACCTGTTATGAACTTCATATTATGTAACTTATACAAATCGGCTTGCTTTTAGCGTTTTTTTTTCTTTGCGGCATGTTTTTGAAACAGTATTGTATAAAATTGACATTCCCCTTTTAGTGTGTACCAGGTTTTTGTCTTGGTTTTTAAATAATTCTGACGTACTTTGACCAATGTCTAGTATGGTTACGGTCGTTTCATATCATTCAAAACAACACTTCCCATGGTTCGGCAATGAATTACTGTCCTAAAATAACAAATAAATTACTTATTTAGTTTTGCTCGAGCGGCACGGGCATTAAATGTTTGCAGTTGTGTAGGAGCGCCCCCCGGTGCATATTCTTCGATATGTTCTTTTTCTTGTTTCTTGTTATATAGCAGTTCACAACAAGACGTGACGGTGCACTGTCGCCACCTACAGGACGGTGTTGTAAATCAGTCAAAATGCCAGTTCTACTAGTTCTAGCTAACGCTTTGCTGTTATTCCCGATCACGTACTCAACATTTCAATACTATATAGAATTATAAATTAAATCAGATTTTAAATTAGTTGTTGTTATTGTTTCGGTTAGCTCCCACTGATTGTGTGGTGAAATAAATCCCTTCCAAATTTCGTTTGTACATCGTCAGTACACACGGTACAAAATAATGGAAAAACATCGGTTTTATTGTCTCGCCTTAAACAAGATTTTTTTCATTTGTTCTACTCAGAAAGCGTTTAATACAGTGTTTTAATAATTTTCTCTTTTTCTGACGGGGGTTGTTTTTCAAACGGACCAATGTCCGATAACTTCTTCAAGCTCTCCAAGAGGATGGTTGGGCCCTTGAAAATGACGTGACGTGCTTCTCAATTTCTATTTGTTAAATTCAAACAGGACACGCCCTCCGCCACGATTCCATTGGGCCTTCCTGCCAGGTTCACCGAGCGACGTATTTTTGTTCCTGTGTCAACGAAAAAAAAGAAGAAAAGAACAGTCGCGAGTTAAAACACAACTAGTCATTCCTAAAGATATTTTTTCTACATCGTACCAAAACGGGAATTCATCTTGTGTGAAATCTAAAACCTGCTATTTTTGAGAAAAACTCGTTTTGAAAATGGTAAGACGGTCGGCAACAGTCGAGTGTACGGCTAGTTTCTGTTAGCCATTAGCTTGTTTTGCTATCTGTTGCCAGGCGTCGAGCTTCTTTACTGCGATCCAGTCGCTTTAAGACAAAATGCCGATGTCGTTTAAATATTCTGGGGAACTGTGTTTTTTTTGTGTGTGTCGCGAAGAAATACTTGACATCAAGAATGTTACACGCGTTTTTTTTGCGCGAGCGTAGCTAACGTGACGTCTATTTAAAATCCAATCTGATGCTGCTAGGCTAATACAAACATTTACATTCGCTTTACATTGTGTATTTAGACAAGGGTGGCTATGTATAATAAGTCACAGTGATACGCGTCGTAATAAATAATTTAGTCTCTTCAAAAACTACCGTGAGAGTAAAATACGATAGTTGGGAGTTTGGTTTCAGGTCAAGTTTAAGATGGATTTTAAATACGCTGTGACAATTTGTTTACAAGTAGGGATGTGACAAAATGTTTCAATAATAATTCCTCGCGCATTTTCTAATATCATATTACAGTGCATTTAAATAGGTTTTAAATGATGTATAGATTATTGTTCCATAACAAATAATAATTTAATTGTTGTAATATGCGGGGATTTTCTGCCTGTAATGACACAGTTAAAACAATGAAAATCTGAGACCGAGTTCTTTATTACAGTTTAAACTATTATAACTTAATTTTTGGCAGATCTTATCGAGTAAGGTACTATTGGAAAGCTTTTGAAATTCTAAACAAGAACAGGAAACACAAGAAAAGATTCAAAATATAAACGAGCAAATATCAACGACCGAATGCAGGCAGATTTTTGTCAGAAATCAAAAATGGCTGTTACTGAAGGAAAGACAGTTGCAGGCTCTAGAAATACATATGCTAATGCTTCTTTTTACTTAAAACTTGGCAGTTATGGAGAAAAATATATATTCTACCACTTCTATGAGTTATAAAAATACAACTCACCTTTATAAACTGTAGTGTTAGCAAAAAGAGCGTAAACTTCAATCCATGTTTTTCTCCGTTTCTCGTTGTTCGTATTCGGAAATTTCAAGAATCAGCATGGAGGGAAACGTGTAATACGTCATCATAAGCTGCGTAACTTGGAAAATCCCACGAAAAACTGTGACGTACTTCACAAAAGTGCAATGATATACGACTGCGAGTACAGAGTGCGCTCGGTTCACTGGACAGAAACAATCGCGGTGGAAGATGGCGAACTGTAGCGTACCGATTACAAGCCTTTTAAAGGGTGCTTAGTGATGTATTATTTACTTTAGTTCTGTTTGCTAATTATGTGTGTTTGAAATGAAGCTTCGTGAGAAAACAGTGAACCCCTCTTCATATGTTCCACACCAACCGGTCCTCTGCAAGTCTGATTTTGACTTCTCTGATTTCCAACAGAACTCCAATGTGGAGAATTTGCCCCCCCACGTTCTTCGCGTGGTATACAAAGAAGTTTCAGCGCTAGCCGCGGACCCGCCGGAGGGTATCAAGGTCTACCCCAGTGATGAAGACATAACGGAACTGCACACGGCCATAGAAGGGCCTGGTAAGAATCAAGTTGTGTCCATAATTTGTCAAATGGTTTCAAATGACTTCTACTGAGCGTATTTTACAAAAATTCCACCGCATATAGCTATATTTTACCTTTTAAGACTCGTGCTGAATATTCCGGAAGTCTTGTTTTTGAGTTGGTGACGATTCCGTACGTGACGTCACTGAAGGAACGCCCCTGACCGAAAAAAAGGATACATTGTAGCAGTCCTTCCGTCAATGCTTGTTTGGTCTGAAAACCTCGTGTTGCACTAGAAGAGGGCGTCCAAGCTCCATAGAAGGAATTTATCAGCCTGTGGAAACGCAACACACTGTGAGGTCGCCATTTTCTGCCGCTTTTCTGGGATGCTACATTGCAGCATTTGAATAAAAATATCATATTTTTTGGGTATTTTAGATGCTATAAAACGTTTTTTTTCTGATGTCAGTTAGGAAACAAAAAAGTGACGTCGGTTGTCCTTTAATAGTATGATAAATTCAAGTTCACCATTACAGTAACTAAGGTTAATTTGCTATTGCTATTGATTCGATTTTTTTCTGACTTTCCTCTCTATAGTCGATAGTAGTAATAATAATAATAATACATTTGATTTCTAAGCACCTTTCAAAACTCTCAAGGTCACTTTACAGTCACAGGATCAGTGTTTCTGTGGGCGAGCAGCGGCAGCCACACGCGCCAGCGTTCACTCAACCCGGAAGTAACTCAAATAGACAGAAAGTTAGCTCACTAGCTAATATATATCTAAAAAAGATATCTCAAAAAAGACTTGATCAACATCGCAGGGATAATACGAGCGGGCTACATATGCAGCTATAAGCTAGCAACCACTCATTTGACGACAATGAGGTTAAAATATTAGTGAAAGAACATGGATGGTTTGAAAGGGGAGTAAAACAAGCTATTTTCATAAAACAGCAAACCCCTTCACTAAATCGCCATGGTGAGGTGAGGTTCAAATTGGATCGTTCCTACAACCCATTTCTTAGGCAACATAGGCTTAGTTTTGCTGATGAGGTGATACCGTATCAAATGGGGCAATCAGGCCAGTCGTATACCCCATACTCAGGCAGGACATAAAAGGGAGCAATCATAGCAGCGTCTGGCCCTGCCACATCTGGACAGTAGGGATATATATAGGGACGAAACTACCAGCAAAAGATTTTAGTTCTCTGACGAAGCCTCTTGGATAAGAAGGGAAACGTCCGACAACTTCAAATTTGTACAGATGACGGCTGAAGAAACCTTCTCATCGATGGACCACTCCTGTACGACTGAGAGCTTACACAGACGTATCTAATAGCTAGATATCTATATCTAGCTAGCCAGCTAGATAGCAAATAGAGAGCTAATGTTTATATAATGATATTATTGTTAATTATAGAGTCCATTTGAAGCTATTTGATCCTCTGTTTGGAGTCCCCTTTTGAGGTGGTCATCTTATTTCGCTTAGCTTTGTACTGCTAGCTCTACGTGCCGAATTGTTTCCGCGTCCGCAGAGGGAACCCCGTTTTCCGGCGGCGTTTTCCGAATGCGCCTGGTCCTGGGCAAGGACTTCCCCGCCGTTCCTCCCAAGGGCTATTTCCTCACCAAGATTTTCCATCCCAACGTGGGCCACAAAGGCGAGATTTGCGTCAACGTCCTCAAGAGGGACTGGAAGGCAGAACTCGGTCTCAGACACGTTTTGCTCGTAAGATCCGACCACGGCTATTTTCATCACTTCCTGTCTAGCGTGATTTGTAATTGAGCCAAAATGTCTGCCCGCCGCAGACAATCAAATGTCTCCTCATCCACCCCAACCCGGAATCGGCTCTCAACGAAGAAGCGGGACGCCTTCTCCTGGAAGACTACGCGGAATACGAAGCTCGCGCCCGCCTCCTCACCGAGATCCACGCCATGACGGGGCCCGGCGGCTCCTCGCAGGACCCGAACGACGGACCGCAGCCCAAGAAGCACGCCGGAGACCTCGCCAAGCGACCCGGCGCCCCGGCCGTGCCCGCCGCCCTGGGGAACGGCGCCAGCGGACCCAGCATGACGGCCGGGGTAGTAGCGGTAGCGCCGTTAGCAACGTAGCCGTAAAAAAGAAAGCTGATAAAAAGCGTGCGTTGAGGCGGCTTTAATGCTACCTTTTCGGTGTGTGTGTGTTTGTGCGTGCATGTGTGTGTGCGCGTGTGTGTGTGTAAATACAGATATCCAAGTTCCTTTTTAAAATTGTTTCCTCCCACCCCCCCTTTTCAAGCACGATTGGACCAGATCGTCCACTTTGTACCATAGCGTTTGACTTGTCACAATTAAATTCCAAATGACAATATTGACAGATAGCGGTTTTCTTTCCGTTTTTCAGACACGCCCTAAAAAAAATTGCTACATGTTTTAAAATGAGCTAGCATGTTTAAGGATTTTGATTTCCTTGAAAATTAGCATTTTCAATCACAATCTTCAATGTCCTACAGTGATACCTTAGCTTACGAACGCTTTAGCGCATGAACTTTTCGCCTCACGAACATTAAATTTGCGAGAATATAGTCTTGACTGACGAACTAGTTTTCGTCACCTGCTTTCTTTGAGCGCAGATGTGGTTTGTTATCTAGCGAAGTATTTTTGCTACCAAGGGAGCGAAAAAGATGCCACCACAGGCTAATGTTAAGCCGAAGAGGACACAAAAAAATGACGGTGGAGCAGAAGAAAATCACAAACGAGGTGTGCGTTTGTGTGACTTAGCGTCCCAGTACCAATATGCTAAGTCGACCATTGCTACGTGTGGCTAAGGTTGTTTCCGTGATGTCTAAGCAACGGACTTCAGGCAATAGAAGAGGTTGAAAAACTTCTGTTGATTTGGATTAAGGAAAAGCAGCTAGCAGGGGACAGTGAGGGAGGGTATTATCGCCGAGAAAGCACAGCAACTTCACTCGGATATCATCAAGAGGCAACTACATCATTTATTTCTTAAATCACAATACCATAGCACATTTATTGTACATAAAATAAGTTGTATTTTGAGTAGTTTTAAGGCTTATTTCATCGAAAATTTTGTTTTAAGGGGACCTGGGAACGGATTATTCTCATTTTAATGGTTTCTTATAGGAAATAAATGTTTGCAGACTAACTTTTCGCCTTACGCACACTTTCTAAGAACCAATTAAGTTCATAAGCTGAGGTATCGCTGTGTGTCTTTCAAAAATGCACACGAGTGAGCAGAATATCCTGTCCAGTGTACAGCATGACTGTTTTTTTGGATGAACACAAAAGACCCCCCACTAAGGTGTTTACACACCGACGTCTGCAAACCCCCCACCTCACCTTTCTCCCCCCCACCGGCAGGCTCACTTTCATTTCCCTTCGACAGTGTCCAGCTCGGCAGGGAGGGAGAATTCTTTTTAGGTCACCTTGACATTATTTTCATGAAGAAAATACAAATGTAGCCTTCTGTTTGCTGTGTTTGTTTGTTTTTTTTTGGGGGGGGGCTTCGTCTTGAATCTCTTGTAGCCCTTTTTTTCGCTCTTCTTCGGTTCAACTGGAGGCTCGACCCACCTACCATTTTTTTGTCTGCCCCCGCCCTCCCCTTATCTGGCTCTCATTCTCTCTTGCTTCATGTTTTAGAATAATAATAATAATCATCATCAATTTAATTTACAAGCGCCTTTCAAAACTCAAGGTCACTTTTCAGTCACAGGATAAGTTTTTTTTTTCTGTGGGCGAGCAGTGGCAGCATTCACTCAACCTGGAAGTAACTCAAATAGATAGATATATAGCTGGCTATCTTTTAACTAGCTATTAGCGAGCTAGCTAGCTTTCTGTCGATTTCAGTTACTTCCGGGTTGAGTGAACGCTGGCGTGTGTGGCTGCCTCTGCTCACCCACATAAAAAAAAAAACTTATACTGTGACTGTAAAGTTAGTTTGAGAGTTTTGAAAGGTACTTAAAAATGAAATGTATTATTATTATTATTATGTATATCAAGCCATATTGCATTGCATTTTGGACATCTGCCCCCATTTCAAGCTTGTATAACTCCAGACCCATATAACTTAGGAATTACCTCGCTGCATTGAATGTTTATGTAGTTGTAAAAGTCAATATTCTGTGGGTTCTGGAATTTGAGTGACAATGACATTTTTGCACATCGTCTGCCAGTGAATGAATTAGTAGTCAGCACACCCGCGGATTCGGTTGCCATGTTTTTTTTTTGTTAGAAGACCCGTTGTGTTTCTGCGACCTTTTTTTTCCGGCCTCGGCGAAAACGGCGTCACCGTCTTATTTTATTTAATTTTTTTTGTCCGAGCTTGTCACCGTTGACGTTGTTTCCAGTCGTCTGCTGCGACGGAATGAACATGATGAGGGGAACTCGTAATTGCATGCAGAGCAGCCGCTGGAAAAAAAAAGCGCAACCCCGTCGAGCGGCGCCGCAGCGCATCTAATGAAGGCCCGCGCCGGCCTCCCTCCCACCTGAGTGACAATCGCAGCCTGACGTGCAGGTAATTACATCCAACAGCCCCCCCTTCGTTAAACCCGTAGAGAACAGGTGTCAAAGTCAAGGCTCGGGGGCCAAATCTGGCCCGCCGCATCATTTTATTCGGCCCACCAAAGCAGTTCTAAGTTGGGATATTCCATGGTCATCTATTGAGCTGCAGAGCTAGCTCGCGATTGAGCGAGCTAGTGATCGAGCTAGCGATTGAGCTAGCTAGTGATCAAGCTAGCTAGTGATTGTGCTAGCGAGCGATTTAGTGAGCAAGTGATTGAGCTCACTAGTGCTTGAGCTAGCTACCGATCAAGCTAGCTAGTGATCGAGCTAGTGATTGTGCTAGCGAGCGATTTAGTGAGCAAGTGATTGAGCTCACTAGTGCTTGAGCTAGCTACCGATCAAGCTAGCTAGTGATCGAGCTAGTGATTGAGCTAGCTAGTGATCACGCTAGCTAGTGATTGTGCTAGCGAGCGATTTAGTGAGCAAGTGATTGAGCTCACTAGTGCTTGAGCTAGCTACCGATCAAGCTAGCTAGTGATCGAGCTAGCTAGTGATTGTGCTAGCGAGCGATTTAGTGAGCAAGTGATTGAGCTCACTAGTGCTTGAGCTCGCTACCGATCAAGCTAGCTAGTGATCGAGCTAGCGAGCGATTTAGTGAGCTAGCGATCGAGCTCACTAGTGATTGAGCTAGCTAGCGATTGTGCTAACTAGCAATTTAGTGAGCTAGCGATCGAGCTCGCTAGCTATCAAGCTCACGAGCGATCGAGCTAGCTAGCTCTCTTTTTATTAAGATAGCTGGCTAATTCTTTACATCACGGTGTCAAAGTCAAGGCCCAGGGGCCAAATCTGGCCCGCCACATCATTTTATTGGGCCCACAAAAGCAAATGAAATTTGGCAAATTATGATGATGCTTGCTAAAGTCCCAACGGAAATTTCAAACTGTCGCATGAAAACCACCATAACACCCATAATTATTGACATCAAATTTCAAATTTATGTTGCGCGTTCTCTTATGTAAATACGCATTGTTCACGCCGTTTATCTCACGCTCGTTTTTGCTGGTTGTGCAAACGCATCGAAGGAGGATTCGCAAGCACTTCTTTCATATGCGACACCCCCCCCCCCCTTCGCCCTTCGCCTTCTTTTCACACGTTCGTCCATCACAAAGTCGCCTTATCATGCATCCATGCAAGTGACGAGCGTATTCACGCTTTTTTTTTTTTTCAATTATTTCGCCAACCCCCCCTCACTCACCCCCCTCCTCCGGTTTCATCACTTTCATAATTGCCACCAACATAATGACACTGTTGCCTTGGCAACCATGTTTCTATGTCTTCTCCCCCTCCCCCCCTCATCTTCTTCCTCTCTTTTCTGCCCCCCCCCCCCCCCCCCCCAACGCCTTCCTCGCGCATTCACCGGAGGCTGATCACCCTTCCGCCGCTTCAATTAAACTTCTTTCGGTGATTAAAAACGTGGATTGGGGGGGGGGGGTGAGAAGGCGCCTCATCAGCTCGGTGGACTAGTTGAGTCTCATCATCATCATCATCAGCATCTGGTGAAGGTCCAATCACGAGATACAGCGGCGAGGATCGACCAGTTGCTTTTATTATATAATAATACATTTCATTTCATAAGTGTGTAGCTATTGAGCTATCGATCAATAATATCTATTAGCTATCTAGCTCATGCTGGCTATCTTGCTCACTATCTATTAGGGATTTGGCGTGCAAGCTAGCTAACTGTCTATTAGCTATCTATTGGTTAGCTACCTAGCTAACCAAGGGGGTTAATAACTAGACGGAATTATATACTATTAGCTGTCTAGCTGGCTGGCTGTTAGCTGGCTAGCCGTTGGCTATCTATTAGCTAGCTAGCTTTCTATCTATTTGAGTTACTTCCGGGTTGAGTGAACGCTGGCGCTTGTGGCTGCCGCTGCTCACCCACAGAAAAACTTTATCCTGTGACTGGAAAGTGACCTTGAGAGTTTTGAAAGGCGCTTAGAAATAAAATGTATTATTATTATTATTATTATTGTATAGCTACCTAGCTAGATAATAATAATACATTTCATTTATAAGGCGCCTTTCAAAACTATCATGTTCACTTTCCAGTCACAGGATACGTTTTTCTGTGGGTGAGCAGCGGCAGCCACACGCGCCAGCGTTCACTCAACCCGGAAGTAACTCAAATAGATAGAAAGCTAGCTAGCTAATAGATAGCCAACGGCTAGCCAGCTAACAGCCAGCCAGCTAGACAGCTAATAGTATATAATTCCGTCTAGTTATTAACCCCTCCGCCATGAATGGGAATCTTCTAACTGACATGTGTGAGAACATCTCAGAACATCTCGTCTATGATGGTGCTGACCCACCCTCCCCTGCCTCTCTACCCCCACCCCTGCAAAGCCCCCCACCCGCCCCTATATGTCGTGCGCGTGCGTGGATTGATCAAGAGCGAGGACGATGGAGACCTGCGACACTTGCTCGGGGTGACCACAAAAAAACGTGTGGTCGATCTCCAAATCCAGATCCTAAATCCAGTTCCGGGATACGGATCACCCCCCCCCCCTCCCCACGACCACCCCCCAAGGTCTGATCACAACAGGCTACCGAGCCGGTCTGAGTGAGAGACGCGGAGGTTGAGCGCGCGCACACTCCTCGACGTCAAATCTTACACAGCTGCTCACAGGTAAGACACGACGCCGCGTTCTCCATTTTGCTTCATTTGCATATTCAGCGCCGATTATTGATAACAATTCGATCAATCTGATTGTCACTTTTACGCGTTTTTTTTAAGTGTGTCGCCACCAAACCACGTGCGATGCGAATTTCATTTTTTTCCTCTTATGAAAAAGACGAAGAGCAAAAACGCGTAAGAAAATACACACCAAAAAAACAATTAAACAGAAAAAAACGAGTGCACGTGAACGCGCCTTAGTAAGGAAGAAAAAAATGATGTTCCGAAGAAGCAGAAGTGCGCGCGCGTGGCGGCGACGGCGGCGAGGATCCACCCACGCGCCCCCCGCGACAGCGAACGAACGAGCGAGCAAACAGCCCCCACGGCGACATGCAAGTCATGTCCATTTCCTCGTTACAAGTTCCAACTAATAGTCATTGCGGGGGGGGGGGGTGAAAATGAAAACACGTCATTCGTTCATAGCGGGTTATAAAATGCGTTTTTTGAGGTGAGGGTGGGAGGACGCCATGATGATGATTGTGTAATTTTATATTTTGTGTGAGTGCGGGGGGGGGGGGGGGGGGGGGGTAATGAACATTCTATTTTACCCCCCCCCCCCCCGAATGGCGATTTTGGAGGTTTTTTTTTCCGACAAGCACCTGTTGCAATTCGCTAGCGACAAAGTCATAACTTGGTGGGTGTGGCTCATTCACGCGGATTTTGGAGGGGGGGGGGGGTATTAGTTTCATTTTTATTCATTTTTGCTCGTTTGGATCTTGTTGCCTGCTCATAACTATGCATCTTCACACTCGTCATGTGTGCCATTCACCCCCCCCCACACACCGCCTCTTCCGTTCTTCCTCCCGCCCCCTTGCTGCAATGCTTCAATTGACACGGTGGGCCTTTGCTGGAGGCCACTGGCCAAAATGATAATTATTATTTTCCCCAATGGTTATGATTTAATATTTTTTTTTTACCAAATAATGTATTTTTTGTTTGGGGGGGGGGGGTCGTTTTTGCCCAGGGGTTCCAATCGTCTTCGTTTCCGTTCCCCGTCACACAGACAGCGCTGCAGTGCTATTCTGAGAGTTTTAGCTTGCCTCAACCCACGCACGGAATCGCAGAGAAAAGGCCGAAAAGAAAGAGTCGACATTTGCTTCAAAATCATTCACGCGAGTTATCGCGATTTATCGTTTGTAAATACTGTATTGTGCTTGTGGAATTGTTGGATCGATCGATACGTTTGTGGATCAGCCGGGAACACGCGTATTCATTTTTAAGGGGGAAAGAACACGTCGCGCTGTTTCGATGCACACGATTAGCACACGCGTTCCTAGTGATGAAAAGTCAGTTCGCCCTCCGTCCGCAAGGGGCAGCCGTCATCGTTTTAAATGAACGGCGATGATTCATCTTTCGTTTTTTTCGTCCCGATAATTGAAATTTTAAAACATAAAAAGAGTCTTTCTTTGTTCTCCTGTGATTTGTTTATCGAACATAAATGAGGTGAATCATAAACGAACGCGATTAGTTTCTCTCTTAATTAGTTTTCCCCGAAGCTGACGCATTCGTTCTTCTTCTCCAGCGACACGTTCTTCTTCTACGACGTCTTCTTCTACGACCAAAAACAATAGTGAACAGTTGAAAGAAGCTCTTCGAGGGCAAATAATCACGGTCGTATACTTTGGTTCATGGCTTATGTTAAATAAACGCACAGTCGAAGATAGTTTGACGTTTTTGTTAAATAAATACACAATCGAAGATAGTTTGACGTTTTTTTTGTTTTTCCTAAACGAAAAACGGGACATGACTCGCTTCCATGTCATAGCGGCAGCAGCAATGACCCCTAGCGGAGGGAGAAGGGACACGAGGATGCCTGAAAGCTGGTCTGTTTCACACACAGGTGGGGTCCTATGAAAGACACCAATTCGTCATTATGACGTCACTTTCGACGCGACAACACGTAGAAATATTGGGAACGACAAATCGCCAATTTTTGCTCCTAAATGTTCCTTAATTCCAACATCCGTAATATTGATTCTCTTCCCACCTTCAAATCCCATCTCCAAAACCCACCTATTTGTTATTTGGATCGTTTGATCTTTTTTTTATTATTATTTAACATGTTATCTGGTGTTTTATTGTGCTTGTTCTGTGATTGTCAAGTTTTGTGATTGTATTTTATTTATGATAGTACCTATGCTTGTCTGTGACTATAAAGTGTAATTGAAAGCTTTGAAAGGTGCTTAAAATGTATTATTATTATTATTATTATTGAAAAGTGCTTATAAATAAAATGCATTATTAATATTTTTATTAATAATTATTAAAACTTGAAGGTGGATAATTCAATCATGGCCGCACAAAACGTCAACATTGTGTTTGCCGTCATGTCTTCCTGTGCAAAACCGATCAATGACACTATTGATCAATGTTTTTTTTTCTTTCTTAATTTAACTCATTCACTGCCATTGAATTTATTCAGGAATTGAAAATATGACGTAGCGCGCCATTCTCGAATTTGTTCGGGTTTTTTGGGGGGGGTTTGGGTGCCGATAAAGCGCTGGTCAGACCACTGGCATTATTTCAAGATCATATAACTCCAAGCCCGTATAACTTAGGAATTAACCGTTTTTTTTTCTGATGGCATTATTTAGCCACCCACCTACAGTCTATGTACGTCCTAATGTTGTGTCTCTCGCATGTACTGTGGCGCTTAAGCGCTGGGAGAAACGTACATGATTGTGTAGCTCGCCACCTACACGCCGTCGCCCGCCCGCCCGCCCACTCGCGGTGGTCTTCGCTTCCCGTCCCTCTCTTGCTCTTCCTCCTCCGTCCACGTTCCCCCTTGGCTCCCGTTTCCTCGATTTACTTCACCGCTAATCACTTCATCTCTTTTTTTTTTTGTATTCCAGCGGACCCCCCTCTGACGGATCCCCCTGAACCAAACCCCCCCGCGCCGCCTCTCCCATCCATACGTACCTCCATTCCCACCCACCCCCAAAAATTACATGTCATTATATTTTTTTCTCCAGCGGGAGACAAATCCGCCATGTTCCTATTCTTTGCCAGCACAATAGCTTTAGCAAATTGACATATTTCCTTATAGAAGTGATGGTCTTTGGAAAGCCACAAATCAAAGATCGTTTGGTTCATTTTTGGTGAGGGGTGGAGGGGGGCGTCATTTATCGCCCGCTTAATTAGTCACCCCGGTTGAAATGGGACGGGCAATTTGGAAGCAAAAGTGGTCGCTAGCTGTATCCGTCACGGGCGGGGAACCATTTCCTCAGTTTGTGCTAACTCGTAATTTCCAGTACTAGCATCCTCCTCCTCGTCTTCGCCGTCGTTGTCCTCCTCCTCCTTCTTCTGCTTCTGCTCACACTTAAAAGCGTCCTCATTATCACCCACCAGCACCCCATCGCAGTTCCAGCCTGTGCCAGGCTAGCGCTAATCCAAATCCTGGAATTAAAAAGCAGGAGATCAAAGTACAACGCGTTATCAATCGATATGCCAGAGGAAAAGTTGGTTCGGCGGAGTGCGGGTGGGGCGAGGGGGGGGTGGGACCGGTGGGGGTCTCCTGCGGCTTCCCCTTAAGAAGTCACTGAGCGAGTGATAGTCCGATGTTTACAATGCGTTGATGAGATTTTAGACGAGTGCCTCCATTTTTTTTTAACGTGCGAAACCGTTTTTACGGAGTAGAACTTTTTGCATTTGAATCGATGCGCAGTTGAAGTGCGGCGATCTTAACGTGATCTTAACACTGTCTTAAAGCGATCTTAAAAGGATCTTGAAGTGATCTAAACGCGATCTTGAAGCGATCTCAATGAGATCGTGAAGTCATCTTAAAGCGATCTTAATGCAATCTTAAAATGATCTTGAAGTGATCTCAAAGCGATCTTAATGAGCTCGTAAAGCAATCTTGAAGTGATCTTAAAGTGATCTTAATGCGATCTTAAAACGATCTTGAAGTGATCTTGAAGTGATCTTAAAGTGATCTTAACGCAATCTTAAAACGATCTCAAAGCGATCTTAATGAGATCGTAAAGCAATCTTGAAGTGATCTTAACGCAGTCTTAAAACAACCGTGAAGTGATCTAAAAGCTATCTTAAAGTGATCTTGAAGTGGAAAATCTTTGCCACGACTCTCCCGTCGCAAAGCAGTCGGCAACTAAAATCCAAGAGTGCCCACCCGCCATCTTTGATGTGGTCAGTTTTTCTGAATGAAGCCACTTTTGGGTCGCGAATATTCACAACTGCGTTTTTGGAATCAGCCGGCGATCTAGAACCCGCAAAACAAAAGCGCCTTTGTCATGTAAAAATGACGCCCACGGCCAGTCTCCGCATTCTGGCGCTGGTCGTCCTGTTGGGCGTCCCGTGTACCGGCGGTGAGGACGTGGTCCCCTCCTCCGTCCCGTCCCTCACCCGTCCGGGCCCGTCTCCCCCACCCTATGAGCCGAGACCGGCCGCCCTGCGCAGCCGGACCAAGGTCCCCAAGAAAGTTCCGGAAACCCCACCGGAGGGAGTCCTGGAGGCACCCCCGAAGGCCGTGGCCCAGGTGATGTTCTCCAAGAACGTGACATCGTCCGAGGCCCTCGCACCGCCACTGGGCGCCGCCCAGGTGGCCCCGCGCCTCATCGACGTGTGGATGGATGTGTGTCAGGGTTACTACGACGTGATGGGACACTTTGACAACTCGTTCAACTGCACCAAGGACACCTTCATCTACTGCTGCGGGACGTGCCACTACCGCTTCTGCTGCCCAGATCGAAACCGGCAGCTGGACCAGGACAGCTGCAAGAACTACGACTCGCCCGCCTGGGCCAAGACCGAGTCCAACGCTTTGGTTATCGAAGAGGAACTTGGCCCCGATCCGGACTTTGATCCCCTCAAGCAGCAGAGCCACAACACGGGCTTTGTGATCGGCGGCGTGGTGGTCTTCATGGTGGCCGTGGCCGTGGGCATCAAAGTGGTCTTCAACAAGGTGCAGCACGAGGCCATCCAGAGGGACCTCAACATGCCAAGGTCAGATCATTTTGCATACCTATCTTCCAATGCTATTCAGCCATCCATCCATCCAATAAATCTATCCATCCATTTCTCCATATCAATCTGTCTGTCCATCCATAGCCGTTCGTCCATCCATCCATCCATCCATTCATCCACCCACTCAAACCCACCCATCCTTCCATCAATCCATCCATCCATCCATACCAATTCATCTACCCATACCAATTCGTCCATCTATCCATACCCATCTATCATACATTTGTCTATCCATCCACCCACCCATCCGTCCATACATCCATCCATATATACATACATACCAATTTGTCCTTTCATCCTTACTAATTCATCCATCCATACCCATTTGTCCATTCATCCATCCATCCATACTAATTCATCCACCTATCCATAGCCATTCGTCCATCCATCCATACCCATTCGTCCATTCATCCACACCCATTCGTCCATCTATTCGTACCCATTCGTCCATCCATCCATACCCATTTGTCCATTCATCCATCCATACCAATTCATCCATCCATCCATACCCATCCGTCCATCCATCCATCCGTACCCATTCGTCCATCCATCCATACCCATCCATTCATCCATCCGTGCCCATTTGTCCATCCATCCATCAGTCCATACAAATTCGTCTTTTCATCTATACCCATCCATCCGGACCCAATCAATGCATTCATTCATTCATCCATTCATCCATACATCCTGTCTCGCAGTGTCTCCGTCCGCCTGCCCATCTCCAATATCTCCCATTGTCTCTCAGACAGTGGGCGTGTGTTTGTAACGTTGTCTTCCTGGACACCGCTCAACCTGTACTACTCGATGTCTCCCTCCATTCATTTCTCTGTCTGTCTTTCTATCACCGTGGCCATCTTGCCTTGTCTTGCACTAGCCTAAGATCCGCTAATTCCTGGTGTTCATTCATTCATTCATTCATTCATTCATTCATTCATTCATTCATTCGGCTTGTCACCTGTGAAAACACATCTGGGGTCTTGTATAGAATTGATAGGAAGGTGAAAAAAAATCTACATTTTCATTTGTCTACAATCGTAAATGTACATTTGATGCTTCAGTACTTTGATGTTTTTTTTTTTTGTATATCTTTATTCGTACAAAGTGCATCGTATGCGAACGTTGGCGAGCGCCGGCTATTCCACACACGCGTGTGTCTGAATGATGTGAAAAAATGAGGTTTTCCGGACTCAATGAATGCCCCCCCCCAGCCGCCATTCATTATTCTGCCTTTCACAATCATTCTCTTAGTCATCAGCCGCAAAGTGCGAGAGGCCTGCGGGCCTTTCAGTTCATATTCTGCGCAATAGTATTATTATTATTATCATTTGCTAGCTATTTGCTATCTATTAGCTCTGGCTGGCTTGCTAGCTAGCTATCTGGCTGGTCATCTAGCTAGCTACCTATCTATTTGCTATCTACTAGCTATCTGGCTGGCTCGCTAGCTATCTATTAGTTTTATGGCTACCTAGCTAGCTGTCTATCTATTAGCTATCTATTGGCTCTCTATTAGCTCGCGTTCTATCTATTTGAGTTACTTCCGGGTTGCGTGAACGCTGGCGCGTGTGCCTGCCATTGCTCACCCACAAAAAAACTTATCATGTGACTGTAAAGTGACCATGGGAGTTTTGAAAGGCGCTTATGAATCAAATGTATTATTATTATTACTATATACTGTATATTATTTATTATTGTATCTGTTTTTTTCAATGCTTATGACTGTAAAGTGTCCTTGTTAGCTTTGAAAGGCGCTTGAAAATAAAATGTATTATTATTACTATTATTATTACTAGCTATCTAGCTAGCTAGCTAACTGTCCATCTTTTAGCTATCTATTGGCTGTCTACAGTATGAGCTAGCTAGCTTTCTATCTGAGTGAACGCTGGCGCCTGTGTCTGCCGCTGCTCACCCACAGAAAAACTGATCCTGTGACTGTAAAGTGACCTTGAGAGTTTTGAAAGGCGCTTATAAATGAAATTTATTATTATTATTATATTGTCGATACGCACAGCAATTTTTTTACATTTATCAATTAATTTTTGTCATTAAAGTGAAATTGGTCATTAAAAAATGTGTTTTTCTTTTGGGCTCATAAACCGAACGCTCGTATCGTGTACAAATCAAAAAAAGCTTTTTTTTAAACGCTCCAATGCCCCGTCACGATAGTTTCCGAAGACTTTTCGCCATCCACGAAAATAACCCGAGCCGGCCTACGTCTCCGCTGGGCCCCGAGCAAAAATTGGATTTGGGGGTTTTAGTTCTTGCAACAACAAAAAAATATTGATCATCTGTACCGCCTACTACTCGGAGCTCTTTGCAACAGGGTTCGACTCCAAGCGCAGATCGTCAAGGGGGGTCGGAGGGTGATTTCATAACAATTCAAGTGATAAATAATAATAATAATAATAATACGTTTCATTTCTAAGCGTCTTTCAAAACTCAAGGTCACTTTACAGTCACAGGATCAGTTTTTCTGTGAGTGAGCAGCGGCAGCCACCTGCGCCAGCGTTCACTCAACCCAGAATAACTCAAATGGATAGAAAGTTAGCTAGCTAGCTAGCTAATAGATAACTAATAGAAAGCTAGCTAACTAGTTAGATAGCTAATAGATAGCAAATCGATAGCTAGCTAGGTAGCCAGCTAGATAGCCAGCTAGATTATTCGCGAGCTAATAGCTATCTATTCGCTCGCTATTAGCTATCTATTCGCTAGCTAGCTAGCTCGCTATCTATTTGAGTTACTTGCAGGTTGAGTGAACGCTGGCGCGTGTGTCTGCCGCTGCTCACCCACAGAAAAACGTATCCTGTGACTGTAAAGTGACCATGAGAGTTTTGAAAGGCGCTTATAAATCAAATGTATTATTAATTATTATTATTATTATTATTATTATAGATAGCCAGCTAGATAGCTAGCTAAGTAGACAGCTAGCTAAGTAGCCAGCTAGATAGCTAGCTAAATTGCCAGCTAGATAGCAACATGGTGTCAACAGACCGGGAATGACAAAAAGGAGGAACCTGAATAGCATCCCGGCTAACTTTTTAGCCCCAGAAACGTCACCTGCTGTTGTAAAGCAGATGATGTTGACTGTCCAAAGCCTCGGTGGGGTCCTTATTTATGCTTTTACTGCTGAAACGACAACTTGGTATTCAAGAAGAAGTGACCAGGTTTCACCCCCCCACACCCTCATCCCCGATTTTCCACCATCGTAGGGCCTTGGTGGACATGCTACGTCACCAGTCCAGTCCGGTGCAGCAGGACGAGAGGAACAACAGCGTGGCACTGACCATAGTGGACGGCCAGGGGACGCTGGGGAGACCCCCAAAAAACCTCTACGCCCCGGGACTGCCCAGCAAGGACAACAGATGTAAGGACGGACTGATTGATTTTTAGGGCGCAATTCGGTCACTGCGTGGCGGACGGAATGTGGGAATTACAACAATTTGGGGATAAAATAATCATCCAAAAAATATAAGATACAATAACATTGATAGATGTATTCATCATTTGGATATCCAATAAAATATAATAAAGTTCAATTAAATAAAATACAGTAAAATTAACAGAGGTATTCATCATTTGGATCCAATAAAATACGATAACATTAGATCGAATTAAATAAAATACAATAAAATTGACAGAGGTATTCATCATTTGGATCCATTAAAATAAAATACAATAAAATTTATAAAGGTATTCATCATTTAGATCCAATAAAATACAATAAAATTGATAGATGCATTCATCATTTGCATCCAATAAAATAAAATACAGTAAAATACAATAAAATAAAATACAGTAAAATTAAGAGAGGTATTAATCATTTTGATCCAATAAAATAAAATACAATACAATTGATAAAGGTATTCATCATTTGCATCCAATTAACTAAAAATACAAGACAATAAAATACAATAAAATTGATAGAGGTATTCATCATTTGTATCCAATAAAATAAAACAAAATTTAATTTAATACAATAAAATTGATAGAGGTATTCATCATTTGTATCCAATAAAATAAAACAAAATTTAATTTAATACAATAAAATTGATAGAGGTATTCATCATTTGTATCCAATAAAATAAAACAAAATTTAATTTAATACAATAAAATTGATAGAGGTATTCATCATTTGTATCCAATAAAATAAAACAAAATTTAATTTAATACAATAAAATTGATAGAGGTATTCATCATTTGTATCCAATAAAATAAAACAAAATTTAATTTAATACAATAAAATTGATAGAGGTATTCATCATTTGTATCCAATAAAATAAAACAAAATTTAATTTAATACAATAAAATTGATAGAGGTATTCATCATTTGTATCCAATAAAATAAAACAAAATTTAATTTAATACAATAAAATTGATAGAGGTATTCATCATTTGTATCCAATAAAATAAAACAAAATTTAATTTAATACAATAAAATTGATAGAGGTATTCATCATTTGTATCCAATAAAATAAAACAAAATTTAATTTAATACAATAAAATTGATAGAGGTATTCATCATTTGTATCCAATAAAATAAAACAAAATTTAATTTAATACAATAAAATTGATAGAGGTATTCATCATTTGGATCAAACAAAATAAAATACAATAAAATAAAAGACAGTAAAATTAAGAGAGGTATTCATCATTTGCATCCAATAAAATAAAATACAGTAAAATAAAATAAAATACAGTAAAATTAAGAGAGGTATTAATCATTTTGATCCAATAAAATAAAATACAATAAAATTGATAGAGGTATTCATCATTTGGATCCAACAAAATAAAATACAATAAAATAAAAGACAGTAAAATTAAGAGAGGTATTCATCATTTGGATCCAGTAAAATAAAATACATTAACATTGATAAAGGTATTCATTATTTGGATCCAATAAAATTAAATAAAATTGATAGAGGTATTCATCATTTGTATTCAATAAAATAAAATACAATAAAATTGATAGGTGTATTATTCATTTGGATCCAATAAAATACAATAAAATAAAACCCAATAAAATTGATAGAGGTATTCATCATTTATAGCCAATAAAACAATAAAAATAAAAAACTATAAAATTATTAGAGGTATTCATCATTTGGATCCATTAAAATAAAATATAATAAAATTTATAAAGGTATTCATCATTAATATCCAATAAAATGGATAGAGGTATTCATCATTTGCATCCAATAAAATAAAATAAAATGCAATAAAATGAATAGAGGTATTCTTCATTCGGATCCCATAAAATAAAAAAAATAAAATAAAATAATATTGATGAAGGTATTGATCAATTGGATCCAATAAAGTAAAATAACGCATAAGCCAAAGCAACTTTTTTTTTTTTTTTTTATGGGAGCATGACATTACAGGATCGTTACCGTGTGCGCAGAAGGACTGTCATTGTTCTTTTTCATTGTTGTAATTTTTTTTTCAACAAGCGTAGTATTGCCTCTGCAATCATTAGTTAAGATTTTAATTAGCCATTCATGATCGGGTCACTTGGAAAAAAAAAACCTTTGTGAAGGTGTCGAGTGTGCTTGACAAAAAACAAAAAAAAAAAAAAACAAATGATCTCTTGTAGTGGAGAGAAAAAAAATATAAAAAATGCGGCGAGCTGATTGATGATGAAGCATTTTGTGTGTGTTGTTTGAATTCCAGTGGGCAACCTGCAGCACAATTTTATCCACACGTCGGCTTCCAGCCCCAAACATACGGCCACCGTCGGTAAGTGTTTCTTTGTACCCAAAGCGGAACACAAATGCTGCAGCAACACATGTCCACTGGCAAATCTTCATTGAACATATGACCTTTTTTTTAATTTCAAGACGGCGCCGCAAGAGTGGCTGCCTTTACAGCAGCTCCTGTACAGTGATACCTTGGCTTGCGAACTTAATTGATTCCCAGACAGAGTGTGTATCCCAAACATTAATTTCCCATAGGAAGCCATTAAAATGAGAATAATCAGTTCCCAGGTCCCCATAAAACATGATTTTCTACTTTCTAATTTTCCTTAAAACTACAAAAATATACCTTATTTTATGTATAATAAATATGCTATGGTATTATAATTAAAGAAATAAACTGTACTGTATAATAAAGTGGTTTTATTGACCTTTGTGATGGTCGTTTATGGCTTGATGGAATGGAGTGGCCGCTTTCATCAGCATTAAACACTTGATGACGAACGTAGGAATGATTCCTTGGAAGCTTTGGCAGCTTTATCGTCAGAACTGTCTGCCTCACCATGACGAATGACACTCTGAATCCCTGTACGACGCTTAAAGTTCTCGAACCATCCGTGGCTCACCTTGAAATCGTCGATTGATGACGAACTTCCAGGTTGCCTCTTGACGACATACGAGTGAAGTTGCCGTGCTTTCTCTGCCATAATTTTACCTTGTTCCTCATATATTATGTTCTGTTTAGCAGGGTTGATAGCTTTTCGCATCAAGTGTACAGATGGCTTGTGCGGGTTATTTGTGGAGCCTGATTGATGGGATTTTTTTTTAACCTTGCAGTCTACACTCTGCCTTTGAACTATCAATAAAGTTGAAACGAGTCAAAATTTCACTGTGCTTTCTATCAATTTTCTCACTCTCTGTCGCCTGCCTATTTATTTTAATTTGCAGCTTTGTTTCTGTAACCCCTCCCTCCCACGCTGCGTTCTTGACCAATCACGTGCGGCTTTAACCGAAGACTGAGGGTGGGGAATAGAGGACAAAAACAAGTCGGCTGCCATTTCCTTGTTAGGAGAATGGGCTCGTTCGCGAGTGACACATCACTCGTTGTGGCGCTCCGTGTGTATCCCCAAAAAATAGTTTGTATGCCAAGATTAAATTCTCATGAATTTAACGTTCGTAAACTGAAAGGTTTGTTAGCCAAGGCGTTCGTAAGCCAAGGTATCACTGTATTTTGTTTTTCTACTTCTTTCTTTCGTTGCATCTTCCTTTCATCAGTTTGCTGCTGCGAAATGTCAATTTCTCCACCGCGAGACTAATAAAGGTCAATCCAATCCCTGCACAGAACGCACGCCTCGGATGAACAACGCCCAGCTAGCCGCGGGAGGCACTTTGCTCTCCAGTAAGCACAACAACACCAAATCCCAACCCGCCTTCCACCACTCCCTGCACAACCTGGCCCAGCTGCCCCCCTCCTACGAGAGCGCCACCAAGCCGGAACTCAACCGATACTCCTCGCTCAAACGTCTCGGTAAGACGCCATCGGGTACCGCTAACGAATCCTGTTGGCTTTGTGATGGGGAATGAGAAGTTATCATATTTCAAAGTTTCGTGCTGTTATAGGCTTAGTCAACATGTGTGACTCGAATACACAATTGAAGCAACAGACAACCTGGGGTCAATCTGAGGTCAACAGACACAGCTCGTTAAACTGTCATCTTCATCTAGGAGATCTGGCCCTGGACAGAATTTAGGATTTGGGAAACTCCTTTATCACCGAAGCAATTTACGACTTGAAACTCTTTCACAGGAAGAGCTCATTAGCCAGGTTACAAATGTATCAGTTCATGGAAAAGACAATGTGTCATTGCTTACAGCTGTTTGTGCTTAGAACTCAAGAGGTGTGCTATTCTGATCAAGAAAACGTTCACTTTCATTTGCATATAGTCTCAATAAATAGCTTGGCAGAGGGCTGCAGAATTCAGGCGTCTGTCACGAATGGCTACGTCTCCTGCCGGCAGTAAAAGACACTCTTTCTGGGTCCGAGCCTTCGTCCACAGTGTCCGATCGAACATCTCTGACAGTTTGTCATCGGGTCCCGCTAACGAATCGGCTTTGTTCTTTTTTTTCCAGAAAAAGGTCTGGACGAGTACTCGTCCGGTTACTGCACCACCAAGCGCCGTCCCCACACGGCCCAGCCGGCCCTTCAGTCGTCCCAGCACCACCTCCACTGGGGCGGGGACTACACCCTGGGCGGTCGAGGGACGCTGCCCAGACACGCGGCCCGGCCTTGGATCCCGCCGGCGCCGTCCGGCACGCCGGCGTCGCCCACCCCTAACCCGTATCCGCTGGACCTGCCGGAGCCCCACTACAACCCAAACTACGACACCCTGTCCAAACCCAGGAAGGTGAAGTCCAGCGACCAGCTGCTCAACATGGGCGACGTGCCCGGCAACACCGGCACCCTGTCCCGTCTTTCCAAGAACCAACAGCACCAGTACTACAAGGCCATGGCCGCCTCGAGCAAGAACTCCAACGCGCAGACCCTGAGCCGCAAGACCCAAGACCGGCAGGACCGTCAGGACAGACACGACAGGCGCGAGAGGCAGGACCGTCTACTCATGTCCCCGGACCACTTGGAGGAGAGGATGGGCGTCGCGGATCCCTACGCCCACGCCGGGGGGGGCGCGCCCACCCTGCCCCGCCAGCAGAAGGCCCAGTCGCAGCAGAACGTGTGCGCCACCCCCTCCCTGGACCGCCACCACATGATCAAGATGAACTCGCACCCGACGTCCGGCAGGGAGCAGGAGCGAAACCCGGGGGCCGCCGGCCACGTGGCGGGGGGCGTGGGGTGGGCGGGGGAGATGCCCGGGGGGGCCGCGGTCATGGGAACCGGAACCCTCGGGGGTCACAACGCCCGCAGGATGGCTTTCGCTAACAAACGGCAGAACACCATCGAGCAGCTGCACTTTATCCCCGGTGGGGGCGGCGGCGGCGGCGGCGGCGGGGGCAGTCAAATCAGGACCGGGAGCAAAAATGAGGTCACGGTGTGAGCAGGGTGGCGGACCTTGTGCCGAACATGAAGCTCGTGGGCCCAGAGCAACCCCCCCCCCCCACCACCTCCTCCCCCTCCCAGGCTGCATTTAATCGTTTGATTCGCCGCTGCCAGAAATCGAAGCTGGTGACTCATGAAAATATTTGCTTGAAAATTCAGGAGATGAATTTAATTCGACCTCTGACCCCCCCCCACAGCCCCAACTTCTCCCTGTGACCCAGCACAGTCTCAATGTCCTCGCTAAACCGGATTGTGATTGCAGTTACATACCACAAGATGGCAGCCTTTGAAATTCATCCTGAAATTTCACCCCGGAAAGCAAATTTCCCAACTTTTCGAAGCGAAGCTTATTTGGACAAAATCGAATTCACGTGGCAGTGAAACGGCTTGAAAAACGACCACGCAGGAGCGCTCCAGTGGCGCCATAGCATACATCAGCCATATTTTATAAGTGAAGTTGCCATCTTTGCCATATACACAGCAGTGCCATTACTCGCGCCGAGCGGTCGGTAGGGTGGAGGGACGCGACGCAGTACGGTCGGCGCTTTTGAAAATGCACTCAGGAGCCATATTACATCACACACACACAATATATATTATATATATATATATATATATATATATATATATATATATATATATATATATATATATATATATATATATATATATACACAGTAAAGTCTCGTTATATCGATATTCAAGGGAATCCGAAAAAATATTGATATAACCGGGACTATCGATATATCCGATATCGATATAACGAGACTTGACTGTATATATATATATATATATATATATATATTATATATATATATATATATATATATATATATATATATATATATATATATATATATATATATCGATATTCAAGGGAATCCGAAAAAATATTGATATAACCGGGACTATCGATATATCCGATATCGATATAACGAGACTTTACTGTATATATATATATATATATATATATATATATATATATATATATATATATATATATATATATATATATATATATATATATATATATATCGATATTCAAGGGAATCCGAAAAAATATTGATATAACCGGGACTATAGATATATCCGATATCGATATAACGAGACTTTACTGTATATATATATATATATTATATATATATATAAATGTATATATATATATATATATATATATATATATATATATACATATAAAGTATATCGATACTTTTATATATATATATTACATATAAAGTATATATATATACTAATATATATATATATATAATATATGATATATATACTAATATATGATATATATACTTAATATATATATTAGTATATAGTGTATTAGTATATATATATATATATATATATCTATATATATATTATTTATATATATATATATATATATATATATATATATATACATATATATATTTGCGCAGAGATTCAAAGGACTGCTAAAAAAGAAGACGTTGCGGGAATGACAATTTCTGTAAAAAACGGAACCAATTACCCACTGGATGATTTACAACAAAGATGATTCCATTGAATGAGCAGAAGGACGGACGTCGGTGCGTCTTCATCATCGAGCAAAAAACTGAGCCGTACCGCTTCCCATCAGCAAGAGTGACTTTTTTCTCTTGACTTTTCGGGGGGGACTGACGGACGGACGGATCATCCAGGACGCCGCACGCACGTTTATTCCAAGGGTGGACAAACACGGACCCTTCCGTGTTTTCCTCATGTTGCCATGTGACCTTAGCTTCGAGGAGGACGTCTCGCCGGTCGCCGCCATTGCACTGCCAAACGTGTCAAAGACGCTCTGGAAAGACAACGTTGGACATCTGAAGCGGACCGCAAAAAAAAACAACAACAAAATGGGCTACCAAATAACCGAGAGCCATGATTGCAGTGCGTATGAAAAGTCCACACGCTACTGTTTCGATGCTTTTTATGTATTTATTTTTGTCCTAATGCTATGACTCCATTTTGTAGATCCTTTCCTGTAGGCTCCGCCTACATTCATCATGGCTTCAAGATGGCACAACCGTCGCCTTTGAACAAAGAGTGTGTCGACTTTTCACCCGCGCCGTACGTAAGAATAGTCCACTTGCTTTAACGTAACCGAGGGTGATGTTTTAATATTATTTTCATTTTTCTTCTCATATCGATTCAAACAAGAGCACAAAAACGACGCGTCCAGAATGAGTCGAGATATCGCAGAAGTTGCACGTACCCAACATGTCCTTTCAAAGCCATTTTTTTCCTCCGAAAATCGACGAACAAGACAATCACCGTGGCGACGCGTTTTTCGCCAATTGTTCCAAACACGCCAGCTAGCTTGCTTGCTTGCGCGCGGGCGGACGCTTGGAAAAGTGACATTGGGACGTCCAGGAAGCCCTTTTCCAAAAGGCGCTGGGGTATAAACATGGCGAAGAAGGAAAAAAAATGACCCTGATAAAAAAAAAAGATCAATAACAACGCTTATCAATACCAAGGGCTAGCGTCTGCTTCTACACTGTAGTACGTGATTTCTGTGGTCCGTAGAAGATGCTCTTTGCTTTTGTGTTGAGCGTTTTTTTCCCGTCGATAACGATAGAAAATAATGCGGTGGAAAAAATTTGCACAAGCCGGCCGGGGCCTCCATTTTGACCAAAGTACAGGTAACATCCAACTTACGACCGGCTTGACTTACGACCGACTTGATTTACGACCACCTGCACTTATGACAACGACCTCCAGACCCTATTTTAAAAATTTTTGTTCTACGCCTGGCACCGCAACGCGCTAGCAGGTCGGCAACGCTTATGACAATTTGGGCCAGCCAGCCAGCATCTCACTCTCGCACAGCAATCGACTGCGTGATGGCACCAGAGGGGGGACTTTGCGATTCATTTAGCCTCCAAGTCTCTATTCGACATTTTGAATGGATTTCGACTTACGACCGTTTGATCGGAACGGAACTCGGTCGTAAGTCACATGTTGTCTGTACATGTAACATCCGACTTACAACTAGCGCTACTTACACCCACCCGTACTTGCGACCACCCGTACTTACGACCATGACCTCTTTTTTTTCAATTCTACGCCTGGCACCGCAACGCGCTAGCAGGTCGGCAACGCGTGGGACAATTTTGGCCAGGCAGCCAGCATCTCACTCTCGCACAGCAATCGACTGCGTGATGGCACCAGAGCGGGGAGTATATGAGTCATTTAGCCTCAGAGTCTCTATTCAACATTTTGAATGGATTTCAACTTACAACGATTTTGACTTACGACCGTTTAGTCGGAACGGAACTCGGTCGTAAGTTGAATGTTACCTGTATTTTTTTTTCTGGAGAAAAAGGGACACAGATCTCATTTGAACAATCTTCCTTTTACGCAGTGCTCAATGTCGTTGTTCTGAATATGATGGTGTGTTCTTCTTGCTGATGATTATAATTGTTCTGGTTATTATCCGCGATTCTCTTACGATGTGATGTTCATTTACTTGGTGGGGTTTTTTCGTGTTTATCGTTTTTTGGGATGAGTTTTTTTTTTAGCTTCCTCACTAGGTTCTAATTGGTTGGATACATGTGGTTTCCTTGATGCATGCCCGGTTCCGTTCTTTCAAGAAGCATTTCTAGTACGTCCGGACTCTTAAGGTCTGTCATTTTTTCTTGTTTCTTGCTGTACGTACTGTGCCTATAGACCTTGACCTTATGGCGTCTTTATCTAATACAATTTGCTTGGGTTGAGCAACAAAAGTGTATCGGGGAGTATAGTAGTTTACGATGCGCTTTTTATTTTTTGGTTGGTTTTTACCACCCGCCACCAGATAAGAAAAAGTTTCCTGGTTTTGATTCTCGTGTTAAAACCGATGATTCACATCATACACGTGGGATGTTTCATGACACGTTTTTTTGCCGAAAAAGAAAAGTTGCCGGAAAAACATCCGTGCGCATTTCAGGGAAATAGACCCTTTTCAACGTGATACCGTATGTCGCTCCCAATTCGTATTTGCTCACGTCATTAGACTAGGTAGCTAGCTTTCTATTTGAGTTACTTATTTATCGAATTAGCTGTTTATTAGCTAGATAGCTTTCTTCTGAGTAACTAGCTTTCTATCTGTTAGCTAGCCAGCTTTCTAGACGAGTTAGTTCCGGGTTCGGCGCGTGTGGCTGCCACTGCTCACCCACAGAAAAACGTATCCTGTGGCTGTAAAGTGACCTTGAGAGTTTTGAAAGGCGCTTATAAATTAAATGTATTATTATTATTATAGGAGGTGGAATGAGCAGCACAAAAGGGTAATAGCAATGTAAGGAAGCTAAAAGACGATTTGGAATTATTTAATAAGAATTCATGGGTAAATAATAATTAACATTAGTCGGATATTTTTAAGCCAGCAGAGAAGGCTTTGGAGGCCCTGACGGCCCACCACTAATATAAATTCATATGCACGTATTTGTAATCGACATGTTGACAGTGTTTCTACATCCATAAACGTACGCTGTCTAATAGCTAGCTTGCTAGCTTTTTATTTATTGGAGTTATTCCGGCCGGGTTGAGTGAACGCTGGGGCATGTGGCTGCCGCTGCTCACCCACAGAAAAACTGATCCAGTGACTGTAAAGTGAACTTGAGAGTTTTGAAAGGCGCTTACAAATGAAATATATTATTATTATTGTATTATATTGTATTATGAGTGGGCGGCCATTTTATAGGAAACGGTGACGACAAACTTCCGTGATGACGTTGTTCGTTATGCCCCTCGGGGTACGTAGGAACGAGGTTCGACGGTCGGGGTGGGCCCTCGGTGTTGTCTAACTCAAACTAATCTGTTTTTTTAATACCACCACTATCGATTTGTAGTCAGAGGAGCCGTCAAAACGACACAAAAAAGCCCAAAGTCTTCACTTTAATGGCCGGTGGTTCGGTTAGCATGATGATTCTGCCTCTGTTAGCGTCTTAGCATCGCGAGTGTTTGAATTCTCGTTCCCTGCTGTCACGTCACGAGACTCGTTTTTTTTCCTCCATTTGTTTTGGTTTTATTAAATTAACAAATACAAACGACGCTACCGAAGGTAAGACAAAGCTACATATTCCGACGTCACGTTAAAAAGGTCTATTAAAGAGCAAGTAGTATTAGTTTTTTTACGTAGTTTTGAAATTTGAATAGAGCGACGAAAGCTCTGTAGCAAAGTCTGTAAACTCTCACAAGCCATATTCCATCCATACTCACGTTCTCCCACTTTTCTAAATAGTTAATCTAATTTGTGCCAGTAACGTATTTTGTATAGCTAGTACAATCAGAAAACTATTTTGAGTGATATTCTTCATTGATTTGAGAGTTAAAAAAAAAAAGCCAATTCTATGTGCGTATCTAATGAATTGTGAAGTGCCAAACTCATAACGTTTGCAGTCTTTGCTTATATTCTCATGATCTTCTGCTTGGCTATAGCGGTACAACATTGTATATCCTTTTACACCGCTGATAGCAAACTAACAATATACCGGAATGTAAGGGACCTCTTTTTTTATGTTCGTTTTTTTTCTGAGTGAAATGAATGAACATGGTGTGTGATTTAAACCATTATGAATTCATTTAGAGCGGAAGATGCTTAATGGTCACTTGAAATATCGAACAAAAACATTGCCAAAAGTAAAGAACAATTGTCAGGACCGTAATGGTGTCCAGTAGCTTAAAAAAGACATTTATTTTCATGATAATGTTTTAAACACCCCCCCTGCCCCCTTCTCTCTTTTTGTGATTGTTCGACGCATCTGTCTCCTTGGATACGACAATGACTTACAGAGAATTTGTAAAATAAAGTTTGTGGGAAATATAGTTTTGTCTTTTTATTTCTTATGGGTAGTACATATGACATAAAAAGTCTAATCTAATTAGCTTGCTGTCTAGCTATCTATCTAGTTATCTATCTCGCTATCTACATGAACTCGTCATACAAAATGTCCGACTCGCCATTTGCACTTGAGCTATCTAGATATCGAGCTTGCTATCTGGCTGCCTATCTAGCTGGATACCTAGCTGGCTATCTATTTGCTAGCTATTAGCCAGCTGGCTATCAATTTGTTATTTATTGGCAAGCTAATCTCGCTATCTAGCTGGCTATCTAGCTGGCTACCTTGCTACATATCTATTTGATATCTATTTGCTTACTAGTTATCTAGCTATCTACCTAACTAGTTATCTATTTGCTATTGATATGCTATCTATTAGCTATCTAGATAGCTAGCTATTTGCTAGCGATATACTATGTATTGCTATCTATTTATCTTTCTGTCGGTCTAGCTATTATTAGTTATCCATTAGCCGGCTAGCTAACTTTCTATATATACCTAACTAGCTAATTCCTTGTGTGTTCTACATACTTGGCAATAAAGATGATTCTGGTCTATCTATCTTGCTATTATTAGTTATCCATTAGCCAGCGAGCTAACGTCTATATATACCTAACTAGCTATCTATTTGCTATCGATAGGCTAGCTATTCACTATCTATTCACTATCTATCTAGCTATTTATTTGCTATTGATATGCTATCTATTAGCTATCCATCTATATTGCTATTATTAGTTATCCATTAGCCAGCGAGCTAACTTTCTATATATACCTAACTAGCTATCTATTTGCTATCGATATGCTAGCTATCTATTTGCTATCGATATGCTATCTATTCGCTATCTAGCTAGCTATTGATTAGTTATCCATTAGCCAGCGAGCTAACTTTCTATATATACCTAACTAGCTATCTATTTGCTATCGATATGCTAGCTATCTATTTGCTATCGATATGCTATCTATTCGCTATCTAGCTAGCTATCGATTAGTTATCCATTAGCCAGCTAGCTAACTTTCTATATATTTGAGTTATCGTGAGTGTTGAGTGAACGCTGGTGCATGTGGCTGCAGCTGCTCACCCACAGAAAAAAACACTTATCCTGTGACTGTAAAGTGACCTTGAGAGTTTTGAAAGGCGCTTATAAATGAAATGTATTATTATTAATACTAGTGAGTCATGTATTCATATTATAGGTTGCATCTTCCAATGATTACCAAACAAAAAAAAGTAGAGAAAATGACATTTTACTTTGAAGGAGAGAATCATCCAAAACAAAGAGGATAATGGCCTTTGAGGACCAGTTGGAGTTGCCCACCACTCAACTGGTGCTCAACAACCCGAGTTAACATAATAAAAGCAATGCAGAGAGAATGCAGTGCAGAAATATGGCTTAACGCGTACATAAATGGAACAAGTTGTATAATGCCCGGGCAACGCGGTTATGCAGTAGCTGTGGGAGTGGAGAGCTCCACTTGTGATATATGAAATGAAAAGTAGCAAGAGTCCTCAAACAACTGTCTCGCCTGCACAAAGTGAGAGTGCCCTTTGCGCTTTCGCCAAGGCAACCGAGTTTATTATTCCAGGAGACGTCCTATCGTTGCGTTTATTGCAGTGGGCTGCTTTTGGGAACGGGAAGGAAAGAGCACAGAAATGTTGCTCTTGAGTCGACCCCCGAAGTACCATTGGGGCGGGCGACTTGTACATTTGTAGTTTGCGTGAATCGCCACCAGGGGGTGCAAAGGGCTTCTCAGCTACACTTGAATGACACTTGATATCATCATCATCATCATAATAATAATAATAATACATTTGATTTCTAAGCGCCTTTCAAAAGTCTCAAGGTCACATTACAGTCACAGGATCCGTTTTTCTGTGGGTGAGCAGCGGCAGCCACATGCGCCAGGGTTCACTCAACCTGGAAGTAACTCAAATAGATAGAAAGCTACCTAGGCAATAGCGATATAGATAATAATAATACATTTAATTTCTAAGCGCCTTTCAAAACTCTCAAGGACACTGTAAACTTTACAGTCACAGGATATTTTTTCTGCGGGTGAGCAGCGGTAGCCACACACGCCAGCGTTCACTCAACTCTGATAAATAATAATAAGAATACATTTCATTTACAAGCGCCTTTCAAAACTCTCAAGGACATTTTACAGTCACAGGATATTTTTTCTGCGGGTGAGCAGCGGTAGCCACACCCACCAGCGTTCACTCAACCCAGAAGTAACAGTAAAAAAAATTTAAAAAAAGCGAAATAAATAATATTTATTTATATAATAAATTATTAAATTATAATAACAAAAACTTGTTTTATACAAATAAAAGTAAAAGAAATTAATAAATATAATGTAAAAATAAAATAAAAATAATAATAATAAAAAAAAAATACAATAAAATACAAATTAAATAAATGACAACAATATAAAATAAAAATACTAATAAATGAATAAATAAATAAATAAATAAATAAATAAATAAATGGGTGTGTAGACAGACAGGCAGAAAGACAGACAGACAGACATCCCAGGCTTATTTTGGGGGCTACATGGCCTAAGTCAAGCAAAACAACAGAAAAAATTGAGGAGCCATTTGGGAGCCAAAAGAGTCGGAACATTGTAATGAGCCGAGCCAAAAGAACCGGCTCTCTGACAAAGCCGGAATTCCCATCACTAATTTACACATTGACACATTTAAATACAGATAGAAAGATAGCTAGCTAGCTAGATCGCTAGCTTCTAAGAAAGATGTGGAATATTCGTATTGTGTTGCTTGCAAAAAAGACATGAAAGTAGCTGCCTCTCGTTTCTATGATTTAAAGACGCATTTCGATACAAGAGCCACGCCAAAAACGTAGAAGTCTGGAAAACATATCGATCATACAATAGCATACAATAGAGAACACTGGAGTAATTAAGCAACACTTGTAATGTCATCATTTATTAAGAATATGTACAGAATAATATAACGAAACACGTGTACAATATAACATGTTAAACTACATAAATAAACACGTTTGAAAAAAATATGGTGTACTATTACTTTGTATTTCCTAAGGGAAAATACGACAGTTTGGAGCCGTGGACGTTGACAGGTATGCATTGTCTGTCTGTGTTGCAGTCCAAAGTGAAACTTCGATTTATCAGGTGATTTTTTTTCTTTAGTGCAGTGGAGAAATGATCGTATGTACAAATGAATAATGGCCAGAATAAATTGCAGCACGTCTTCCAAACGAAGCAAGAGTCCATCATCCAGCCATGGTGCTGCTGACTGCTACCCGGAAACATTAGGACAGCCGGAAAGGACCGATGTTCGAGGAGCACACGTCATTCCCATTTTTTAGCCCCCAAATAATTAGCGACCACCACCAGTCCAAACCTCCCGTCGCCTAATAGCGTTACTAAGCCCCTTTCTTTTCCCCTCGCCGAGACTCGAGTTGGGTGCGGAAGGACGACGGCATTATCGGTCGATGATTAGTTTCCGTCCGGAGGGAGACCGACAGGCGGGGAAAACGGGCTGCCGGACTCGCTATTAGCCTTTTGGCTCGGCGTTGCTGAAAATGGATCTGGCTAAGCACTGGAACGCAGCTCGCAGCAGTGGGAACGAAAGCTAGCTGCCAGCTCGCGGCTAATAGCTAGCTTTGCTCGAAGAAGAAGGCGTGACAGGGCCGCATCCTTCTTTCACCTTCTCCACGCCCAGGTACGTCTATTTTATGTCCAAATAAAACAATCCGGGCCGATAAAAATGACAGTTAGCTTCCCAAGTGTAGCCTGCGTATGTTTTATACGGATGTTTGTACTATGGCTAACGTTAGCATGGTGCACCTACATTTCCTTACGAAGACTGAACAGCTTCACACTATCGGACCCATTTAAAAGACCAAGACCTAGGTGATTTGTAGACTTCGTTCATATTTACTCTTACATTTTTTCCTATTTCTGTGGATAAATCTCATTCTTTAAAATGTCCCGTTGTTAACTTAGCATATTTGAACCCGCCTCCAGTGTTTACACTGTGCAGCAAGGGCGATGCTAACGTGTGCGCTTCTTTTCTTCGTTTCTCCTCCATCACCCCCAGAAGCACCTGGATTGATGCTTTACCCGAAAATGCGAGTCGGCCCATACGACGATCAAAAAAATCCCTCGCTCGTTGTGCAAAAGCTCCTTCGAATCGATTGGAGAAAACGGTAAGAAGTGAAGAGGTGAGCTAGAAAAAAAACACACTACGACGTATAAACTGAAACATTGGAATACAGACAAATGATTAAAATACAATACACAGAAAGGAGTACCTTGGCTTGCGAACTTAATTGGTTCCCAGACAGTGTGTAAGGTGAAAAGTGTGTATCCCAAACATTATTTTCCCATAGGAAACCATTAAAATGATGAGAATAATCCGTTCCCATGTCCCCATTAAACATAATTTTGTACTTTCTAATTTTCTAAGATTTAAAACTACACAAAATATACAGTAAAGTCTCGTTATATCGATATTCAAGGGAGTCTGAAAAAATATCGATATAATCGGGACTATCGATATATCCGACCCTGTTTGCATGTAATTTTCTCCGTGCGTGCATAGAAATAGTATCGATATAACTGGGACTATCGATATATCCGATATCGATATAACGAGACTTTACTGTACATTGTTTTATGTATAATAAATGTGATATGGTATTATAATTAAAGAAATTAACTGTACTGTATAATAAAGGTGTTTTGTTTACCTTTGTGATGGTCGTTGATGGCTTGATGGAACGGAGTGGCCTGTTTCATCAGCATTAAACACTTGATGAGGAATGTTGCCTTCTTCTTTAACCATCTTGAGGAATCAATCAGAAAACCTTTATTCGTCCCACAATGGGGGCATTTGCAGCCCAGGTGCTTTCTCTGCGATAATTTTACCTAGTTCCTCATCAATTGTGTTCCGTTTAGGTGGGTTGATAGCTTTTTGCATCAAGTGTACAGATGGCTTGTGCGGGTTATTTGTGGAGCCTGATTGATGGGAATTTTAACCTTGCAGTCTACACTGTGCCTTTGAACTATCAAAGTTGAAATAAGTCCAAATTAAATTTACACATCTGACACTGTCAACCAAAATGAAGCATTGTTGTCCTTGTCAAGACTTAATTTGTTAAATGATACTGGCATTAAATCTTGCTAGATTGCACAAATTATCATTGTGTAACTGTTTGGTGTATTATACTTTACTTTTATTGAATTTATTTTGCTATTATTATTATGATTATTATTATAATTAGTAATCATCTCTCACTTGTAAAAGTGAGACGTTTGAACGTTTATTTAGCGTCTACGCTCTTACCCAACAGAACCATTTCAGGGTAAGTTGTAAAATATCCAATTGTCATTATTTTTACTTATCTGACATGGCCGCTGAATACATGGCAGTCCCACATGATTGGATTAGCCTTTATTAGTGTCACAGTGGACACATTTATAGTTCACAGCAGCGAAGTGATGAAAGTAAGAGGAAAGGAAGAAGTAGAAAAACAAACTACAGGTAAGGCAGCCACTCTCACGGTGCCATCTTGAAGTCAAAAGAAAACAAAATAGTATGACAACACAAAGACACATCAATTCAATCCAAAGCACTTTCTGCACCTTTTTCTGTTGCGTGATGCAGTTGTAGATGAAAGGGTCAAAGCGTCCTTTTCACCAGTGGATCAGGAACGTCATGTGAAATGTTCACATCTGCTACAAGTTAAATATTGAAACGACTGGCACTGATAGTCCTCCTAAATCAAAAACAGTGCTGGTATATTCGCGCTGCCGAAAAGCCGCCAGCGCTCAGCACGCTCTCCTCTTTGTTGAATGTCGTGGCCCAAAATGCTGAAAAACGATCCTTATCCGTTCCACGTGACGCAGAACAACACAAAGTGACAAAAGAAAAAGACAAAAACAACAAAAAAAAGCACGGCTCTCATGAGAGCTTGCTGACAGCTGCCACCTCGGGCGCCATCTTGGAAGGGGCGCCATCTTGGAAGGGGCACCATTTTGGCCCTTTTGTTGAGCTCAATCTGCCTCACTTGTTGTTATTTCAATGCCGATCAGTGCTGGAAGATATGACTTCCTTCTGTGACGTGTATTTTTCTTTAAATTGGTGTCTTTTTTTTTCCCCCAGCGCCAGGTTCTTCTCGGCTGAAGACAGATGAGGAACCTCACTTTAGAACAAGGAAAATATCCAAGTAGGAACTCGCAAAGCAAACAAGAGGAGGACGATTGAGCTGCTTTGGTGTAAATAATTCAAGGCAAGTTGGATGGACCGCTTGTGTTTTATTTTTATTGTATTTTTTTAATAGTTGTGCTTTTGGGAGTAAATTGTGAGCAGTGGTTGATCGCGAGGACTGACGGTTGTTTTTATTCAGTCCCGATAGGAATCTTGAAATTGACTATTAAGCATCTTTGGACAAAAAAAAAAACCCTTTTCACAGAAGCATATCCTGGCCTTTTTTCTGTCCTCAAGGCGTCTCAAAGCTTTTTTTTTTCCCCCTCCTCGACGCCTCCATTTTGGGACTCTTTTCGCCGCCAATCACTGGAATTTTGACTTTAGCCCGCCCCCTGCCGGCCCTTCACGCGCATGTGAGTGTGGGGAAATGTTCCAGTTTGGCAAATACAATTTGGACATAATCGAGATGTTAAGTGGGCACCAAGCCCACCAGTTCAAAGGTCTCGGCTTAGAACGACAACTGCAGCATCAGCAGCAGGTGCAACTCCACCAGCACCAAGTCCAGCAGCAGCAGCAGCAGCAACAACAACAGCAGCAGCAGCAGCAGCAGGCCGAGTCGTCAGGAGCTCTTCTGTCCGGACTTGGCTTGGGCCCCCTGCAGGGGTCAAGAGGTAACGCCTTTTCCGATTCCGCCTCCATTTTTGCCAAGATGAGTGCCCCCCCTCCCCCGCCTTTACAACAGCAGCCTTCCTCCTCCTCCTCGTCGTCGTCGTCGTCCCAGAGCTCTCGTTCAAAGTCCAGCAAGATGAGCAGCGGCGGCGGCGGCGGCGGGTCAAGCCATCCTTCGGGCTACCCGCAGTTCCTGCGCTCTTTCCACCCGTCCGAGGCGGCGCTAGCGCAGGAACAAGCGCGCCCGAGCGCCGCCCGCTTTGAGCACTTTGCCGGAGGGAGCGGCGGCGCCAGCGCCGGGGCGTTGGGCGGATTGGTCCCGTCGGCGCCTCCGCCCCCTCCTCCTCTGCATCCCGGCCCCCCCTCGTCCTCCCCTTCCCCTTCCGGCGCCGTCAGCTCCTTGGCGGCGCCCCCGTCTGACGCGCGCAGCCTCCACCAGCAGTTTAGCTGCATGCTAGCCGCCAATCAGTACTTCCTGTCCGGGGTGCCCGCCAACGCCGGTTTAGAGCAGTTTCTGGTCCAACAGGGCGGCCATAACCATTTGGGGATCGGTTTAAGTCAGTCCGCCGGGGGGGAGCCCGGCGCCGGGCCGGCCCCGCCCCCGACGCTGCATTCCGCCCACCCGCCTTCGCGATCGCAGCAGGCTCCGCCCCAGCAGCAGCCGCTTGCGCCTCACCCGCTTTCTCACCCTCATCCCCACCACCCGCTACACCCGCCGGGGTCGCAGCCCCCGTCGCTGGGCGGCTTTGACTTCCAGGGCATCCCCGTGCTCTCCACCAATCAGATCGCTTCGCTCATGCAGCAGGAAGGAAGTTTGCCGCTTCCTTTGCCGCTTCATTTGTCCTTATCCAAGGATGACGGCGGTAAAGGGGAAAGCGGGGGCCCCGGTAGCGGTCGCAGGAAAAAGGCCATGGCGGGCTATTTGCCCCAGCGAAAATCGGAAAGCGTTAGCGCTAATGCTAGCGGCGTAGCGCTTAGCCATAGTCAGCCCCCTCCGGCGTTAATTGGGAATCCGGGCGTGAGCTCCTCATCCCTTCTCGCTTCATCATCTTCATCCTCATCCGTGGTTTCTTCTTCTTCTTCTTCTTCTCCTCCTCCGCCGCCGCCGCCCCCCCACTTACTAACGATTCCCCCCTTTCCAAATCCCTTAACTTGAGCTCCACGCAAGCCACCGAATCGGACGCCGAGTCCGTTTATAGCTGCGGCGAGTGCGGCAAAAGCTTCCCTCACCTTTCCAGCCTGCGCAGGCACATGCGCATGCACGAGCCCACGGCGGCCGGCACCAGCAAAGCCGGCGCCGCCGGCGCCGCCGCCTGCCCCAACCCCGTCCACATTAAAAGCCAGTCGGACCCCAACGTCCCCCATTCCACCCAAGACCCCCCCCGACCCTCGTCGGCTCGTTGCCCGAGCCCGGACAAAATCTTCCGCTGCCCCGATTGCGGCAAAGGCTTTAAGAAAAAAGGGCACCTCCTGCAACACGGCGTCCTGCACTCGTCGGCCCGCCCGTACGGCTGCCCCACCTGCTCGCGGGCGTTTAACCGGCGGGAGTCGCTGACGCGCCACGAGAAGATTCACGAGGAAAAACCGTTCCGCTGCCCCGCCTGCGGTCGCGCCTTCCGCGAGAGCGCCTCACTCCTCAACCACGCCGCCTCGGGCACCTGCGGGAAGCCCGCTAGGGGACCTAAAGGAGCGCCGGGCGGCGCGCCGGCGGGCCGGGGAGGTGACGGAGGGGGCGGGGCTTATCGGGGCGGCGTTTACGGGAAAGTCGAGGAGAAGGAGGGCGTTAGCGTCGGCGGGGAAGGAGAGCAAAAGTCGGCTAGGCTAGCGGGGGGTCCGTTTGCGTCGGGTTCGAGCGACAGGGACGACGACGGAGCCGACGCGAAATACCCCACTGACTACTCTGGGAATCGTTACACAGGCTACCACGAAGACCACCGTTCTCAAGCTAATCCGTCTCCGTGCTACTCCGGCGCGTCCCCCTGCGGCAGCGGGATGGCCGCCGGCCCGGCTCTGAGAAAGGCGCCCCTGGCCCCGACCCTGCACCCGCACTCTCAGAGCCACAACCAGCAGCAGCAGCAGCAGCACCACGTCCACCACGTCCACCCGCAGCCGCACCTGCCGCTTTCCTCGCTCCTGGACGACTCGGAGGACGACGTCACCAGCTCCGTCAATAACGCCATCTCCGCCATCACCGCGGCGAACCGAGACGACCGCGGCGACATCATCGGGGGTCTTCTGGGGGGGCTCGGCTTGGGCCCGCTGGGTTCGCCGTCCGCATCCGGTACGGACAAGAACTTCCGAGCGGGCGATCCGCAAAACGTCGCCGGCGCCAAAGCCAAACGCCCCCGCAAACCCCGAGCCAAGAAAGAGCCGTCGGCCGACGGGCAACCCCCCAAACGTCGTCAGTACGCCCCCCGGATGTCGACGGGCGGCCTCCCTCGCACTCACCTCTGCAGCGTCTGCGGTAAAGGCTTCGCGCGGCGCGAGACCCTACGCCGCCACGACCGCATCCACACCGGCGAGAAGCCCCACCACTGCGCCGTTTGCGGCAAATATTTCCGCGAGGCTTTTCACCTCAGCAAGCACCAAACGGTTCACTCGGGCGCCAAAAATTACAAATGCGGCATCTGCGGGAAGGAGTTTGGCTACTCGCAGAGTCTCCGGCGCCACAGTAAACTCCACCAGAAGGGCGAGACGGAGGAGGTGCCCGCCGCGCCCGCTACGCCCGCCCCGGACGGCTTTAACCCCGCCCCCCAATGCGCCGTCACTCAAGACGGGGCTCCGAACCAAGCGTATTACCAGTACCCGCAAGACGTCAAGCCTCCCGATGCGCAGCCCCCGGCCCGCCTCTACACCTGCGCCATCTGCTGGAAGTCCTTCCGCCACCACTTCCACCTGACGGCGCACCACCAGACGGTCCACCAGGGCGGCGGCGACAAGCATTTCTGCTGCGAAGTGTGCGGGAAGTCTTTCGCTTACTCCAACAGTTTGACGCGACACCGCCAATCGCAGCACGGAGTCACCCGGGGCGAGGCGGACGCCCGTCAAGATGGCGGCGGCGGCGGTTCGGTCGACGACAGGGGAGGAGCCGACGTCAACCAATCGGCGTCGGAGAGCGAGGCGGCCGCCAACGCCCTCCTGCGGATGGCGCCGGGCGGCGACGGCCACGCGGCACCGAATCTCAACGCCGTCGCCCATCGGCAGGCGCCGCGCCGCCGCAGCAGCCGGCCGGTTATTCGCCGCTCTTTTACGACGCGGCGGCAGCTCCGCCGTCATCGTCGTCCTCTGGCGCCCTGTCCTACTCGCAGCCCCTCCCCCCCAATTCCACCCTCATGCCGCCCCACCACCCGCACTCCCCCGCCGGCGTGAAAGGGGAGCACATCTACCCGGCCGGATCGCGCAGCCGCACCCTCCACACCACCGCCCCCTTCCAGCCCCTCACGGAGCCCCCCTCCACCGAACATCACCATCTGCATCACCACCACCATCATCATCATCATCACCCCCACCTTCATCCTCCTCATCTTCAGCCCCCGCGCCGCCTCGACGGCGGCGATCCGTCACCGCACGGTGAGCTCAGACGGCGCAAGAAGAACAAAAAAACGGACGCTGGGGGCAAGCGGCGGGGAAGTCGCGGCAAGATCAGGGGTGGGCCGACGGGCAAAAAACAAGGTTCGCTTCGCTTGACCATCCGGCGCGGCGAAGGATCCGGCGCGTATAAACTCGTCCACGGCGCCGGCGTCAAGTTCCTGGCTTCCTTAAAAGTTCCCGTCAAGCGTTACGGCTGCCCGACTTGCCCCGCTTCGGTCTTTTCCCGCAAAGCGACTCTCCTCGTCCACTTGGCCGTTCGACACCCACGGAAAGCCCAAAGCACCCGACGGCGACTTGGCTGCGTCGTATGCGGGAAACAATCCCGGACGCCTTTGGCGGCGTTTGTCCATCGGGCTTCTCATCGCGCACGAGGGACTTTCGCCTGCCGGCGCTGCCCGTACCGCTTCTGGAACGCCGTCCTCTTGCGTAGGCACGAGGCCTCTTGCCGCCCCTCCGCCGCCGCCGGGCCTCGAAACACACCGAAAGATAGACAGACGCCGTATCCCCCGCCGCCGGAATCCTACAGATATTGACCCCACGCCGCCTCCCGCCTCGATGATGACTTTTGGAATAAAAAGGAACACTCGGTGCTTAGTTGACGACTGAGTGCTAACAACTACTGTAACGCATCGGATGAAAAATCAGCTTAAATGCTTCCAGGAATCATAATTAATAATGTGACTGTTTTCATAGGATGACTAACTAACTAACCCCTTAAAGGACAACCGACACCATTTTTTTGTTTCCTAACTGACACCAGAAACACGTTTTATAGCATCTAAAATACCCAAAACACGCAGGATGATATTTTTAGTCAAATTCAAAACAACAATAAAAATGACTTCGAGGTGTCCCAAAACTGCCAGAAAATGAGCTCGGAACTGGGTGAGATTCACAAAGTCCCGCCCCCTTGTTCGTGATGTCTCGCCAGGATACTCCTTCACAAACTGCCTTGCTCCAGAATCAAAACAATGGCTTCAGATTCGGTACTCATCCAGTTATGAATATGATTCAAATAGTTCTGAAGAGGAAAGCATAAATGTTTGCAATCGATTCAAGAAGTCCTTCCGTATCAATTCGAGCCATCTGGACTCCAATGTAGTGTCCCAGAAAATGCACAAGATGGCGCCCAAGCGCTGATTTGTCTGCTGGGAATTTGTGTCAACTAGTATCAAATAGTAGTCTTGGTGCAACACACAACGATTCACCATGGCGTTATGTATGTAGTTTTCCTTCTAATTTCGCCATCAACACAAAGTTTTCAGACCAAAGTACCCAAAATGCATTGTGTGTCACTTTCTCGGTCAGGGGCGTTCCCTCCGTGACGTCACGTCAGGAATCGCCACCAACTCGAAAACAAGACTTCCTGAATATTCAGCGCGAGTCTTAAAAGGTAAAATGTAGCTATATGCTATGTAATCTTTGTAAAATACGCTCAGTAGTAGTTATTTGAAGTGATAGACGCAACTTGTCCGGAGGTGTCGGTTGTCCTTTAAGTGCATTGACACTGTGCGGTTGCTAGGCAAGTTTAGCTAACCTTCCTTGCACGTGTATGGCTCCTATTCTAACCCGCACACTTTTATTTTTAATTTTTGCTGTATGATAAACTGTGTCTCTGCTGTGTACTTTGTATGGTTCATGTAGCACCTCTGAGGATTTTTATTTTATTTTTTTAAACATGTAAAAGTACTTTTTTTAAAGTAGGATTTAGGGACTTTGGGATGAAGACATTTTGTTGGATCGTCTCTCATGCGTGTCTGTTCTTTGGTCAAGTTTATTTTGTATTTTTTTTTTTGGGCTGAGATGATATGATGGCTTATTCAAAGTATATCCCAAAATGTTTTTTTTTTGGTAGTGTAAATTTGATATACACCTTAGTGATTATAATCACGTTTAGATAAAACATGTTGGTGGTAATTAGTATCAAGGGTTTTTCTCTTTCTACCTTCGGCCTTTTTGCCAAAATGAAGAAACTTACAAAAAGCCTTGCTTATTATTTTGGCTTCATGTATTTCAAAAAAAGAAAAACTTTCTTATCCCGTGACTGTAAAGTGTCCTTGAGTGTTTTGAAAGGCGCTTAGAAATTAAATGTATTATTATTATTATTTTATTTTTCCCCTTTGCTTTTATACCAAGGGATAGAACGCAAGGTGCAGTAAACATGTAAACTCTTAAAGGACAACCGACGTCCCTTTTTTGTTTCCTTACTGACATCATAAAAACGTTTTATAGCATCTAAAATAGCCAAAACACGCAGTATATTTTTAGTCAAATGCAAGACACCAATAAAAATGACTTAAAGTGTCTAAAAAGTACTTCAATTTGAAACCGGAAGTGGCCAGTTTCAGGAGGTCCCGTCCGTCCCCATGTTCGATGTGTCACGGCAAGAACAAAACAATGGCTTCAGATTTGGAAAATATACTTTCTTGTTACTCATCCAGTTATGAATATGATTCAAATAGTGAAGAAGAAAGCATACATGTTTGCAATCGATTAAAGAATTTATTCCGTGTCATTTTGAGGCATCAGGGGTGGGAAATGTCGCACCCAAAAAAGGCAGAACATGGCGACAAAGCCGTGTAAGGAATTCATCAGCCCGTTTCCACAGGCTGATGAATTCCTTACATTGAGCTTTGTCGCCCTCTTCTGCCTCTTTGTGGTCCTACATGACGTTTTCAGACCAAAGTACAGCAAAATGCATTGACGTGATGGAAGGACTGCTACAATGTGTCCTTTTTTTCAGTCAGGGGCATTGCTTCAGTGACGTCACGTACGGACTCGCCACCAACTCAAAAACAAGACTTCCGGAATATTCAGCGCGAGTCTTAAAACGTAAAAGTAAAAGTCATTTGAAGACATTTGACAAATTATGGACACAACTTGTCCAGAGACGTCGGTTGTCCTTTAACACCCATTTTTTGTCTCATGTTATTTGTACGCTCTTTTTCGCAATGATTATTTCTAAAGTACTTCACTTTGTGTTTTAATACAAGGACCTATTCTCGGAGAGTAAATGTAACTCTTCTGCGTATTTATGGATGTAACCGAATTTCATAACAATCTTAGACTGAACCGCAACTTTTTAGTGCATCGTAATCATGTTTTCGTCGCGCTTTATTGGTTTATTTTTTTTCTTCTAAAGATGTTCATTTCCTCACATAAAATGTCCCATGTTTGTTTCATGCCTTGTTTTTTTTTTCTTTGAAAGAAAAAAAATCTATAGTTTTAGTAGATTTCTATCACTTTATTTCCTGAAAAGCCAGTACGTAGTTGATTATATTTGAAATGAATAAACCTTGAGTGTAATAACTGGTTTCCGTTTCTTTAATCCTAGCGATATCGGCGGATGTTCTGGAATTGGGAGACATTTTGGGTTACAAAATTCTTAAAATGGATGCCCTTACCAATCTGAAATTCGACAATAATAATCGTTTAAATACAAATACTTGGTTTGTTAGTCTGAGTGAGGTAGCAAAAGCTAGCTAGCTGGTTGCTCTAATCATGACAACAGAATAAAAAATCGTGACCAATCTTTCCTTTCGCTACCGGTTATTTTATCAACATTCATTGTGTCATATTTTTTAATTGGTATTTTGATATCCTTAAAGGACAACTGACACCATTTTTTTGTTTCCTAACTGACATCAGAAACATGTTTTATAGCATCTAAAATATCCAAAACACGCAGGCTGATATTTTTAGTCAAATGAAAAACAACAATAAAAATGGCTTAAAGTGTCCCAAAACTACTTCAAAATGATCCCGGAAATGGCGAGTTTCAGAAGGTCCCGCCCCCTTATTCGTGAAGTCACGCCAAGACGTCTTGCATTGCTGGAGAATCAAAACAATGGCTTCAGATTCGGAGAATATGCTTTCTTGTTACACATCCAGTTATGAATATGATTCAAATAGTTCTGAAGAGGAAAGCATACATGTTTGCAATCGATTAAAGAAGTCCTTCCGTGTCATTTTCTGGCGTCTGGACTGCAATGTAGTGTCCCAGAAAATGCACAAGATGGCGCCCAAGCTCTGTTAAAAATGGGCTGATTTATCTGCTGAGAATTTGTGTCAACTAGTATCAAATAGTAGTCTTGGTGCAACACACAACAATTCACCATCCCGTTATTTATGTGTTTTCCTTCTAATTTCGACATCAACACGAAGTTTTCAGACCGAACAAAGTACCCAAAATGCATTGTGCGTCGCTTTCTCGGTCAGTGACAATACCTACCGTGACGTCACGGTAGGTATCGTCACAAACTCAAAAACAAGACTTCCTGAATATTCAGCGTGAGTCTTAAAACGTAAAATAGAGCTAATACGCTCAGTAGAAGTGATTTTACAAATTATGGACACAACTTGTCCGAAGGTGTCGGTTGTCCTTTAAATACAAATAATAGTATAAGCTAGTTGCTCAAATCACCGTAACAGAATAAATAATCTTGACCAACGTTTCCTTTCGCTACCGGTTATTTTATCAACATTCATTGTGTTATATTTTGTAATTTATTTGTATTTTGATATCGTTAAGGCAGCATTTTGGACAGTTTGACACAAAAAAAGTTCCGTTTGTTTCGAACGCCGACGCACTTCCGGGTGACGACAGAATCCCGCGAAAGAAAGAAATCAAGTCACCTTCACAATGTGTCCACTAGGTGTCAGTAAACAACACCGGACCGTGTTTCTCACTCTCCAGCTTGGCTAGGCCGTCCAAGTCACGTGGAATTGCATTGTGACGAGGCACAACAGCGACGCGACTGCCATTTCTGCCCGCGCTTTTCACCGTGAAACCAGAAAAGTGGCCGAATGTAAGCATTCGTATCTCTTGGGCGTGAAGGGGGGGAAGTTGATCTGGATTTCAAACCCAACTTGGACCATCGCCGAGTGCTCAAAATGTACAACCGCCTAAAAGTTGTCATCATACGAAGTCAAAATCAGTAAGTCCGAATCACCCAAAAGAGGCCCATCAATGTACGTCAGAGATCGTCAGGTGTTCTGATTGTTCACTTAAAGGACAACCGACGTCTCCGGCCGGACAAGTTGTGTCTATAATTTGTAAAATGGCTTCAAATGACTTCTACTGAGCGTATTTGACAGATTCCACCGCATGTAGCTATATTTTACCTTTTAAGACTCGCGCTGAATATTCAGGAAGTCTTGTTTTTGAGTTGGTGACGATTGCTGGCGTCACGTCACAGAGGGAACGCTCCTGACCGAGAAAGCGACACACAATGCATTTTGGGTACTTTGTTTGGTCTGAAAACTTCGTGTTGATGGCACAATTAGAAGGAAAACACATAAATAACGCGATGGCGAATCGTTGTGTGTTGCACTAAGACGACTATTTGATACTAGTTGACACAAGTTCCCAGCAGACAAATCAGCCCATTTCCAACGGAGCTCGGGCACCATCTTGTGCATTTTCTGGGACATTCTAGAGCAAGGCAAGACGTACTGGTGTGACGTCACGAACTGGGAGCGGGACTTTCTGAAAATGCCCAATTCACACCTCATTTTTTTTGCAGATTTTGGACACTTTAAGTCAGGGGTGTCAAAGTCATTTTTTTTTGCCGCGGGCCACATTGTAGTTATGGTTTCCTCTCGAGGGCCGTTATGAATTTGGGGAAGCCATTAGAATATTTAAATCCCTTCAAATATTACATATGGAGCACACAGCAAATTAATGAATAACTCGTTTTCAAATCTGAAGTCAAGAATAATGACTTTTATTGTGGTTGACATCCAAAAATATGAAATTTTGGCTCAGATTTTAGCAATCATCATGGAATTTAACAAGTTTGATTTGCTTTGGCGGGCCGAAAAAAATGATGTGGCGGGCCGGATTTGGCCCGCGGGCCTTGACTTTGACAACCGTGCTTTAAGTAATTTTTTATTGATGTTTTGAATTTGACTATTAGCTATTTTAGATGCTATAAAAGGTTTTTTCTGATGTCAGTTAGGAAACAAAAAAAATCTGTCGTTGTCCTTTAATTACAGTAGTGAAATCTGCTTTTTTTGACACCTATTAAACGATTTTAAGATGACGCATCACATTTTGATGGACGCATTTAATAGTAGTAGTCAAGGGAAAACCCCCAAATCAAATTTGGGGCACCGCCAAGGCTTAAATGGAACTATCAAATCCTGATACGACTCCAAAATCAAGCCCGAATCCATATCTAAGCCCCGCCCCCCTACGTGTTGCTTCACCTTGAGGTTAATTTGAAGGAATAAAGCGTCACGTGTGTTCTCACGCTCGCCCTCGTCAAGGGTGTCTCGGAGCCCTGTCAAATGTTTACTTGTCAACTCGAGCACATCCGTCAGTGGGCCGTGCAGAATTGGATTCCTGTGGCGCGCTGTTTTGCATGTGCTCGGGTACAACACACAACACAACGAGCCGGGCCGCCCTCGTGCCATTTTTTTTTTCCCCAACTCCTTCTCACGCGGCTCCAGCATGCACGGAGGGAATCCGAATGGGCGGGACTAGCCGACCTACTTCTGGCCAATGGGAGATCTCGGAGCGGGAGCGCTCTCAACCAATCAGAGCGAAAGCCGTGAGCGAACCAGCTTGTCTCCGCGTGCTTGGTACACGTGAGCCTCGGTGCTTTTGTACTGTCCGGCGGGAGGCAACGTGGGAAAGAAAAGTGCACACTCACGTTTTCACTGGATTAACATTGAGGAGGGAAATGTAAGAGAAACGTCGTAATTTATTACTTATCCGAGTGGTATAGTTGAACTATACCACTCAGACAAACAAATGGAGGTAAAAACGACGAGCTGGCAGCCATTTTAGCCGCCGATATTCGACGTTAACGTGTGTGCTCGCCGCGCCAGCCGATAGTTGACGTTAGCTTGTATGCTAGCAATGGCCGCGCGAAGTAAACAAACAAGAACAAGTGACAGCAGCCGTCTCTCCTCGAGGTGAGGCACGAGAGTAGGCGTCGCTCATAAATAATGGCGATGTTTCAGAGGGAGGGGAAGGAATCAGTTCGGAGTTTTGGCCAACCCTCGGCGGGTTTCTTCCGCGACGTTTGACGTCACGTGAGCCGCCCGTGTCCGTTCCATCTGAGCTGGAAGAGGGAGGACGACAGCTTCACACACAACACACCACACCACCGTGCCCGTGACAGGAGCCAACGGGTGCAAATGAGAAAGAGTACAGACAGAGAAGGAGGAAACGACCCCCCCCACCACCACCACCACCACGCGCGCACCCACCCCTCTACCCACCGACACCCATTCCCATCGCAGCTCGGTCCCTCCTCCCACTTCCACGCGACGGACAAGTGAGCGAGAGCATCGAGAGGGAAAAACATCAACTTGTCATTTGAACAACACCGACACGACACTCGTCGATTTTTCATTCGTTTTTTTTTTATCCCCCACGTCGACCCCCTTCCCCACATCGATCGACATTTTGGTTTTTTTTTTGGGGTTTTTTTTCAACAGGATCATCCTGACTGGATATCATTTTCGTTTTTTTTTTCACGCATTGCATTATTTTCCCCACAAAATTTGGTGAGTTTCCCCCCCCCCCCCCACTCATCTGATCTTCCCACACTGCTGAGAATAACAACTTGGGACCCCCCCCCCCTCACCCGAGGAGTGCAATGGAATACCTCGAGGCAAAGAGTCCTGCAAGGGGATAAAAGGAGCTTTCTTGTCATCTCATCGAGAAAAAGGTAATAAAATAATTTATCATAGGTTCATCATTATAATTCAGTGGCTGCAAAGTATTTTATATTTATTTATTATTTATTCTTTTATGTTAGATTTTATGATATTTTTTAAATATTTTTACTATATTTATTTATTATTATTTATTCTTTTATGTTAGATTTTATATATTTTTTACTACATTGATTATTATTTATTCTTTTAAGTTTGATTTTATTTTAAAAAAGTAAATATTTTTGCTATATTTATTATTATTTATTCTTTTATGTTAGATTTTATTATATTTAGTATTGTTTTACTATTTTTTTATTTGAAATTATTATTATTTATGTTATTTTATATTATTTTTATATGTTGTCTATATTTACGTATACCCGCAGAAAAAAATATCCTGTGACTGTAAAGTGTCCTTGAGAGTTTTGAAAGGCGCTTATAAATGAAATGTATTATTATTATTATTAGAAAGTAAACAACCCTCCTCCTCTTCCACCCCCCCCAATTGACCCCACCCCCTTTTCATGTACAGTCAAACTCCTATTGGAAGCTCCCTGTGGTCATCTTACTTCGTCCCACCACCTCACAGGTGTCTCTTCGCAACCCCCACCTCCTGACCTCTCCCCGCACCCCCTCCCTCCCAAAAGGCCCAGGATGTCCAGGCAGCTCACGCAGCTCTCCACCCCGGACCTGCCCGCAGGCGCTAGCCCACAATTTGGGAGTTGCACCCAGCCGGCGGTTTCCCTTACGGGGGGCCACCTGAACTCCATGCCGGGGCTGAAATCGCTCCTGCAGCATCCCATGAAGGGGGACCAGCGTTTGAGAAGCCCCTGTGATCTCAAAGGTGGGTTCTTGTTTACGTTGTGATCACCGTTCCAAGCGATGCCGCGTTATCGGTACCTGAACGCGTCGTTAATCCATCAAAATTTATGACACATGAGCCATACCGCATACCATAATCCCCCCACCCCCCACTACCATCCCTCACTTGGCAATGACAATCCAGATTACAAGGTACGTTTCAATTGGAGGCTGTCATGCATTTTGATCTGCCGCCATGTTGAGGACAGCTCAGGAGCTTGTTGACTCCGCCATGACAGTTAACGGGTCCTTGCTAGCGTATTAATACGCCGCTTTTTTTGCCATCTGTTCCATCTGTCGGTTGGGGGCGGTTGTGAAGGGGTTAGTACAGAAGCGATTCTGGTGGAAATATTGTTTGGATTAGACGGGCAGTCCAAGTCACGTTTCCACTAGGGGATTTGGTTGCTGGTGCGAAACCCTGATCTTCTGAGCAGTCGCATGCGCATTCGTCCAACCTCACAACTCGGACACTGAAACCCAAAAGGCGTACCGCGCTAAAATGACCCAAACCGGTCAGAACCAAACTTTACCACTTGCTTGAAAAGGGTGCTCAAGGGTCAGAGGGTGTGGTGGAGCCCATCCCAGATGACTGCGGCCAGTCGGCGGGGCGCACCCTGAACTTGGTACAACAATGACAAAACAACCATTCACGTTCATAATCACACCTGGTTGTGTAGAATGCGGAGTACCCGAAGAAAACCCACGCAGGACCGTGGATAACATACACACTCCACATTGGATTAGATTAGCCTTTATTAGTCTCACAGTGGAGAAATTTACATTTCACGGCAGGAAAGTGAGGAAAGGAAGGGAAGAAGTAGAAAAACAAAATACAGGAGCTGCTGTAAAGGCAGCCACTCTCGCGACGCCATCTTGAAGTAAAAAAAATATATACAATGTGACACAACACATAAGACACAGACAGTTATTCACTCTTAAGCACCCTCTTTGTTGTCGAGATGAAAGGGGAGAGGATAAAAGCCTCCTTTTCACCAGTAGATCAGGGACGTCATGGCGAAATGTCCATGTATGCTTGAAGCTAAATGTTGAAAGCAAACACGAAGCTGTAGCATCCATTGACCAAAAGAGATTGTTTCACATCTCCTGTCTCACGTAAATTCGCTTCATTTCCAAGCCGCGACAGGTCCACATACGCATAGCAAATCAAAAACACTGCTGGCATTTTTGTGCTGCTGAAAAGGTGCAACCGTTCAGCGGAGTCTCCTTTGTCGTGGCCAAAAATGCCGAAAACCATCAATTGGAACTCCCTGGAACTCTGTACTGTGAGACCACCTTGGCACCTTTGGTTTGGTAGACCCTCTAGGGCAAGTTTAACAAATTAAGACCGAGGGTCCTGGTCTGGAGTAAAATGGGGTCCAAGGCTCGAAAATCTATCGGTATGATCGAACACACATAAAACTGGTTAGCTTCCGTGGTGACTCTTACCTATCCAACTTTGACAACCAAAACCAAAGCCGACCGCGGTCTCCGATTTCGGGATCTTGGAGGGGCTTCAAGGTGGAACCTTAGACCAAAGTTAAAGGGTGTACCCAAGTCGTAAAACTCAAAGGTTAAAAGGTACCGCCCATGTCCAGACGTGGTCCAGATAAATCCTCGGCGTCACCTTCACGGTCAAAAGTCTCCATCCTAAAATCCCCTTACAGTTTTTCCCCTTGTCGATCCTTAGACAAAGAACGATCAATGGACCTGGATGAAGACTCGATGTGCTCCATGAGGAACACGTCGGGACTCGGCGTTGGCGCCAACGGATCCAACGGCGGAAGTGGCGGTGGCAATTTCAACCAGTTCTTGGGTCCCCTCCTATGGGACCGCACCCTGCCGGCGGACGGAGGTCTCTTCCAGCTGCAGTACATGGACTTGGAGGAGTTTCTGACCGAAAACGGAATGGGCAGCATGCACAGCAACAACAGTTCCAGTTCGGCGCAGATCCCTTCTCAGAGTTCCCAGTCGGCGGTGCCCAACCAGAGTTCCCAGTGCCTACCCCCACCGTCCCCGCCCGGTTCTTCGTCCTCATCGCCTTCATCTTCGTCCTCGCCGTCCCTGCTGGGTTTGGAGGTGGCGCAGCCTCAGAGCCTGACTGGAGGAAACGATTGTCTGCACGGTGAGTTTGCCGATACGAGTCGAAAAGGTTCGGGTTCAGCCCCCTCCACCCCCCGCCCCGACATTGCCGCTAAAATATAATAATAATAGCTAGCCACCTAGATGGCTCTATAGCTAATAGCTAGATAGATAGTTCACTCAACCCGGAAGTTAATAGGTAGAAAGCTACCTAGCTTTCTACCTACCAAATCGGTTTCTGGAGCGGATTATGGTAGAAAAACAACCTAGGTAGGACTGTACATTGCATGTCATCTTCCCACAGGGAATGTCAAAAATGACAGGGCACTTTTCGGTCCAGTGGAATCAAAGCATTCAAAAACAATGCTCAAAATGACACCCCCACACACAAAACCCCCCAGGGTCCAAATCTGCTCCTTTAAGCTGCTACGTAGCGTTCAAGCTAGCAAAGCAGATCACGAGATTGAAATATTATGTGTTAGCTTCAGGATTTTTTTTTTTTTGCATGTGATCAATGTTCCCCCAGTGTCTTGAAAACGATCATCGTTCAACTCGGGCCAATTATTAATATTCGCCGTCATGGGGGGGGGGGTCAAAACGAGACAGCGAGAAAGAGAGAGAGCGCGCGCGGCGGAGTGTTTATGATTGCGTGTCTTTAAATCTCCCCTCACTTCACACGCCACGGCCATGTGCACGCGTCGCGACACGTGCAGAGGCTGCCTGAGTCGACTGGAGCAAAAGAACGAGAGGCGGGTTCGGCAAGCGTGGAGGAGGAGTCCAAATGGAGGGGGTGGAGGGGGGTGGATGGAAGAGCCGCGTCGGGCTACAGGAAGACGCTCGCTGCTGGAAACTCGGGAGATTTGATCGCGACGGAATTAAGTGGGGGAAAAAATACATATATATATATATATATATTCTCTGGGGTGAGAGGTCAAGGTGGGAAATTTGACCCCTGAGACCGCCCCCCTGATTTTTATATTCCCCCACCCCCAAAAGTGATTTTATCCAGTCATCTTCATTCTTATCGTCGCTCGGCGTCCATTTTGTGGCGTGACCAAATATGGTCGTTCCCGTGAGAGAGCCCGAACGCATTCCCGTCTAAAGCAACCATGAGGAAAGCTTCAAGCTATTGTTATTATTATTATTATTATTATTATTATTATTATTATTATTATTATTAATAATAATAACAATATCTAGATAGCCAGCAAGTTAGCCAGCCAGCTAGCCAGTTAGCTAATAGATAGCAAAGAGCTAGCTAATAATAATGATAATAATAACAATAATAATAATACATTTAATTTATAAGCACCAAAACTCTCAAGGACACTTTACAGTCACAGGGCAAATGCCAGTGTTCACTCAACCCAAAATAACTCAAATAGATAGAAAGCGAGCTAGCTAATAGCTAGCTAATAGATAATAATAATAATAATACATTTTATTTCAAGCACCTTTCAAAGCTCTTAAGGACACTTTACAGTCACAGACCAGCTAGCTAGCAAAATAGCTAATACCTAGCTAGCTAGATAGCCAGTTAGCCAGCCAGAAAGCAAATAGCGTCCATTTTGAGTCGTGACCAAATATGGTCATTCCCGTGAAGGAGTCCAAACGTTTTCGCGTCTAACGCAACCATGAGGGAAGCTTCAAGCAAAATATTCATAATAATAATCATTATTATTATTATCGACACACATAAACTGATTCTGAGAAACGTCCTGATTTGGGTTTGTCACATGTCCGAAAATATTGGATTGGATTTGCCTTTATTAGTCTCACAGTGGAGAAATTTACATTTCACAGCAGGAAAGTGATGAAAGGAATGAAAGTAGAAACACACAGAGAGTCCTTCATTCTTCAGGACTTGCTGTACCCTCTTTGTGATGACATGAAGCAGTTCGAGATGAAAGAGGAGAGGATCAAAGCAAAATATGCAACATTCTTGATTGCTGACTCTCTAAAGTATATTAGCTATCTATTGGCTTGCTAGCTAGCTTTCTGTCTATTTGTCTTACTCTTCTATTTGACTTACTTCCGGGTTGAGTGAACGCTGGCGCATGTGGCTGCCGCCGCTCACCTACAGAAAAACCTATCCTGTGACTATAAAGTGACCTTGAGAGTTTTGAAAGGTGCTTAGAAATGTATTATTATTATTATTATTATATTGAACAACAGCTGAAGCTGGAACAAAGCGCTAACATGGAAAAAAGGGAAATGCTGCCCCCTTGTGGAAAAGAAAAAAAACATTGTCAGAGGCCATGACCAGTGCTTTATCGGCACCCAAGCATGAAAAAATAAAACCCGAACAAATTCGGGAATGGCACTCTACGTCATATTTTCAATTCCCGAATAAATTTGTGAATGGCAGTGAAAGAGTTAAAAAAATATGCTAAAACAGTCTGATTCTGATTCTGATATGGTGGGCCAGATTTGGCCCCCGGGCCTTCAATTTGACACCAGTGTCTTAACCCTTTTGAGGCCAGCGGCTACGACAACGGACATATTCTCATCGTGTTAATTGCTTTCAGATTTATTTTTCATTTATTTATGTATTTTTTCGCACAGCCGTGTTAATAATAATAATACATGTCATTTATAAGCACCTTTCAAAACTCTCAAGGTCACTTTAGAGTCACAGGACAGGTTTTTCTGTGGGTAAGCAGCCAGCGTTCACTCAACCCACTCATAGAAAGCTAACTAGTCAGCTGAAAGATAGCTACCAGCTAGCTTGCTAGCCAGCCAGATATCTCATAGCTAGCTCGCCAGTATCGCTAGCTAGCCAGCTACATAGCTAATAGTTCAAAAATATTCAGTGTGGCGTAGAAGAGATACCAACGTGCCCCCCCTCCCCCTCTGTGTACCGCATAGCTTACCCTGTCAATAGCATCGCACACCCCGGCCTGGCTAATATCGACTAGCAGCTCTATTTCGGTCCACAAATGCCCTCCACGTGTCGCGTGCATGATGGCGGTGGGGGATGTTTGTTTTTGTGACCGTGTGCTGTGCGCTGAAGGTACATCGCAACTTCAAGCTGGTCCAGTCGGTCGATGGGTTCAGTAAATCCCATCTGGGGCCCCTCTTCTTTCAACTCTAATTAAGGGGAGGGGTAAAACGTTACATAACATGTTCCACCTTTCTAGCTGTCGATCCAAAACTCGATCGTAGTTTGATTAATAACCTAGTAGTACTACTACGAGTACTATCCCTTGCGTCTTTGATAGATTGTTACACTTTTTAGATGCTTTCTGCCTGGAATGAAGCGAAAGCAGCTGGAACCACATTTAAGGCACTGAGAATGTGTTCCTTTTGCACCACCTAGTGGCCACTTGTATGCAATGCTAAATGGTGTTTCCCTGACCAAATAATAATAATAATATATTTCATTTATAAGCGCCTTTCAAAACTCTCAAGGCCACTTTACAGTCACATGGCAAGTGCCAGTGTTCACTCAACCCAGAAGTAACACAAATAGATAGAAAGCTAGCTAGCTAATGCGTAGCTAATAGATAGGTAGCCAAATAGCTAACCAGATTGCCAGCTAATAGATAGCCAGCTAGATAGCCAGCCAGTTAGCGAATAGATGGTAAATAGATAGCAAATAGCTAGCTAGATAGCAAATATAATAATAATAATAATAATAATAATAATCCATTTAATTTAGAAGCGCCTTTCAAAACTCTCAAGGTCACTTTACGGTCACAGGGCAAGTGCCAGTGTTCACTCAACCCGGAAGTAACTCAAATAGATAGAAAGTGAGATAGCTAATAGCTAGCTAATAGATAATAATAATCGTAATACATTTTATTTCAAGCGCCTTTCAAAGCTCTCAAGAACACTTTACAGTCACAGACCAGATAGCTATCAAAATAGCTAATACCTAGCTAGCTAGATAGCCAGTTAGCCAGCCAGATAGCTAATAGACAGCAAACAGATAGCAAATAGATAGCTAGCTAGGTAGCCAGCTAGATAGCCAGCTAGAACGTCCAGATTTTTTTTTTTGCAAGGCCAATCAGAACCAATTGATCAGTCTGTACCCAGAACTGATGTCTTCTTTTGTCTTGACAGGAAGCCAGACCAGCATGAACGACTCATGCGAGTCGCCCTCGTCCTCGTCCTCCTCGCCGTCGTCCTCCTGCCCGCCCCTGCTGACGCCCACCAGCGCCGGGCCGGACGTGGTGGGAATTTTCGATATGGATCCCTCGGATATGGTTCTGTCCAACGGACCCGGTCAGCAGAACTTTGACCCCAGGCAGACCTTCAGCGAAGAGGAACTGAAACCGCAACCCATGGTGAAAAAGGCCCGCAAGATCCTGGTGCCGGATAACATGAAGGTGAGTGACGTCCGCCATTTTGAGACACGTGCGCGGACACACACGGTGGTTTCTCCTCTACTTACGAACGTCCCTTTGTATGAACATTTCAAGTTACGAAACGTCTCAAAATATTGCCGCTACTTATGAAAGAAATGTCATGATACGAAAATGAAGTATAGCGAACCTCTCGTAGCTCCGCCTTTTCCTGAACACACCATATTTTATCTGCTATTCTGCGATTGGCTACTACCAAACACCATCCTCGCATCCTATTGGCTAAAAGGGACTTCCAACTGTTCATCCATGAGGCGATAATTTTACATAAATGCAAATTACTCAGAGAGAGTGTCGACCAGTTTGCCTTGGACATTTTCGAAGGATTATTAACTCATTGACTGCCAGACATGTGCAAGAATGTGTCCAGTACGATGCCAGGGTTTTTGTCATTGTCACTCAAATTCCAGGACCCACAGAAAATTGACTTTTAGGACTACATAAATAATAATAATAATAAGAAGAATAGCAACAATAACAACAATAGTAATAGTAATACATTCAGCGCCTTTCAAAACTGTCAAGGACACTTTACAGTCATGTAATTTTTTTGTGTGCGGGTGAGCAGCGGTAGCCATCCGCGTCAGCGTTCACTCTACCCGGATAAATAAAACATAAATACACAGACAGGCAAATAAACAAAGTAAATAAATAAATAATTTGATTAATTACCAAATAAATAAATAAATAGCGCTTTAACAACAGCTGAAGCTGGAACAAAGCGCTAACATGGACAAAAAGGGAAATGCTGCCTCTTGTGGAAGGGGAAAAAACATTACTAGAGGTCTGGCCAGCACCTTATCGGCACCCAAACACAAAAAAACTTTCAAATTCGGCAAATGCACTCTATGCAATATTTTCAATTCCCGAATAAATTTGTGAATGTCAGGGAATGAGTTAAAAAGTCACATTTATTCTTTATTCTTTGTTTTTTACATTACATACATGACTCATTTTTTCAGAATCAGAATCAGAATCAGAATCATCTTTATTGCCAAGTATGTAGAACACACAAGGAATTTGTTTCCGGTAGAAGACGCTGCACTAGTATCGTTGTCAAAAAAACTGCTAAGTGGCACTATACAGTTCCATTTTGGCTACTGTTTTGCGCTATAATCAAATTGTAACATGTACCTGTTACATAATTTTATGCATCGTTATGCTTGAAGAAAAATGTGTCCAAATTTCATTGTTTTGGAACGAATTAAGGCATTTACATGGAAAACACGTCTTGACTTCCATCCATAATTTTCAAATCAAAAATGTCATTTTTTTCAATGTATTTCACCTATTCTCGTTTTTCTTTTCTCCTGGCGCATCACGCTTCACGCTATCATCTTCTCAGGACGAAAAATACTGGAGCAGGAGATACAAAAACAACGAAGCGGCAAAGCGTTCCCGGGACGCTCGGCGCCTCAAGGAGAACCAAATTTCCGTCCGCGCCGCCTACCTGGAGCGTGAAAACGCCGCCTTGCGGCAGGAAGTGGCCGAGATGCGCAAAGAACTGGGCCGCTGCCGCAACATCCTGAGTAAATACGAGAACCGTTTAGCCGATCAGTGATTGACGGAGGACCGTGGCGACCATTCAGTGAAATAAGCTGGATTCATTTTGGTGGACTTTGAAATTTTCGGCTTGACGGACAGAATCTTGATGATGATGATGATGATGATGATTATTATGAATGTATTCAGAAGATGAGGAGGAGGAGGAAGGTTTGCGGATCGCAGCTCAGGTGTCTTGTATTTTTTTTCTTTTTCGAGCTCTTAAAAAGTAACGGAGGGAGAGAATAATTTAACAGATGTGACTTTTAAGGCTTTTGCTATTGGAGAATTGTATATTTTTATAAGACTTCCGAAAACTATTAGAGGGAGAGTAGAAATTTGGAAAATAATTTTGTATATTTTCTACATGACTGCAGATGGGAAAGGCGATATCTTATGTAACGGCGGCGGAAGGGAGGGGTCAGCCATGGATGGGTACAGTGATACCTCGGTTTACGAACCCCTTGGCTTGCGAACTTTTCAGTTTACGAACCTTAGATTTATGAGAATTTTACTTTGGCATACGAACTATTTTTCGGGATACACACGGAGCGCCACAACGAGTGATGTGTCGGTCGACTTTGATAGTGTAGACTGCAAGGTTAAAATATCCCATCAATCAGGCTCCGCAAATAACCCGCACAAGCCATCTGTACACTTGATGCAAAAAGCTATCAACCCAGCTAAACAGAACACAATTGATGAGGAACTAGATAAAATTATGGCAGAGAAAGCACCTCCAAGGGATCATTCCTCAAGATGGTGAAAGAAGAAGGCTACGTTCCTCATCAAGTGTTTAATGCTGATTAAACTCCATTCCATCAAGCTATCGACGACCATCACAAAGGTCAATAAAACCACTTTATTATACAGTACAGTTTGTTTAATTATAATACAATAGCACATTTATTAGACATAAAATAAGGTATATTTTGTGTAGTTTTAAGGCTTAGAAACATTTTAAAATTATGTTTTATGGGGACCTTGGAACGGATTATTCTCATTTTAATGGTTTCCTATGGGAAATTAATTTTTGGGATACACACTGTTTGCCTTACACACTGTCTGGGAAGGTCGTAAGCCAAGGTACCACTGTATTTTCTTTTTTTGGGGGGGTTGGTTGACTCACGCTGCGGCGAGGATTCGCGTAACAGTTGTAATATAGCGAGCAAAAATGATTTTCACGTCGTCTCGTTCAACATTGTTTTTTTTTGTGGATTTGACTTTATGCAAGCAACGCAAGCACTTAATGTGTTTTTTGATTTACCCGCCCCCCGCCCCTCTTTGAGTCCCACCACATACTCGTTATGTTTTGGTGGAGACGTTTGTGCATCGGTTAAAGAAACAAAAAATATGACAAAAAAATAATCATAATAAATGGACAATCCTCTGTCATGATAATCTCCTTTACTTAGCCAGGCTAATTGTATCAAAACTGGTACTTTACTGGTGAAAGTCGTCGTGATGCTGCTTCTATTTCTACTCCTTTTCATTCCCGTTTTGTTTTTCTTTTCTTCTCACGTTAAAATGATGACATTTCCCCCATTTTTTTTTTTTTTTTTTTTTTGGTGAACCTCAATGGACTTAATACCAAAACGTTTTACTTTGAAAGCGTCCATCATCCTATAGGAGGGCAAATCAAAACAAGGGCGGGCCTTTTAAGTCAGTAAAGTTATTTAAAAGACAAATACATGAACTATTTTTGCAATTCAGAATATTTTTTTAAAAAAAGAGCGTTTCTCAGGGCAAACGTTTTTTTTTTTTTTTTTTTTTTTTTTCGGGCTACGTGCGCCGATCATCGATCGATTTGAAATTGTCCGTTTGGTGAGTGTTATCGGAAGGAACTTTGCTGTTTTGTGCATCTCCCTTCGCGTAACGTCTCCGATTCTTGCGTCAATCCTACTACTACTACTTTCTTTGAAAAATTCCCCTCTTGCATCTAACAAACTTTCTGTACCAACAAACGTGTTCAACCGAGAGAATGCGATTGTAATCCCTTGTCATGAGTAATCAACATGATTGCTATTATTCTTCTTGTTATGATTATTCATGAGGATTATGTTATTGGTTGTTCAATATTAATGACTGTTTTTCTTCCTTTGGATGAAAATGATCCACTTTGAAAGCACCTTGATAACAATGTGTGAACACCCCGAAAAGACAGATCTTCTCTTTTTTTTTTTTTTTTTTTTTTTTTTTTTGGGGGGGGGGGGTATTCCTCAATGTGGCCCACAGATAAAACTGCTTAAGAATGGAGTTTATCATCTACACCCTAAAAAAAAATGCCTTTCTGTCCAAGACGATCTCCTCACAAAGCCGTTGGACTTTACACGGCGTCGTCCTTTTTCTTTGTCAAAATGGTGGTTAGCCCCCCCGCCCCGCGCCCCCCACAACAGGACTGTTCTCGATATCCTACCAGATGTGCTTGATCAATCTTTAGCGTGACTTTTACAATCCGAACAATCCACTTTCACCTCCACTCCGGTGACATCTGTGGGCTCAGTTGTGTCCGACCCACCATGTGCTGGTTTTTATGGATGTAGTTGAGTTGATTTTCCCCCAGGATTACACCAATAAAAGATTATTCTCATTCATCAACATCTCTGATTTTATCCTTACAGTATTTATGCCGTGTTTGCTGTTACAGTGATACCTCGGTTTAAGAACCCCCTTGGCTTACAAACTTTGCGGTTCACGAACATTAAATTTATGACAATTTTGCCTCGACGTACGAACTATTTTTCGGGGTACACACGGAGCTGCCACAATGAGTGATATGAACTAGCCCGTTCTCCTAAAAGAAAATGGCAGCCGGCTTGTTTTGGTCCTCTATTCCCCGCCCCCAGTCTTCGGTTAAAGCCACGTGATTGGTCAAGAACGCAGCAGTGAGGGGAGGTGGTTTAAACATTAAAGAGACAGGCAGACGACTGTGAGAAAGTTTCACCTTTGAGTGTAGACTGCAAGGTTAAAATATCCCATCAATAAGGCTCCACAAACAACCCGCGCAAGCCATCTGTACTACTTCTTTTCCTTTCGGCCTTTCCCATCAAGTGGTTCAGGTTTGATCCGCTTGTTTGTTTTGGCCAAGCTTTTACGTCGGATGCCCTTCCTGACACAACCCTCTGTATTTATCCGGGCTTGGGACCGGCACAAGAAGACTTATTTGCCTTTCGTGGCTCCAGAACAAGCAACTCGCTCAGTAAAAGGCTCCCAAACACAAAATGGTCATCGGCACAGCAACATTCCAAAAAGCACAAACTAGACTCACCATTTGAACACTTGATGCAAAAAGCTACCAATCCAGCTAAACAGAACACAATTGATGAGGAACTAGATAAAATTATGGCAGAGAAAACTTCCGATCGATCCTCTTGATATGGGTGAAAGGTCCCTCCCTTCCCAAACATCCCTCCTTCTCTTTTTGATGACCCCGTCCGTCCTCCCTCCTCCCCTCCCCACTCTCCCCCCTTCCCTCCAAATGCTTCATGTAGGCATGTCCCACCCTCAGAGGGTCGCAGGCCTGGCTTCAAGGATGGACTGTGCACTACTGCTCCTGACCCTCGTGTGGGCTCTGACTGCAAGCGTGACGCCGCAGCCTAACGCAGGTACAGTAAGTCATGCGTTATCGGGGAAAAAAAAATGTCTCTAAAAATGAAAGAGTGATATGACGGCTATCAGTGCTAAAGTTTTCAAGTTAATTGTAATTGCGCGCTACTGTATGGAGAAATTCCCATCTGGCGATTTAAAACTCAAAACTATGATGATACGATGCAATATTTATGCCGAGCATGTCAAATCTGCCTTGTATTTGGAATGTAAAATACCCTATTTTGTGGCATATAAAGCACACATTCAATGAATTACATATTTAAAAACATTTCCCATACATAAGGTGCACCGCATTATAAGAGGCACCTTCAATGAATGACGTACAGTAAAGTCTCGTTATATCGATATCGGATATATCGATAGTCCCGGTTATATCGATACTATTTCTATGCACGCACGGAGAAAATTACATGCAAACAGGGTCGGATATATCGATAGTCCCGGTTATATCGATATTTTTTCGGACTCCCTTGAATATAGATATAACGAGACTTTACTGTATTTTAAAACATTTTCCATACATAAGGCGCACCGCATTATGAGCCGCATGGTCAACTTTTGAAAATACATTTTCATTTTGGTGCGCCTTATAGTGCAGAAAATATGGTACGTATAATTATGAACTGCACTGCAATCATTTATAATTGTATTTTATTTATTGTATTCTATTTCTGATTGTATTTTATTTATTTTACGACCTATGCTTGTCTGTGACTGTAAAGTGTCCTTGAGAGCTTCGAAAGGCGCTTCAAATGTAATGTATTATTATTATTATTATTATTATTTATTTCTGTCTGAGCAGCAATTGTATCTCCTCGTTTGGTGCCCTTCTTCCTCTTACGGTGTTGTTGTCAGTCGGGAGGTTGGCGTGCTACTAAAAATTGGCTATGGGATATTTAAAGGACAACCGACATCACTTTTTTGTTTCCTAACTGACATTAGAAAAACGTTTTATAGCATCTAAAAATGCAAAACACCAATAAAAATGACTTAAAGTGTCCCAAAAGTACTTCAAAATGACCGCCCCCTTGTTCGTGGTGTCACCCCAGGACGTCTCGCCTTGCTCTAGATTTGTATACTATGCTTTCTTGTTACCTCCTCCAGTTATGAATATGATTCAAATAGTTCTGAAGAGGAAAGCATAAATGTTTGCAATCGATTAAAGCAGTTATTCCGTGTCATTTTGAGGCATCTGGACAGCAATGTAGCACCCAGACAATACAGACGATGGCGCCAAAGCTCCGTTGGAAATTGGCTGATTTGTCTGCTGGGAATTTGTGTCGACTAGTATCAAATAGTAGTCTTGGTGCAACACACAACCATTCACCATCGCGTTATTTATGTAGTTTTCCTTCTAATTTCGCCATCAACACAATGTTTTCAGACCAAACAAAGTACCCAAAATGCATTGTGTGTCGCTTTCTCGGTCAGGGGCGTTCCCTCCGTGACGTCACGTCAAGAATCGTCACCAACTGAATATTCAACGTGAGTCTATAAATGTAAAATATAGCCATATGCTGTGGAATCTTTGTCAAATACGCTCAGTAGAAGTCATTTGAAGCCCTTTTACAAATTATGGGCACAACTTGTCCGGAGGCGTCGGTTGTCCTTTAATATGGTGGCTCATTCAAAAACAAAGCAGAAAAAAATGAATGAGGCTTTGAAAGTCAAGCGATAAAAGCAACGAAAAGCTGTGATGTCGCTTCTAAAAAAAGAAAAATAAAGTGCCATCTGTTCATCTCAACATACATCAAAAATCGTGATTTGTTAAATACCCAAACAGCGTTGCATCAATCTCATTTATTTTGTTGTTGATGTTATTTTTAGGGATGATCAGGTTGCAGTATAATGGCCTCATTTCAAGGCACGTGAACATCATACAAGTCGCAA